>NW_024526600.1:276884-450485 GCF_017590135.1 Pyrgilauda ruficollis | reverse complement strand
TGTTTTTTTTTTTCTTTTTTTCTTTTTTTTTTTTTTTTTTTTTTTTTTTTTTTTTTTTTTTTTTTTTTTGTGTATCCAGAGAAAGTTTTGCTCTACTTTCTGTTGAAAAAAAAAATCCAAACCAACAAGCATGGGGAGAAAAAAAAGGGATCTGAATCCCTGCTTGTAGGATGGTGGAAGCCAGCTGTCCAAACAGACTGCATATTTGGTCATAAATTTATTGGTGAATGAGTATGTTTTATTAATAAGACTGTGCACTTTTGATATTATATTTGCAGTCAGAATAGAGCTTAATATAAACCCAGTTAATCAGTCTGAACACTAATATAAGTTGAATAGGAGGGAAGTTCTCTTTTTGTAATATAGGACTTTTTCTTCTGAAAAATTAGACATAAAAGAAATAAAAAGGGAACAACGATCTTTTGGTTACAAAAGGACAAATGGATGAGTTGTTCCTAGAACTGGATATCCTACAGAATAGTCCCCATACACCAAATTACATTATTTTTATTGTGCCTGGACTATGTTGACAAAAACTTTCCTGGTTTTGCCAGTAGAAAAAATTGTCAGCTCTCATATTAAAGCGAGTTTTGTTGGTGTGTAAAATAGTATGTACTGGCTGCAATATTTTTGGTGTAGATTTAACCCTGAGCTTTTATAAGTCAAGAAATCTGTACATTGAATTATTTTGTAAAAAAAATATGCAAAAGGTATTTATCATTTCCCCTCCTTCTTTGGCATCCTTTAGTCTTTTTATTCATTAGTATATATTGTAAAAGTTTGTTTATTATGCATTTGAAAGTTACCCAGATATTTCTGTTTGGGAATTTTTCTTGGAACAAGGCAACGATTGGAAATAATACTTGTACTTCTCCAATTTGACAAAATTACAGCATACTGGAAAAAAAATATGGAATTATATGTGTAAAAAAAAAAAATTTCTTGTAGGATATACTGATCAAAGTTGAGCTTAGCTATTAGTAGAACACTTTGCCATTAAATAGGAGGAAACTGGAATAACTCTACTGTACATGTTAAAAAAAAAATCAGCATTCCTTCTTATGGAAAATCCCAAACGTAAAGTTTGCCATTGTTTGCTGTGCATGTGGTGACCAGTCCGGGTTATATAAAGTTGAAGTTACTGCCATCTGGTGGGGAAAAGAGTGTTATATCCCAACAGTTGGAAGCAATTCTGCCAGGGTTACATCCTCTACACCTGTGTGAATGATGTGTGTGTGTGTGTGTGTGTGTGTGTGTATAAACAGATATAGATATATACAATATTAGAATTTGGTTTCTGATTCTGAAAGAAATTTTAAATATTCAGTGGTACAGAATGACCTGCTGAATCGGAAATTAGTCAAGGGTAGAGAAATGTAGGAAAGAAAATAAGGAAAACTTCACAGGTAGAAAAGATAGATATGCCCACACTCCTGGACTAGATTAACATTGATAATCATGTACAAGCCTTGTTCCCAGAATATTTCTTCACTGTTGGAGATCTTACACTTTTTGCAGTGTGGCACTTCCTATCATAATTTCATAAAATCCTAGAATGGCCTGGATTGGAAGGGAACATTAGGATCATTTAGTTCCACCCCATGGGTAGGGGACACCTCTCACTATCCCAGGTTGTTCAGAGCTCCATCCAACCTGGCCCTGAAGTCTTCCAGGGATGGGGCAGCCACAACTTCTCTGGACAGCCTGTGCCAGGGCCTCACCATCCTCACAGCAAAGAATTGCTTCCTGATCTCTGATCTAAACCTTCTCTCTGTCAGTTTGAAGCCTTTCCCCCTTGTCCCGTCACTCCAGATCCTTGTAAAGAGTCTCTCCATCTTTCCTCTGGGCTCCCTTCAGGTACTGGAAGGCCACAATTAGGTCACCCCAAAGCCTTCTCTTCTCCAGGATGAACAATCCCAATTCTCTCAGCCTTTCCTCACAGCAGAGCTGCTCCATCTGACCAATTAACTTGGTGGCCTCCTCTGGAATCTGTCTTAGAGATGACCACTAATTTTTGCTGCAAAAACATCTGTGCTAATTCTGCCTCCATTCCTTGCTTAGACTTTCTCTTTGGTGCAGTTAGTTTGGTCCTCCTCGAGTCTTGACATATGCCTGTGTTAACTATTGCCAGTTTCTTGAAGGATCAGTCCAACAGGAATGGATTTGTATGACTGGAACATCACGGGAGTCTGTGGGGCATTTTATGCATAGTAAATTAATTAGGTTTTCTCGAGCTAAAACTCTTACATAGGATGTAAGGGTCAGTGAAGTGAATGATATGTGAAGTGGTAACAGAAGTGAGACTCAGCTGTGGCAGACAGTTTCAGATGTCTATCTGCAGTAATAAATTGCTCAGTAACCATATGGGAATAATAACTGGTGTCCAGAATTTGTTCTTATTTCATCATTTCAGTGTCTTGAAGACTCCAATACTTTATGTACATGTATTAAATAGGTTTTGTCCTTGCTGTATGCTGTGTTTTCTCCTGCTGGAGAACAGTACCAGTGGTCCCTTACTCTTAACATGCAGAATAAATTGCCATTTTCTCCATTATCTTTGTATCAAAAGTGTATTTTTAACTAATATATTCAGAGTGAAGTAAAAGTGAGGGCAATCCAAGAGTTCCGTGGGGTGCATAGTGGTGCAGACAAACCCCGGAGGCAGGGTAACATTAGATTCCTCTTTAAAGGGATAACTAAATTTTGCCACCATATGCTTCCCATCCCTCATAACTCTTCTATATTTTGTTTAGAATTATTTTTCACTTCGTTGATCTTTGCTGCCCATTGCCATTTTCTGTTTCTTTTAGTCTTTCTCCTCTTTCTGCACTCTCTAGGAGCCAGAATCCTGCCTGGATAACATCTGTCAAAAGGAAAACCACTGACCTTGTAAGCCTGTCATTCTGCTTTTAAGACTACATTGTACGTGCAGGTGTCTGATTTCTTCATAAGTTTTAGAGGAAGTACTTTTTCATGACTTTGCAATGTAATTGCCTAATGGTTTTTCAAGGAGACAGGCACTTTTCACATAGCAAGGTTCTTACTGGAAGATTTAACAGTAAGAGGGCTGAGTGGTTACATGAACACTTATTAAGTGAGTGCTTGGAACTCAAGCCCACATCTTGAACCATCCAGTGCAAAGAACTCTCTCTGCTCAGTCTAGTTTATGCAAGGCAGAAAAGTGAACAGCTTTCAGAAGGAAAACGATCTCTGGTTCTCTCTTCCAGCCTTCAACTCAATATAAAGCTTACTTTGAGCTGTGTGAAAGGAGCACCTAAGTTGATTCGCTCTTGATTTAGAAAACTGGCTGATTTTTATTTTCACTACTGCTGGTGAAGCATTCTTTGAAATCCTGGTGACACTGAGATGCAAGCTTTCTGGAGTATCTTCTTCTTTTTGTCTACTGGTGTCCTTTTTTTTTAAATTTTCTCCTCTCTATCCCCTTCTACGCCCTGCCCCAGGATAACTTCACATATTTATTTATAATCAGGGATTAATAAGAAATGTGATAGCTAGATGGTAATTGCACTCTCTACTTAGGATAGCTAAACTTTAAGAGAAGGTTTTGTAGGAAAAGATGAAGTAATGAGAGACAAATTTAGGAGGCTGTATCTTCTGAACCAAAAATGAGCATCTTCTAGAGTGTCTGTTAGAGCTGGATAGAGTTCAAGGTTATATATGAGTTATAAAGTCAGAGTTTGGAATGAATTGAAGTATCTCAAATTTCACTTTAAATCACAACTGATTATAGAAACATCCTTACTCAGTTGATTCAGAAGTTGATAGTTGGTAGTTGATAGTTGATGCAGAAATGGGTGAGTCCAACTCTTTGAGTTCATTATGGAGGAAATCAAAACAGAGCACCAGTGATCACAGCTACCTTTGAAAATCTATGGGAAAATGGATGCACATTTACAGGGACACTCTGATTGATAGACATGATATTTGCATTTGGTAATTGCATCTCCATTCTTGAAAGTGTTCAGGACATGCCTAGATAAGCTGCTGAGAAGCCTGCTCTCAGACATGCTTCAGATGGCTCTTAGGTCTTCATTAACGACATGGATGAAGGGATTGAGTGCACCCTTGGAAGGTTTTGCAGATGCCACCAATCTGAGGGGTGTGGGTGTCACACCTGAAAGATGGGATGCCATCCAGAGGGACCTGGACAAGCTCAAGAGGTGGCCCTTGGGAATGTCATGAGATTTAACAGACCAAGACCAAGCTGCTGCATCTGGGTCAGGGGAAACCCCCAGCACCAGTCCAGGCTGGGGATGAACAGATCCAGAGCAGCCCAGGGGGTGCTGGTGAGTGACAGACTGGACATGCCCTGGCCATTGGGAGCCCAGAACCCCCCGTGTGCTGGGCTCATCCAAAGCCCCATGGGCAGCAGGGCAGGGAGGGGATTCTGCCCCTCTGCCCCGCTCTGCTGAGACCCCACCTGCAGGGCTGCATCCAGCTCTGGGCTCCCAGCACAGCAAGGACAGGGAGCTGCTGGAGCCAGGCCAGAGGAGGCACCAAGGTGATCAGAGGGATGGAGCAGCTCTGCTGTGAGGAAAGGCTGAGAGAGTTGGGACTGTTCAGCCTTGAAAAGAGATGGCTTTGGGGTGACATAATTGCAGTTTTTCAGTATCTGAAGAGAGCCTAAAGGAAAGATAGAGAGGGACCTGAGGTGATAGGACAGGAGGGATTGGCTTCAAACTTACAGGGAGTAGGTCTAGATGAGATTAGGGAGAAATTCTTTCCTGTGAGTTGAGGCCCTGGAACACGTTTCCTAGAAATGTTGTGGGTACTTCACCACTGGAAGTGTTCAAGGGCAGGTTGGATGGAGCTTTGTACAGCCTTGTGTAGTGGAAAGTGTCCCTGCCCAGAACAGGGGTGTTGGAATGATGTAATCTTTCAAGTCCCTTCCAACCCAGACCATTCAATGATATGACTTCAATATCCTTTCCAGACTCATTTATTCTCTGATTCCATGATATGAAACTTGCCTTCTAAACACAAGATTTTCCCAAAGAATAAAGATTTCAGTATGAGATAATATTTTTTATCTTGAAGGTGATGAGCAGTTACTCATAAATGAAGCTACTTTAAAAAAATTACCTTCATTTTGAGGTAGAAAATCACTGTAATGAACACAGTTCATGCACACTGGAGCATTTTCAAATCTTCATAAAGCTTGTCTCCTCAGTCTTTTCTAAGGACTGTTTGGAGTGGTGGGAGCCACTTTCCTACAGAAATTCAAGTGCAAGGCACAATTCTTTTCTATAGCTTTGTCTGTGACACAGCCATAGAAGTATGTATATGTGTTCACTAAAATAATAAAAGAGAAGAAACCTTACCAAAGCATGATATTTTATACTTAGTTTCCCCTTTAGGGCAAGAGGAAATGAACCAACTGTGACAGACAGTACTTCTAGTTCATAATAGACTACTGAGTGTACTTTGATAACCTGATGCTAAAGGCAGTAAAAAGACTGTGCCTCTAATAGAACACTAAATAATTTTAATGTTTCTTTTTTATGTGTTTTTGAAGCAAATGAATTTAAATATCTTAGAGCTTTCAGACTATCAGTGCTTTATTTGAAAATTCTGTGTGCTAGCAATCTGAAGATCAGTAAAATTCAAACAATAGTTTCTGAAATCCTTATATCGTCATCTCTGGTTTAGAGGGAACACCCTCTCTCTGGGGTAGAAAAGTAATGTAGTGTAGGACACTAAAAATTTTGGCTGCTCTTGAACACATATCTCAAGTAAAACAAACTTTTCTGTATTTCATGCTGTTTTTATTCCTGTAATATCCAGGGAACTTCAAATCTTAAATTCCTCAGAATAGTTGAATTCAATAAGCACTTTAAATTGACATCTTGTTTTCTACAGAGGGGGTTAGGTTAAGTTCTGGGAAAAATAAGTTTCAATAACGAGTCACCATGATGATATTCCTTTCCCTAGTGTGTTGTCCTTCCATTTAGCGAGGGGTGTACAACACATCTGACTAATTTTACCCAATTTTTAGTCTTGCATCTTAATCTAGAATGATCTTTATCCTTCAAATTAGTATTTTATTTATGTACTACTTTAAAATTTCTGAACAGAAGATGTAGAATTGATATATTTTATGTGGTTTAAAGTTTTATTTTGCATGTCTTTCCCTGCACTCAAAATCACAGAATATTCCAGGCTGAGAGGGCTCCAAAAGGATCACCAAGTCTGACTCTTAAGTGAGTGGACCATTCCTTTCCTTATTTCCAGAGTACCTAAGGGAGGTACTTGTAGTATCCAGTGTATATCTGAGAACTCTCATGACTCAAGCAAAAGAAAATAGGGGAAATGTGTTTTGAGTGTATGGAAATAGGGACTCAGAAAAATATCAGTTCATGAGAGGCTTGTTTCAGGTGCCCAAAATAAAGTAACTTTGATAATCTTCTGCCAGCTAAAGTGCAGTGTTCTTCTATCTAAAGGGAAGAAGGTTTGTGGAGTGCTTGGGTAGGACAGTATTTCCCAAAAAAACAACTTTCAGAAAATAATAATTGCATGTGAAGATTCAAGTAATTTGAAAAGTATCTTCAATAAAGGAGTAATAGACCAAAAAGATGTGCTGAAAAGGTATTTAGGCAATGATACCAGTCATTCCTGGGCACTGAGCAACGGCTTGTAAATTATATATTGTCCTGGAAAGACTGTTTTGCAATTAGAATATAAACAAAGGCTTAACATTCAGGATTTCTTGCTTGTTTGTTTTTAAAATGTATTTTCATAGTAAAATATGTGTATGCATTATAGAAGAAATATATATTAATGTGTCCATATATCAAATAGCAAAGCCTCATCTTTTGAAGCTACTTTGAGGTTACAAAGTTGAGCAGCAGAAAACAGCCTATAAATAGGCACATCTGAAAATTAACATTTATTATATTTTTAATTTCATTAATATATTGAATGCTTCAATGCATAATTTTTCTTCTCATTAATATTATATTGGCTCTCAAACTTGGATTTAAAATCTATATTTTCTCTGTACATGATTACTATTCCAGGATCCTTTAGAATCTGTGGTTTTCATCAGCTTTACTATAAGACTTCATTTTGACAATCTTCTTAGAAATGATGGCTGAATACGATATCAAATGAAAATTTGGAGGGAGAGAAGTTTATTTGTTGGGGGTTTTTAGAGCTTTCAAGTCTTCCAGGAAGGTTATATTCCTTACTGGAAAGTTTAGTATTTTGATTTCTAAATAGTCTTTAAAATTTTGTGATTTAATTCAGCTCAGCATCATTGTAGTGTAATGGGTTTCAGTAGAATAATTTTTAAGGGATGCTTTCAAGGTGAACATATTTATACATATATAGGCTCTAACATCAGCACACTATTAAATCTCTACAAGTAAATGCCTCATCTTTTTTTGGTTTTTTTTTTTTTTTTTTTTTTTGCTTTATTCACTAGTATATATGGATATATCATAGTCTTATTCCAGAATGATCTATATAATTATTGTTGACATGCCATTCCAACATTGTGAAGGCAAAATGAAGACTGACTCAGGAAATAAGTCGTGGAGAAAAATGAGGAACCATTAAAAGAGTAGGACATTAGGTGAAAAATTGAAACATTTTAGAACCAAAGTTAGGTGATTTTCCTCCTTCATTTCATTCACAGGAAGGTCATAATGAAGAAAATATGAGAAAATTTGATTGTTTGCCTGATTTTGCTGAAGAGCTCTTTTCATAGAAGACTACTGAATATAGAGCTCTGAAAAGATACAGATCTAAACGTAATCAAAATAAAAATTAAATGTAGGTGGAAGAGGACACACAGCTGGCCATGGGCTAGTATTATAAGCAGTCTGAGCATCTAGTTAGCACAGCTGTTCTCTCAATTTTTATAGTTATGGTAAATAAAAAAGTTAAAAAACATGACATTTTGCTGAATCTCTGGTGGGAGGTCAAGAAAGTGATAGCAGGCCAAAACATAGGTAAAGGTGCTTTTACAGCCATAACTCCCTAGGATGATTGGAAGCATGTGAAGTAATAGAGAAAAGCTCAGATGTGTCTGAGCATAAACATTTGTTCTAGACAGAAAAGGATTACTTGACATAATTGACACACCATATTTTGGAACATTTGGTTGAGGATGTAGATGGGAAAAGCCATACCTACAATTGATGACATGAGTATCCTTCCTATAAAAACACAGAAGGAATTTCATTAGTCCTATCAGTGAAGGCCAGCTGTTAAAGGCTTTAGAAAAACTGAACAAGATTTTATGGAAAGGATTTCGGTGAGACCAAGTTTTAAATTTTTGTTTTAGTGATGGACAGCTTGAGTCGATCACCAGATGTTCATAGAGAGATAACTGAAAAGTAGTGCATTTAATTTGGATAGAGGAATGCTTCTTCTCAAAGATTAAATATAATGGGGGATGGCATGAGAGTATGAGTTGCAAGCTGGCTGTCTCCATGTATACTTTACAGACTCGAAGTGTTGCATATGTTTGGTTTTTCACTGATGTGAGTGACATCTAGTTGATTTTTTGATTGATCTTGGAAACCAGGTGGAGTTTGAGAGGCATCTTATAAAAAATGAATTTATCAGTACTTGTTTTATAAGCTAAGAAATATTTAAACAGACTAAAAAACTCTCCTTGAAGTTAGGAAGACCAGACAAGAGTTTTCTAGAGGAAAGCTGTTTCCTTGAAGAGGAAAATATTAGTTCTGAATAATGATTAATGAGAAAACCTGTGAGATAGTTTGGTTTTAAACCTTGTGGCATTGACTTTACAATCAGCTTCATTCTGAGCTGTTGGGAAATGGCGCAGATAGTGAGATGTGGACCTGGTTGCAGTTTGAAGGAAAAACAGAGCAGGTAAGCAGCCATCTGATTTACCAGCAATTTTGTGTTTTCATGTAGATAACCAGTGTTGGCCAGAATGGGGAAAATGCCTGGTGCTGACATTTATTCATCCTTTCAAATGGATTAAAGAAGATTGCTGGGTTTGGGATTTTGGTTGTTTTGTTGGGGTTTTTTTTTTTTTTTCCAGAAGATGTTAGTGTAAATGTTAGAGAAGAGTTGCTTGTCTATTTTCAGCAAAGCTAATTTTCCAGATCTGAGCTCTGTTGGCTTCAATTATTGGAAGTGAATACCAGATAACCACAAAAAGCACAAGAATTCAGTGTTTTATAAGAAATCAGTTCAAATTCGTTTAACTGAATTTGGTTTCATTTAACTATATTTGAAAACTTTAAAGCTGAGGCTAATAGACCAGTACCAAACTTTGAGTCTTGTTCATTTATATTAAACATACATAAACTATATATAAACAATTGGGTTCACTTCCCTTCTCTCCCCTCCATCCAATATGGCAAAATATAAAATATCCAATCCTGTCAAGATGAGAAAATTACTTTGTTTCTTGTTATTGCTTGGCTATCCAAATTCACTCTTGGCATCCAAGAAGTTATTCCACTGTGGCAAAGCAAAAACAGTCTCAGCTGCTTCATTGATGTTTTTGTGTTCCTTACATTTAAGCAGATTTTCAGTACAGTAAAAAGATGTTGACTAGAGAGAGGACCCAAGGTGTTGGACCAAAAAGGTGGAATCTCCTAAACTCTCCTGAAGATGGAATCCCCAGCTCTGCCTGCAGACCAGCAGACAAAGCTGCATCATCATCATCCTCCTCCTCCATGCCACTCCTGGGAGCGACTGCAGTGTGGGCATGACCCATCGTTTTCTCCCCACCTGAGCTGATTTTTTTTAATAAAGGCATTAAAAAGGAGAAAGATCTCCTGCCCATTTACTTCAGCTCCATAGAAATAAATGGGTTTAATTTCTGTATTCTTTTTTGATTGTTCAAAAGGTAATTTAAGGTAGCTAAGGCTAAGAACTGCTTTTATAGCCTCTGTTTCACTTACAGAGGTTTGTTGGAGGCAATGGGCAGTACCAGTACTCTGTAATGTTTGGTTGTTTGCTCTCTAAGGCAAGTATAAAGACCATGCTAAAGAGACAATACAAACTGTGAAAAGTCAATATAAGGTGTCAATTGTATGTAAAACATTCTTTAGTTTATTGCATGGCTGTGCTGAGCTGTGATTTACATTTGAGTGGGGTCACTTGCTTCCTAGAAACCTTGGCATTAGTTTCTGAGGACTCAGCCAGCTGCAGTCACCTCCAGTAAGAAAGAGGAAAGGACTCTTGGTTTTTCTGCTTGTGGGCATTGAGAACATAAATGCAGAGACTGATTGACTGTAGTGGCAGATGTATTCTGGATCACTGCATTTTATGAATATTGTATTGTTCCAATTTTAGTTGTCATCTGTTCCCTATCCTTTGTCTCCTCAGTGTTTTCATAGATGACAAACATTGTCCAGAGGGACTTTGGAAACATATCTCAGCTTTGAACTTTGTGTTGAGTACAAGATGGTCATCTGAAGCTGTGTGTGTTAAAGCTTTGAGGATGCAGTGTTTAAAAAGCGTAGGTAGGAACAGTGCTGAAGAGGCAGAACTAAAATAGAAAATAGGATACTTCACTCAAGCGTAGTGAAAACTTGAAGCAGCAATAATGACAATCATAGAGGAAGCTGCTGTTTAAAATGAACAACATCAGCCTGGATAACTGCATGAGACTTGGAGCAAAGTGTCTTTTTTCTTTTCTAGGGGAAAAAGGTAGAATGACAGAAATTAATCTTCTGAGGGAAACAAGTGAAAGAGACCATTGACTAACGATTCAAATGTTTTTAAAGCCTTCTCAGAGTGCCCTGGAAATTTACAGTGTGCTTTCTATTCCAGACTTTCAGTGAAGGCTGGAAGTTGCCTATTTTGCATTAATTAAGCTATTTATGAATTTTTTACAACTCTATATTAACTTATAGGACAGGATTACTAGAGCTATTTTATTGACTTACAGAAAAGGCAGAGAAAGAAAGAAAAAGAGAAAGAAAGAAACAAAGAAAGACACCAAAGCTGAGATCTTCAGAGTACTCGAACTCCATCAGGAAAGTTTGTGGTTCCTTGCTGGTTTGTGGTCTGAGGGTCAGCTGACAAAGTGGTCTGGACTGGTGTGAGGAGCTCAATCTACACCTGCTATCTCAAGGCTGGTGCCATAACTAGTAAGACCCCTTTTTGAGTTTTTGTTGTGTTGATTATATTCTTACTACAAAATTAATTTCAAAGTGTTGTAGCTGGTGTGCCATAATAGTTACCATTTGAATTGCTCTTTGTTTTCCAGATGGATTTCTCTAGAATATATGTAATAGAATTTTTTGCCAAAAGAATTAATTCAAGATTATGTCCAAACATAAATAGAGAAAAAATTCCAAATGGAGAGAATCTGTTTTCCAAAACTGATTCTGATTTTTTCATCTTCTTTGTAGTTTCTACCTCAAATTAACTATTATTTTCTTAAAAGACCATAATATTATTCATGACGAAACAGGTGGAACTTCCTCACTTTTTATTAAAACTTATATAATGGCAGCTTTTTTATGGTTTGGGGGAATAAAGACCAACTTTGCCACAACTTCATTTTCTATACAAAGCACATTGTTAAACTCTGAATACCTGAACACTTGAATCCACTTTAAATTCAGATAGACCTTTTTATAATAACAATGCCTTAATATTTTAAGTTTCCTAGGGCAATTTTTCCTGAAGTGTGATCATTATGAAAAATAGTGATTATTATGAAATTTGTTATTTTTGGAACACTAGCTTGTTGTATACAATGGTTATTAAAATATATGCTGTAGTATAGGTGAATTATAAGGAGGAGTGGCATAACATACTTAATGGCTATTTAGTGGCATTTTTTAAGAGGTGTAAATGCCTGAAAATGAATGGTAGAATTCTAGTTTCCTTTGTTCATAAAGTTTGTTTCCTGGAGCAAGGTGGCAAAATTACTGCAGTTGTACAAATGCTTTGCTACATCCCAATTAGTCTGTCTTTAATGAGGAGAAAAGGAGGGATTGAGGCAGTGACAAGACTTACTGTTGCAGCAAGCACTATTAACTTCTGAGACCTTTATCTAACACTTTTATCTTCATTCTTCAGCCTAAAACCTTCATAGCCACCTCTGGTCTGTGGTGTTTACAGCAGCTATCTGAGCTGCAAGCCTTCACGCAAACATTATAGTGCAGAGCCAAAACCAGGTGCAATTACATCAAATGCATGCTTTTAATTCAAATGTACATTTCTGAAGCCATTCAGCACAGACTTTGTTATGTACATCCTTTGCCACGGAGCATCTCTAATAGAATAACACATTATATAAATGTGTTATATCTGTATGCCTGCACTGCACAGTTTTGCTTTCAGATGTGTGCATTTGGCTTGTGCAGTGTAAGAAAATGTCTTCTCAAGACAAATATGTCACTGCTTGCCTTTTGAAAAATACTCATGGAAGGCCTGAAAGGGCACAGAGAACATTTTCCCAGCACAAACAAAATTCTTGTTATGTAATTTATTTGGCTTCAAAAATCAAGCAAGCTGTTTGGTTCTATACTGGGATTTTGAACTTGCCAACTCTGACAGCTCCACATAGTCATGTAGCTGTTGTTTGGTGGTGTCACAGCAAACCTCTCTGCTTAGCTTGCTTTAGCCTTGTCCTCCAGATGAGGTTCAAAAAATGCTTCAAAGGTGTATCTGTCAGCAATTAATGTGAAAGTCATATCATCTGTGCTCCTATAGAACAAGTTACATATGGTTTTTGTCATAAGTGATAAGTAGGTAAGATTTTGAGATTATGAATATAGAGAACAAAAGGAGAAGAGAATTTCAAGCTCTTTTATGTAGACATTTGTGAGGTTTTGGTTTGTCAATATAGCATAAAAAGTACAGTATATTAAGTACTATAAAATTAATAGTTATTTGTAAGTGAATTCAGATATTTTTATGATAATTACTCTAAATGTTTTTTTGTCCTGAATGATGCAAGTACAATCGTTTCATTAAAATGCTTACCTGTGGTCTTGGGTGGGTAAAGGAGGAACTTTTTTATGTTTTACAAAATTTCCTTTTTTACTTTTATCTTTAAAAGGTCCTGTAAACAGGAGTTGTGTTATACAAAATCGTAATATTCTGGGCACCCTGCTATAGATTTCAAATAAGTATTTCCTTATTAAATGTCTTTTCCAGCATCCCAATGATTTACTTTCAGCTCTTTTAAAATAAATATGCATGCAAATCCCAAATTAGTATTGTTTTAACTTTTCTTTTTTATAATTACCATATTATTCTCCGTAATGTTATTTCTTCTAGATTATTTTGACTTTTGGTCAATATCCTCATCAGCACTGTTTAATATCTCTGTAGACTAGGTCCTTAGACCTACTTTACAATAAACACAGGGAAAAGTCCTTATTAGCCAAAAGTTGTTTTTTGCTTGGTTTGTTGCCTTTTTCTTTTTTCCATTTTTAAACTGACCAGACTCTTTCTACATGGGTGTGCCTCTAAATCTCTTCCAAATTAAACACAGAGATATAAAACCAGTATACAAATAATAGCAATAGAAGTACTTCTTATTAATTTCTTCTTCATGAGGATCTGTAAGCGTGGCCTTCAAATATTCCAGAAGAGAGAAATGCACTTAGGTGCACATCCTGCTTTCTCATGTGACCTGTGTTGATTAGAGTTTTAATTGTAATCATTTAACAGTAGAACACTGGTTCCTATTCTTCCTCGAAGTTTTCATTTTTGGAGGAAGCTTGATTAGAAATATATTTCACCCCTTCAATTTCTTTCCTTAATTCTGAGGGGAAAAAATGTAAATTGTGATTCAACCTGCTTTTAGAACTTTTGATCTCTAAACATATGTGGTTATGTAGCTTTTTCCCATGTTCCAAATTGGTCCTTTAAACCCCTTCCTCACCCATCAAGAGACCATGTTGCCTATCTTATAATTATGTTATTGAATAAAAATAATTTTCTCATAGTAACGATAGGAATGAAAGTAAGACCTATTCCAAATCCCATAGAACTGAACACATCATATAGCTTTTTATGTACAAGTATCATCCATGAAATTGTTAATTAACTTCAGGAGTATTAGTTTAATCTAGCTGTGAGTTCTCATTGCAGCTAACATCAAAGACATGAAATTAGTTGTAGTATTTCTACATGTGTGTATTTGTCTGTAGGCATTTATACATGGCAACTGAAGGGTTCTGAGGCTTGAATTACAGTTTTGGGAGCTTTTTCCTCCTCAAATGAGCTATGATCAGATCCTGCAATATTGAAGAAAAGCAGTGAAAACCAGAAGCCTTAGGAAATGTTGATAAACAGGTAACAGAACAGGCAAGGTTTACTTCTCTGCCATGACCACAATGATTTCCCAGGCTGGTATATAAGTAGCATTTTGGAAGGCTGTTGGACAGTTGCCACTAGTTAAGAATAAAATCATTCAAGATGTGGAATAATCACAAATATTATGCTAAACCTTTCAAATTATCTAGCCATGGTATGCTGGAAGGAGAAGGTGACTGTGCATTCTAATATTGCAACTTTTTAACAGAAAGCGCCTGGAGCTGACGAACCAGATTGGTGGTTTTTAATGAAAGCGAATACAGTTAATCTGTGTATACTTTCATTGACAAGGTTCTGCACTTAGGAGTACAGCACAGATGGTATAAGCAATGAATACTTATGTCTGACTGTAATTGATCCTATCAACAATGACATACCTTTAACTGGGTTGTATCACTTTACGTCACATATGGTTAATTAAGTAAGAAGGGCCCAAATACACTAAGGAGATTTTTATGTTTATAGTTAGGAAAACAGTCTAGACAGGTGTTAATGTAAATGAAGTTAGTACTTGTCAAAGGTGAAATTCTCCATATGTAGCCCTGCTTCAGTCTCTAAATAAATATAATTTGTCTATGTCTACATTAGCAAGTAGTGAGTAGCAATAGGACCTGATCTGCAGAGTGAAACAGTTGGTGCTGAGGATGCTGCTTTCCCCACTCTAGGGATCAGTGGGAGAATGGAGGTTCCTTCAGTCTGGCTCTGTTCTGGTCCCACTGGCTTGAGGTCATGGCTGGGTGCAGTCTGGAGGGGGGTCATTTGGCTTAGGTTCACTTCCTGTATTTAGTACCTGATGTGTATCTTGGGTAGCTACATTTTTTCATCTGTAAAGCAAAGCTTGCCCTAGACTTCCAACATCCTTCAACCTCAATGAGAAGAGCTTTGCTTCCTGAAAAAACCCCTTCTTGCATGCTTCCTGAATTGCCATCACAGACATGAATTTTCTTTCACTATGTGTAGAATCATCACCCCATGATGGTGTAGCACAACGTCATGTAGTAGAGTTTGTTAAATTATTTTTTCACATGTGCTGCATATATTTGGATTGGCCCTTAGCTGGGTAGTCTGTCTCTTGCAGAAATATTGTAGGAAAAAATTACATGTTCTAAATTCTTTCCTTTTATGATCTATGTTTTCCACTGCCAAGAACACCTTCCCTTTGCTTTGTCCAATATGGAAAATGATATGACAAAATAGAACTTGATGTGTTCCAATTTTGGTCCTAGACGTCTCCATAGGTGCAAATTCTTTATAGCAAAACTCTCTAATCTCTGTATTCACCTTATCTCTGCTGTACATTTGAAAGGTTTTGCAATAGTTTTACCTGCAGGTCTCTGAATGTGTAGTTCAACTTACACATCAGATCCACTGGTCACAACTGGGTGTCCCAGGAGAAAATCTCAACCATTTTCTGAGATGCACCTACAGTAAATGCTCTTGGCATTTAAATGACTGCTAAACTGCATAACCTTATTGGCTGATTGTTCTTCCAAACAATTACTCCTACAAAGATTATTAGCTTATTAAAAAAAAAAAAAAAAAAAAAGGAAAAATTAATCAAATCCTTTCAGGCCTTACACGTACTGCTCTAGAAAGAATAATGTTTCATGCCACCCAGTCTTTCTTTTTAATATCAAGGTAGGTTTTTGTTTCACTTTCTTCTGCCAGACACACTTTTTACTTTTGCTTTTCTCCCGTAGGTTCCCTTTCCTTTCAGAACAAATTCCTGTTTCTGTCTCTCTTTATCCTTAGCCCTATTGTATGTTCTGAAAGAGATCTCTGCTTCACCTCGTGTGATTTTTAACAGCTTTTCCCACTTGAAAACATTGCAGCTGCTTGAAAACCTTAATTTGTCACTCCTGAAACACATACTTTATGGATGTCATGCCTAAACTTTCCCATCCATTCCAGGTGGCTGTGTGATTTCCACATTTTGGTTAGCATCATCAGTTTTGGAAGCAGAAAAGTTGATGTCATTCTTAAGCTGACATTAACTTAGCTGTGATAACCATTAGCCTATTGCCAACATTTGACTGATCCAGTGTTCCTTTGAACATTGTCAATGTTATAAATTGATATGAGAAAGTTATGCTAAAAATTATTTTACTAACACCTTGAGTTTAGCAATCTGCTTATTTATAAAGTGGAAATATACATAGTTGCTTTGGTTAGGATTGCATTCAGTTTTTCATAATATAATAACAAAAACATTATGAAATAAGACACACAAGATTATTGTGGAACATGGAATCTGGTATATACTAGAGAACATCAAACAGTTATTGAATAAAAAAGTCCAAACTCCTTCTCCCAATTAAGAAACTGAGATTAAGTAATTATGATACTTAGTCCTATCATAGAAAGGGTTTTTTCCCAAGAGAATGTAATTTAATACGTTGAAAAATACTTGGTTGTGTATTTAACTTAAATATGAGATTAAACATTGACGCAGAATTTAGAAATAAGGAAGTAAGCCCTAAAAAGTGAATAGTCTCCTAAAGGCACATTTTCATTCCTGCTTATTGTAGACTATTTTAGATTTAGCTCTTTTATTTCCATTTGTGTTTTTATGCTTAAAATTAAAGCAAAAGCTCTATTTTTCTTCTTCTCTGTAAAAATAGCTGGCATTCTGTCAAAGACTGTTGTAGTGTTGCTTGTACATAGTAAAAGAATAGCAAGCATAGCAACCTAAAAAAATGGACTGAAATAAATTAATTCCAGATTTAATGGGATGTTTTGATATGGAGTCTGGAAAAGAAAATTTTTTGGGGTGACCTAATTGTGGACTTCCAGTACCTGCAGGGAGCACACAAGAAAGATGGAGAGAGACTATTTACAGGCACATGGAGTGACAGGACAAGGGGAAATGGCTCCAAACTGGAAGAGTTCTACAACATTGCTATTTTTTTCAGATATTTTTCAGACAGCTTCCAATAATTTCTTAATTCTACTGCTTGCGTACTATAAAATAAGTGCTAAAGTGTCTTGATAAATTAGTTTAAATTGAATGGTTTGGGAAGCCTATTAATAGTGCCTGAGCTCTAAGTATTTCAGAACAACAACAACAACAAGTCCTATATTCTATAAAACACTTCTCTATAGTGTATTACTCTGGGGTGACTCCTTCTGTTCCTTGTTCCCATTGAAGCAGTGTCTCCACTGTCAGTTTCCAAATAACTTCAGGAATAATATCAGCCAGAACCCTCAGCATGATGTAACACTATTTCTAAATGAAAGGTTCATGCATGCTCATAAGAGGCTGGCAATGGGGTGGGAGGAGAAAATTATTCTGTTATAATTTTTCTTCCAAGAGAAGTACTTTTTTTCTCTACTTAAAGATGACCACTTAATTGACACATACTTGTGAATGATGATCTCTGATACAAAAAGTAGGTTTGTAGATAGAGCAACACACATGTGGGACAAATTTCATATTTATATTAGGAGATTATTCTATAACTTCCAAAATATAAAATATTTTGTTGTTCATGAACAGTAAAATCACTCTCCATGTATATGTTATCAGATAACACAAAGAAACTATGAGAATGCTATCAAATCTGAAATCAAGCATTATCAGCCATGCTGCAAGATTTTCTTTGCAGTGCTCATGAAGATGCAAATGGGGCAATTCAATGCAGAAGTAGTCAGGAATAAGAGCAGCAGCTTCTGGGTTGAAAGATAAGTCTGTGGAGGTAATTAACAAATAGAAGAAAAAAAAAAACCCAAGTGTATTTGTCTATTAAGCATTTACTATGATTAATTTGGTGCAATATGATGCTTGTGTTCCTTGGACTCAAGTGAGAAAGAATGGAAATCTGGGAATTACATCTGTTTTAGAAAAAAATGTAGGATCAAGTAGTCTGGCTAACCTTAAATACTGTTCCATGTATCTGTTAAAGATATTGTTGATCTGATATTTACAAGTCATGAATTTTTCTTTGTCATATTTTCTTGTTTTGTCCATTCTCTTCCAGTAAAAACAGAAATACTTTCACAGTATGGTGTGTGTGTGTGTTGATAAATAAATAACAAACAGCAAACTAAGGAAGGCTTTTATATATTCTCATGAAGTAGCATGTGCAGTTTGCTTTTATATATCTTTGTATGAAAACATCTTCACCTAATTATTAAGGGATTCACACTGTTTGAAGGGAGAAGATTCTTTAAAGAACCAAAAAAGAATATACATAAGTAAATAGAAACAATGTTGAGAAGAAACATCTATAGGGCATTTAACATTTGTAGTTATTGCTCATCAGTTCTGTCTAGAAAGGAAAGAATCTGATTGCATGTGGAAATCTAAAGTATTTGGTTAATTATGAAATATTAACTGCTTAGAAGGTCAAGGGAAGTGCAATATATCGCTTCAAAGTTAAGTAACATGTGCAAACATCTGATCTGTATTCCACCAAAAAAAATTTTGTAAGGTCATTTTAGTGTCAATTTAAATTAAAAAAAACAAACAAACAAACAACAAACAAAAAAAACCCCACAAAACCAAAACCAAAATATCTCCAAAATTTCCCAACACATAAAATACTTAATAGTAGTAACTGGTTAAAACAAGATTATCTCAGAACTTGAGCATGACATTTCATGATTTTTTTGAAATAATGTTGCCACCCACATTTGCAGGCTTCTTCATCATTCCAGCTTCTCTCCACCTTGAGTCATTGCACCTTGTTTACATTTTCTGGTTTGTTGATGCAAAAATCAGCACCTCTTGTTCTGCCAGTGCCTTCTACCCTCTGCTCGATTCCCTTCCACTAACAAGAATGTTACTCTTGTGCAGCAAGTACCTACAACCTCCTCTTTGAGATACTTTTAAGCTCACCTATAGAGCAGCCTTCACCACAATGCATAATCTCATAGTCAGCATGGAACTGCCATTTATTGCGAAGTCTGGCAATTATTTGTGCTATTAATTCCAAAGTGTTCCTTTTTAAAGCTTTGTGATTTGCAAGGAATAGACTTGAATTGAATGAGTAAACTTAAAAGCCAAGTAAATGAAACTTCTTTTTTCTCATTTTCGCCACTAAAATTTGAAATTACTTGGTTTTATTTGTCTTGATTGTATTCTGTGACTTAAGTGATCACCATCAGCTCTGGAGCCTGCTTGACTATGGTCTACAGAATAGTCTTCCAGCTTCTTAATTTCCAGGACAGTTTTCAGTGTGTCTGCCACCATGCTGAAAGACTAAATCTGATGAGTAATAGAATATCACACCACGTTTATAAGATTTAATCAGGAATACATCAGTCCTGGCAATGCCCCTTTTATATATTTTCCAAATGGCGAAATAAAAAATTTTGGCCCGTAGCAACCGAAAAGGAGTTCTACAAAAATGAATACTGAGGTAAATGGTCCTTAATAAATGAGCAAACCCCTCTGCTACCTCTCTAGTTTGAGGAGGAGCAGGTTTTTCATTTAAAAATTTGTTCATAAATCATATACAGTTGACTAAATCACTGAAGTTACAGCCTCAGGACTTTCTTTTATGTATGAAGAGAAGTAATTTCAGCTATTATGTTCATATTTCAGTCATATGTGATTCATATTCTTTAGGTTTACCTGGAATAACATTTTTCAGACTACAGTAATCTTTTGTCCTTTTTGTTTTTTAATATGAAAATAAAGACTAATAAAATGCAGTACGCAGTACAGGAAGGAACATAGTAATGCTACATTTGGAAATTGAATTTACAGTTGCTACTTTTTGTCCCACTTCCTACCTTCCTCTCAATTCACCCTCCCAGTCCCGGTTATGGTAAACTGTTGTTAGGTACAAAATAAAACAGTGTTTATAGCTTAAATATAAATTTAAGTGAAATAAAACATCAAGAAAAATTTAGGAAGTCACATTTGAATACATTAAGGTTCACATAAAAGTTTAAAAATGTCTTTTCAAGATACTAATGGAAGAATGGTCCCAGTAGTGTTTGGTATTTTTATGTTGTTGTCATCATGTGTTGAATTCTGTTTGATAGAACTATCAGAGAACTAGTTTCTTGATATTTTTTTTAGTGTTAATTCATTTCATGCAGAATGGTTTTGGTGGATGTAGGGCAGGAAATACTTTTTAAATTTATTTTTTCAAAGATTTCTGGAAATTCCTAGGACATTTATCTAATTTTAGAACTCAAGTACAATTGAACTATTGAGACTATTCCATATTAATGTTGTGACTCACAAAAGTAATAAGAAATGTAACATTAGTTTTAGATCTAAAACATTGTTTCTGTTTATTGTTCTGCACTTGATGGACTTTCATCTTCTATTTTAAATCATATTTGCCGAGGTTTAAGACCTTGACCAAAAATTTTGCTTTGGGTAAAAAACATTCCCAGCTCTAGCACTTGGAATGAAGGAAGTTACGCAAATTCTGAAAAATGTTGTTGGTATGAATTCTGTATTAGCTCAGGATGTTATTTACTGTTTCTATAACTCAAAAAACCATTTATGAATGTTGATTTTTTTTTGTTTGTTTTGCTAGTATCACTCAGTATACTGAATAACCATTAATGGCAATAGAAATCCCAGCGATAAATCAAGAGAGTGACAGTATTTAGACTTAACCGGTTGCCTAACTCTTCAAAGACTGGAATAAGAGAGTTGTCTTTTCCTCACTAGATACGTGTTTACTACTGCAAACAAATATTTTCTAGCAAACCAAGGGTAGAATATGTTCCTCACAGAGCTGTCTTTACAGTGCATTATTGCAATATATTACTGACCGATGCTTTCAATGTGCTGAGCTGTCATTACTTGTGAATGATCTGTTTTTCAAACCAGTGTAAAAAATGCCTAAAGTTGGGTGTGATCTCATTTGGACATCCTAGAGGTAAAGGCAGATCCTAACTGGTTCACTTTCAGCACAGGGATCTAGTCATTCCCATTGCCCTGCTGAAACAGTCTGGGGCTGCTCTCTAGGCTGAAGTGCAAACTGATGAGTAAGTCAGGAGAGGAAGAGAAACCTTTCAACTTGACCTACATCCTTCCATCCTTCCTTTTCCTCTTCTATTAAGCTTACTTGGCCGTGTCTGTTGACCAAAGAATGTGGGTTATCTTGATGGCAGAAAATGTAAAGCACTCTCACAGTTATATGCTGCAAAATTAATACTGTGCTGGTAACACTAATGTCATATATTTTTATTACATTTTACTTATTACATTTTAAAAGTGTCCATGAATTCTTTCTTAGTAAATCCTCATGGAATTCTTTTAGTTTTCTTCTTCCCAAAGAAATTAACCCTCCATTATACTAGAATCAACATCATGCCAGAATGAATACCAATGTCATAACAGGTACTAAACTTTTAAGTACTAGATATTAAAGGGAGATTTTAAAGGAATAATCTTAATAGCAGCATTTCTGAAGTTTGAAATTCATTATTGTTATGGGTTTACTTATTGATTTAGTTGCTGACCTTGAAAATTGTTAAAAAGAGTTCTGTTGGGAGGATAATACTCTGAAGTAATCAAGGTATCATTTGGGTTGGCTTCTTACTACTATTGAAGTGATTTCTTTAAAGTTTTAACTTCGCAGGCAAATCTTTTTACACATGACGCTGCCATCAAGTGGCTATTGAGTAGAACCTCTGTGTTACCCATCTCTAATTTAAATGTGTTTAATCTTTTTAATTAACAGCTTGGTTTGAAGGAAGGGAGTATTCTATACTTGCTAATTGAAAGGAAAAAAATATCATTTTACTCCTCTCTGGATGAGAGCTGTAGAGGTAGATGCTCAAAAATGCTTTGAAAGAATCAGATTTCAGTGACATAAAATTTTGTCAACATTGATTTTTACATCAGCTTCAGCAGACATTAGGAATCCCTCTGGTCACCTTGTGAACTATTCTGAGTGTCTTTTTGAATCTTCAGGCACCTTAATACACAGTTAAATCTTCTTTTTTAGGGTCTCATTTTAATCCATGCTATCAAAACTCCAAAATATAGATGTAGTCTATAGACTTGGTCAAGGACTTTAAGGTGCTAGATCTAAAAGGCCAGAATTACAATAGACCCTAAACATCAAGAAATTTACCCTTGAATCATGAAGCTGATGAATGAATAAAACCATATCTTTATAGCAGTCCAAAAGTAGCATCTAATAATGTAGAAAATAGCTTTTGATTTTCAGGTTTTGGGGAAGTAAAGGCAGGAACCCTGCCCAAATGACCATTTGCAGTTCATCGGAATCCAAATATTGACATTCACCATCTACCCCCAGTTCAGGTATGGGGCTGTTGACCAATTTAAGGCAAGTAATGATAAACATTCCCATACTCCTGAAGATCATTTGCCTTCTTTCACCTTTCACCCTCTAGAAATAATAATAGAAAAAAAAAATCACATGCACATTTACATTTGTATTTACTTTGTTTGAATTTAAGCCGTAAACAGTTCTGATTTACTAATAACTGATGAAAGTGTCTCATTATTGAGCTACAAAACCTCCAACAAATTGCAAACCACCTTGAAAATTGCAGGCTCTTTAGTCCTATATTGAGTGCTGAGAAAACTGCATAAATAGCTTTGTTGCTTAACTGTTCCTTTTGAAAAACTAATTTTCTTATTACATTTTTAAAAAAACATGGCTTAGTAATTAAGGCATGTCTAAGCAACATCTTTTTTTTTTTTCTTGTTGTTTTATTTTCTGTAGATGAATATTTAACATTATATTATTGTTAAATATTACTATGTTTGGTTGCTTCTCTTTCATATAATATTTAGGACCACGGATTCTCTGCCTCTGATGCTAAGCAAATATTTTGGCCGATGTTCTCTAATGCCGCAAATTAAAGTAGAGGATTTTGCATGTTCTAATTATTTTCTGTACATAATGAATTTTTAAATTTATACACCCATTATATTTTCCTGCAAAATTAAAGCTTAATTAGAAGAAAATATTTCATCAAAAGAAAAAAAGTCATGCCATGTATTTCTTTGTTCACTCTTTCTTTGATTTTCATTCTTTCTGCCTAAATCCAAATCTAAAACTAGTGCATGTTCCTTGTTAGGAGAAAATAATGTACAGGAGGTGATCTCCAGCTGGTACAAAATTTGGTAGCCTCATAGTCATAGAAATGCACTTCAACAGAATATCAGTTGCATTTCTCTAAAAGATAGAATGATTTCTGCAAAGTTCTAGATTCTCTTATATCCTATCCCCCCTGCCACTCACCCCCTCCAGTTCTACATTGAAGCTGCATCTCTGAAAGAAACCTATTTGATTTAAAAGAACATATTTCAGTTTAACATAGATTCAGGATAAAAAAAATCAGCAGTTTTTAATTTTGTCCATTTTGCCAATATATGAGTCATCAATGAGCTTGTGATGAGTAATTTGTCATAGATTTTTGCAAACAATAGAGATTTAAAAAAAAATTTGTAAGGCACAGGAGACAATCTTTTTGTATGTAAAGTTTCATATAACATTTGTGCTAGTGTAGTGTAAGTATGGAGATACAGAATGGGTAATTAAAGACACATTTTTAACCATATTTGAAGTCACTTGACTTGCTGGAATAGTAAAAGCGTTGTGGGCTGTAGCACCCTCTAGTTATTTCTAAGAGAAATTCCAAAATTCAACAAAACCTTTGAACCTCCAGGAACACAAATGCTGCTATTAGTTGGCAGGTGTCTTTTACGAGGAGAGCTTTTCTGTGACTTTCCAAATTGGTTCATTCCTAGGGCTGAATGACCCGTGAGATGTCCATCATTAGCTCTGTCCAACAATAGAACCTGAAGTAGAAAATAGTTGAAGTTTTCCTCTTTTTCCTGCCTCGTTGCAGGCTTGATGAGTGAGGAAAAAGAAAAAGGTCTCTTTCTTTTTCTCTTTCTCTTTTTCTTCCTTCTAAACCACCACCTTCTGTTTTTTTTTCTTTTGTACTTGCTTCGTATTGTTAGTAATGTATCCACAATTCTTGTTCATCATTTTCATTCTACTCCACCACCACAATTTTGGTCCTTTTGCCCTTTGCCACTATCTTTACATTTGATAGCAGCTTGCTAGGCTTTTGCACCAAATGATGAAAGATGAAGTATTACTGCATTTTAGCTTCTTCATGTCCACTCTGGTGACTCAATTACTACCCCCCAAAATCTGTGAAAACCTTAATGTTCTTTTGTTTGAAGCCCAGAAAAGGTTTTTGCTCTGTTCTCTTTCTATGTCCTCTCTTCTGCATCTCTCCACTTCTTAGTCAGATGAGCAGTGGACACTTGAAGCTTTTGAAACACCACCACCATTTGACTGAAGAAATTAGTCAGCTTACTATCCAGGTCTTTACATGCACTTGTCACAGTTTTGAAGTAGGTTTTTTTAAAATGTGCTGAGAATATGTAGGAACCAAATGCACCTGGAGGAACCATCATTTCCAGCATCAATTTTAGTGCAGGTGAATTCACACTGAGAAGACTGCTGTCTTTCTTTTCTTCTTGTTGTGGTTTTTTGGGTTTTGTTTTGTTTGTTTTTTTTTTTTTTTTTGAGAATGCAATGTTTGAGAAAGATTTGGTATGTGTAGAAGTTTGTGAAGCCCTTTCCTCACATATTGACTCCTTAAATATTGTGGTATCGGAGGGATTGTCACATACCGAGATTCTACATTACCAATGTACACAAAGTCATAAACAAAAACTCTACATTCAATTGTTCATGATATGTGATTACTCAGGGGACTCAAATAATAAGCATGTGTTCCCCATCAGGACTTGCATACAGCTTTCTAATACTGATGGAAACTATATTTGTCTAGCAGATAGGACAGACCACGCTCAAGGCTTGAAAAAGGTTTTCCAAGGCCTTCATCATAAGTGAATTCCAGTTTTCTGGGTTTCACGTTGGAATAGTAATTTAACTTCATATAGAGTAAATGTAAGCCAACTTGTGATGATGTGACTAACTGCAAATTACTTTTCATAGCTGCTACTTTTTCAGCTGGGATGCAGAAGTTGCCTTAGATTAAACTTGAAACTTCTCCACAGTAAAGTGCTCTCTAAAATAGCTAATAAAATGCAGATGGGAGTGGAATAAAAGCCTGAGTTTATACATGAGGAGGCATTGTTTCAGGAAGGGTAGTGTCTATGCAGAGGTTAATATTTGTATAAATAACTGTTATTGAATATGAAGTACAACTTTAATCTGTGCAAATCATTGTATTTCATTGAACTTTCTCTTGACAGTTAGTGGCAGTCATGAAAATGTAGAACAGCAAAATAGTATGACAAAACTTATTAAGTACATTTTTCAGCATAGCATTTTATGGCTTTTGTTTTGATGAATTACCAATTACATTGCTTTCCTCTACTTTTTGTCCTTGTAAAACCTGTTCTGCTGTAACACAGACCTAAGAAAAACCATGTAATGTTATGATTTTTTTTACCTAGTCAAGAGGCTGGAGCTGGTGGTCTTTTCTCTTGGGCTGTCATAGATGTGCAGTAGCAGATAATAGCTGAGCTTCAGTATCCACTGCTTATTTGTTTAGGTAGTTGTTGGCAAAAGACTAAAGGATTCTAGGGATGTACCATTTGACTTGCATTGGATTTGGAAGGAGAAGACTCTAGGCAGTCAGTTTTACATGAAGAATACAATAATAGCATTGTATATGTTATTTCAATTGCATATTATGTTTCTTCTTTGGGCAATTTATAGATGGATTTATATTATGCAAATAAAGGCTTTAATTTCCAAACACTGTGATGTAATATTTTGGAAGCCTGGCTATTTTGATGTAGAATGCACATGAACACCAGCAATTTTGATGTTGAATCTGTTGAATATCTGAAGAATTTCTCTCCTATTGCTAGGTTTAATTTTGGTTGTGTCTAAATGTGCAGGAGAAGAAATTCCTGCCGAGCAGGATTTTGAAATCATCAGTGTATGCAAATCATCAATGTATGCAAATCCCAGGTGGCTTTTTTCCTCTCCAGTATTTGGAATAGAGCCCAACACAGGTTTTTTCAATCTCCTGGTGTAGCTGGTAGGCTCTTCTGCTTGATATTAATAGTCAGTACCATCACGACTCCTAAATGAGGTGATTCCTTCTGTAAGTCATTAAAAGGCTGATAAACAGGCCCTCCCCCAGACAGGAGCAATGCATCCATCTGTGCTGGGTCAGCTGTACTCAAACAGGTGAGACTGAAAAGCCAGGAAGTGGTAACTTCTCTCCATTTTGGTTGTGTAGGGTCCTTGTTCTCTAAGAGAAATTTTTGCTTGAAAAGTTTATATTAAAAAGTGAAAATATTTAAAGAGTCAACACAGCACTGCCTTAAAGGCATAGGCATTGGCAGAGTGACTGGTTATTTAAGCTTTGCAGTGAAGCAAGTAGCTTAAAACTCCAGACATTTCTTAGGACTACCTTTGTGAAATATGCAGTGAAAAACTAAATCTGATGCCCTGTCTCTCCAATTTACACAAAAATGGCACCTCAACCAACCACAAGTTTATTCTGGATATTCAATTGAACCTTGTTTAACATTTATTTCTACTCTTGATGAACATTACAGACAATGAAAAATTGACAAAAATTGCAGGGTCAGAAATTGAGTTCAGTTTATATTAATTTATGATCAAATAATTTCTTTGATTTCTGCAAAGGTGTATCTTAAGTCACTTAGTAAGAATTAAGATTTTTCATATTAGTGCATTATTACTTGATTATAAATCAGTAGGAACATTGTCTGCCACAATTTTAGAGAAACTAAAATGTAGACAACAAAGGCTTGACTTTGCATGTCCTTTCACATGCCTTTTGAACCTTGTGCCTTTTCATCAGCTGAAATATGGAGCAGAAGATGTTGAGTTATATCCCATGGGGTATACACTGAGCCAGGAATGGGGTCAGAAGCAAGCACCCATAATCCAGATCTCTAGTCACCTTGAGCTGCTGTGTCACACACCCCCTAGAACTGCTTGCATCTCAGTACTGTGCAATGCTGTAAATGGTAGTGTTTGGAGTGGGTCATTACCAAAAATCTTCATTATTTTATTTTTCTTGATGCTCCTTTTTTTTTTTCTTTATCATGTCTAGTCACTTCTTAGAGAAAGTAATAGAAAGTAAGTCCATAAAAGATATTTACTTGCAGAGGAAAAACTGGGAAATGTCTCTCTTTTTCAGAAATCATAACCACCAAAGAAATTATGATGGTGGGAGAACAGTGATGAGCTTGTCTATGAGCTCAGGGATCTTATGTTCCAATGCTGAATTTGACTGACAAAAAAGGATGATGTTTGAGACAAGAACTGCCTTTTTGTCTGGCAACACAATAGGATCTTCTTCCTTGATGGATTCTCAGCACTACTCAGTATAATAACATGATAATTGGTCCCAAAGAAGGAATGAGTGAGATTGGATGGTGGTCTTTGGGGACCCAGTTGTGTTATATCTAATCTAATTATGTTTGATACTGACTTTTTAATACATATGGTAGCTATTTCCTTGGCTTGGAACTAAGGCTTATATGCAAGCTTGATATTTGCTTGGTGTCTGTTCTAAAAGCACACAATTTTTTTTTCTTAGGAAAAACCCCAGCTATATCTGTCTCATGTCATACTGTATTCTAATTCAAAACTAAAACTGATTTGTTCCAGAAGATGTCTTGAAGCATAAATATGTTGTGGCTTGTGGAAATGTGGGAGGTGTGATGGAAAGAGCAAATGTCTATAGATTGTACTTCAAAAAACCACTGCAACTTGCTACAGAAAAGACATAGTAAGTTATTGCCGCCTTGGAGCAACAGTCCTCAGCAGGCATTCACCCTTTTGCATGAGACAATATAAACATTTTAGTGGATTTATGAGCATAAAGGAGCATCTGGAGATGATGAGATTGTGCAAGACTAATTTTAGAGTCTGAATTAAACCAACTCCATAGCTCCAGAAGTCACTGCCATGTTTTCTGCTTTTGTTTAAAAATGTGTATGGACTACAGCAAGCCCAGATTTCCTAACCAAATGGAACAGAAAAGCCTAGTGCACTACTGCTGGTGATGGTGTGGTGAGCACTGGCTTACTGAGAGGATTACAAAAATCCTTAATGAAAGATAGTTATGCAATTGAATTTCTGGGGCAAGTTTCTTCTCAGCTGTTAGCATCTGGGTTCCATTTTGCCATGAATAGGTGACTGTCTCTTGGATTTATTTATGTTTCTCACTTTTTAATGGAGAGTATAGCATTTATTCCTGTTTGCAAGGAGGCAGCTGTTGCTTTTTTTCCTTTTCTTTTTCCTCTTGCATTTCACCATTGTCTTCCAGCTTCAATAAGCATATTATAAATGAAGCTTATTAATAAAATTAGTGCTGTGTGATGTGCTAATGCAGTAGGTAGGGAAATAAATTTGTTTGAAGTCAGTTTCAGTTTTGGAAATTTAACTTGCTCCCTTGAAGTAACTGAAACAGTGAAGTGTATGTTCTATTCTGTATTTAATTTTTTCTTTTTTTCTCTTTCCCCAGTGACTCTCACTAGTGAAAGGCTTCCAGCTTAGCAGTGATGGTTATTGAAGGTTCAAATAATAAAAGGCTCAGTTTGTGAAGAAATGCACAGCCTTTTAGGAGCTCAGAGAGTCCAATGCCATTGACTTACAGTGTTATGTCATAGGTTTGGCCATCATCTTTTGTAGAAGTGGCTGATGCACAAGTGGAAGTTACTGATCACCTCACAGTAATTAATAAGTAGACCACAACCTGCACAATTCTTGACAGACACCATTTTCTGGGACCCCCTGACAATTTACTTAAGGCTTGGGAATGAAAGGGATAACTCCTTTCAAATCAATTAGAATTTTATAATTATCTTGAAGAGAGGAATCATGCAGTCATGCAGTACTGGGCCAAAGCTGTGCTTCTAAACATAGAAGCAACATGGTAGAAAATAAGTCACTCTAATTGAGCAGTTGAAATCCAAATGCAAAATATTTGATGATATATTTAATATGCTTTCTACCAGCTCCCCAGTAAAAGAAAGGTAGTTCATGACCAGAGAAGCCTGTTTTCCTGTGAACCTTTTGGGGTTAACAGAACTTTGATATTTAAAACAGTATGTGAGTCTGGTGGAAGTTTTCAACACGAAGTAATGAAGCAGTTAGCTCTTTGTCTTCCACAGATTTTCCATATTTACTAGTGGGAATACCAACAGAATTTCACTCTTCTCTTCTTTTGACCTATATTTTTTGTGGAACAGAGATCTCAACACTACTGATTTTCTAAAAAATACACCTGAAACCTCCAATCATAAATTTGATCAATATTGGCCAACAGCTTGAAGAGGTTTAGTTGGCATAAATGCTCATGGTGTAATTGCATACATACTCAGCTCCCTAACCTCAAAATCAAGGGTAGAAAATGAATGTCTTATTTCTAACAGAGAATCCTTTTAACACCAACCAGAGATTTTATACAACAGGAACTGCAAATATGGTTAGCTGTACTAATGCTTCATTTATTAGATAATAAGAATTCTAAACAGCTTTCTGTAAGGAAAGAGATTTGTATTTGTCAGCAAAACTCTACTAGTTACTGGTTCCAGTGCTTCCCTGTGTTTCTTAATTTGTTGCCCAAAGCTGAAAAAAGTTTGTTTAAAAGTGAAAGAAATGCCAGATACCACCTTCCCCTCCTGCAGCCACCCTGGAGCAATTCTGACAATAGGACCATCCTTACAAACTGAAACAGGAATAAATTTTCAATGACCTCTTCAAGAAGGAGAAGGTTGTGCAAGCTTTCTTCTAGTTATACTGTTTGAATGAAAAGCATTTGTTTTCCACCCTTAAGAATTCTTTTATGACAATGTTTAAAGTGTCTATCCACCATAGTTTATCTGCATCCTGATCTTGTCCTGCCTTGGATATGTTCCTTGCTGTCTTGGATATGTTCCTTGCAGGCTTCACTGAGAACATCCTTCCTTTCCCATAATTTTCAAATTTTGTCTGTTGATTTGGCCATACTACCTTCTCTTCTGACTCAAGGAGCTGGCAAAGCTTCACTCCAGCCTGTATTTTTCTTTTTATCTTGTACTTCTGTTCTTTTCCAGCCGTGCTATGTTCATTGTTGTTAAAGTTTTAAGTTTGTTGTTAAGTTCATTGCTGCAGTTTTACCTCTAGTGCAGGGCAAGGTGAGATGTGAGTTCACAGGGGAAACACTCTCCTTGCTGAGGAGTTACATTTTCTTTAGGGGGCCTGCAAATTCATCTTGTGATAAATATTTGTCTGGAGAGAGAGAGGAGACATACTGCAAAAACTGTTGTGTTTGTCTCACCTATCTGCCCTTTTAAGATTTCAGACTTCTCAGGTGTAGGTAACTGCATTTCTTGTATTAATTGCACAGTTTTTCATGGCATTTTGGACATAATGCAGGTCTGCTCTTCCATTTCAATTCTCATGTTAGATAGGAACATTGACATTTGTTGTACTAGCCATTAGTAATTTTATTTGTCGTTTAATGGTGGGTTATTTTCCAGGATCTTTTCTAAAACTGTTAATGTACTTGAGAACTAGTGAGAGGTGAGGGTAGTTAGTGCAATTTGAGCTTGTGCAATGTGAATGATTTCTACTGGGTTTTGGTAGGAGGCTGTTGCACAGCTCATGGAAATCTGTTGGTGCCAACAGCCTGTGACAGAAGAACAGGCTCAGCTTCTACAGAATAAATTGTTTTTATTGTTATTTTTTTCCATTTCTGTTTAATAATTTTTTTCTCCATTATCTCTACTGAGTATACATATTGAATTGGAGATACCCAGCAGCGTTTACTGAAGGCATTCACATGTCAGGACCCAGACCTTCCACACACTTTTATTTTAACTATAATAGGTTAGCTTCGTTATCTGTGCCCTTTACTTTTAGGTGGGTGTATTCTTCTAAATTTTTATTGATTACGGAAGTTATCATGACGTGCAATTTTTGAGACTAGCTAGCAACCTTCTGTAGCAAGGTGAGAGGAATTGATGTTTTGGTTTAAATACTGTGTCTAAGTTTAGGTGTAAGTGCTGAAAACCTGTAGATGCCATGTTGAACTGTACAACATGCCCAGTGCTTCAGAAGCTTCTATTGATTTTAAATGTGGATGTGCTTTGTTTCTGTTGCTGTAACTCTTTGACTTTTTTTGAATTAGAAAAGACATGCCAGCCTCCATGCCATACTCCTGTTTCTACTAATGCCCATGGATTTTTTCAGTCTCATATGCTTTCATATGTAAATTGGCTATTGAATTCCACCCTCAGTTTTAACCTGTAATAACTTTATTGCTTACAGTGCAATTTGCACTGGTGTAATTTAGATCAGAATCTGGATGCATATGTAAATGTGTGCTCTTATGCACACATGTAATGCCTGCTTTTTATGTATAAAAATGCCTGAGGTATACATATACCTATACATGTACATTTAAACTTTCTTTTTACAGTTGAAAATGAGAGGCAGAGTCTGTTGATTAATTCTATACTGATCAATTTTAGAGCACCTAACAAGAGGAAAATAAATAATTTGAAGTAGTAGGTGGATTTTTGGAGTCATGCTCACGCACACACACCCCCCCCTTTACAATGTATTCTGATTCTTGTCTGTCCCAAGCAGAAACTTTTCTTCTTCCCCTGACTTGCAATTCTGAATTTTTTGCAAACGTCAAATCTCATTTTTAGTTGACTTTAGGGGAAATGGAGGCAGATATATTGTTTAATAAAAAAAAAAAAAAAAAAGAAAAAAGGAAGAACCCTCCCCCAACTAAACAGCTACCCCAGCCCCCACTTCCATACCACCAGCCCAAACATGGAACATATTTTAGCAGAAGTGCCCCAGCTCTATCATATGTGCTGTGCAGAGTCATCATGGCCATGGTGCATAGCTGAGAGCCGGAAAGCAAACAGCTGCTGTAGCCTGATTTGAGTTAAAATAGTGTCAGTGTTTAGTCTGGCGCAGTGCTTCAGGAGAGATTGGCAGCTGGGTCAAACAAAGTCATTCCATTGGCTCCCTTCCCAGTAAGCTTCTGCTAGTATTTAGGTACTAGTGCAGCCTAGGCCCCTTTTCTCAGGGATAGCCTAACATCTGACCGCACCCTCTTTGCTTTTTAAAAAATGCCTTTTCACTCTTTAAGATAAATCCTCTATTATACAATCTGCCACTAATTGTGTGTTAAGACTGTTTTTCACTCGAAAGCTGATGCATCCTGCTCTCAACGTGGTCTAGAAAGTGGGCTGTTACAGTATTGGATTAATAAAAGGGCCCTTTATGGTTTGTGAAAGAATATCTCTGTGCTTAGGCAGGAAACTTTTTGATCCACAGAAAAGCCAGACGACATCTAGGTAAGGCTGTGTATCAAATCTGCTTTTATGGGAGAGTGGGGCAGCGAGCGCTGTTAATTGCAATTGCTTCAAGTTTGCATGCCCATTTTGATAAGCTTTTTAGAAAGTTTAGGAAATAGCTGCTCCTGTGTCTCAAGCCCTTTCTCTCCTCCCTCCTCCTCACTCCTCCTATGCCTTTACTGCTTGCAAAAGCTTGTAATGATCTGCTTAGTTTTCCCTGGAATCCGCGCGGACGCTTCGCTTCTTTTTGGAGAGGGGTTTCTTGCAGAGGCGCAGAGCAAAAAAGTTCTGCGGTCGGACCCAAATGCTGTTAGAAGTGGAGTGGCTGGGGAGAATTTACAGGGAAAGCTTTCCACTGTTACTGGCTGCCTGTGCAATCATTTAAAAGTAGTTGAAAACTGCTTTGAACTAACAAGGGTTTAATTACGGAAAAGTTTAACGTGGCGATGGAAGGAATATTAAGTAAGTTGTCTTTGTCTCATACTTTTTAATTTTAGTTGTTGCTTTAGCCTGTTGGGTCACATTTTTTGTCAGCGCTGAAGGCTGCCATGAATTGGTAATGAGGGCCCCTTTTGCACATGATTTTGGCACTTGGCCAAAATCAACTTCCCAAGGCAAGCTTTCTCTAAAAGAACCTGAAGCATTTTTTTGTGATTAGGAATCATGTCTGAAAGCTGCCACAACCAGTTGTGTAGGCATGTCAAAATGACTTTATACAGTATATCTGAAGCATTCGGGGGGGAGGGTCTGTATTTTCCTTGTGTACCAAATTGTTGCTATTATCATTCTAAATTTCCGCAGCTTACGCACCTCCAAAAACCAGGCTACAGGGAGCTAAGGCATAATGAGGATCGTTGGTATCTTTGTATTTTTCAACATGCCAAAGCAGCACTAAAGCATTGTCACATTTAAGCAAGATACAGTATTAGGGGTTGCTTAAAAACTTGTGGATGTAAAGCAGATGAAACTTTAAATTTTTAATCTCAGTAAATTATTCTCAGTGAACAGTAAGTAATGATATTTTGGAGAAGTTTCTTTGTTTGAATTTTTGTATAAGTGGAGCTTTTTGATATATCTATTTAAAAAAATACATGCCTGGGTCCACTGGGGGGAAATTTGCAAGGAAAATCTTGGACATGCCTTTGGATTTATCCCATTTCCTTGAAATCTGGGTATGGGTCTGATCTGCGAGACAGGGAACAGGAGCTGGGTAGTCCTTTGTTGTTAAAAAGGGCGAAAGGGAGTTAGTCTAAACATTAGTAAGGAGCTGCAAAAGTTCATGTTTCAAGTGTGCTTGGAGTTCTGAAATTTGTGGAGCTCATCAGTGCAATAAATGAGTTATTCCTTGCTGCTATTATATAAACAAGTTTGGCACTGTAAGTGAATACATTATTATTGCACACTTGAACGTTCTGTGAATTTACTCTGTGAATTGGAAATTAAGAACCTCCTATTACATACTGTGTATGCTCTACAGTGTCGTTTCCATGTGTGTTCAACGTAAAGACAAAATGAATTATGCAGCACTTTTGTCAGGTATTTTTATTTAACATTTCTGCACTTGTGGCTGTAGCCGAGGGGCTGCTCGTTCCTTCCTATGTGTGTTGTTTATTTATAAGCAACACCATCTTTCGGCAGCAATATCGATATGGAACAGCCTTTTCCCACCTTCCCTGCCCCCTGCCCCCAGCCTTGATCCCTCTGGCTGCTGTTAAAATGGGCTTTGCAGGTATTGTCTTTCTTCTGTTAAACCGTATTTTCTGTGAGGTGAGGTGTGTGTGTGTCTGTGTGTGTGTGTGTGTTTCCTTTATTACATAATGCAAGACACAGCTACACTGGGGGAAAGCTCGAGCTTTGCAGACTGCTCAGGATCGGTACTTTCATGTAACTTGGCTGGGAGAGTTTGTTCATTGTTACGTTGCAGCAGACTGAGTTACAGTACTCAAAAGTCTCCTGCAAGTTTAACTATAGCACGTTATATTTGCAATGAAAATAAGCAGACAAGATGAGCATGTTGCAAAAGAATAGATGGAGAACTATAGTAAAATAAAACTCATATAACTTAATTGTATTTTTCTGGGGCTTTTGAAGAGCTTTACAGTGGGGAAAAATACGTCACTGTTGAATTCTATTTTAATGTAAAGCATTGCCAGAAAATTATCATATTTGGTGCAAATGTAAATGTGATAGTAGAATTTTTGCAAATCATTATGGAATTTATTTGCTGGTGCATGGAAGTAATTCCTCCTGGGTTACTGAGTTACATACTGTTAATTTAAAATATGTACATACCCACCTTGTTACTGCAAAAATAACTTTAAAATGTTTTACTCTGATATTACTAGTTTTGCCTAGGAGGTTTTACTGGGAAATAATGAACACATGTTAGTGTACTACTTCTAGCGGTTTTCTTTTCTATTTTGTTGGTGAAGGGTTGTGTTACAAATCACAGAAAGTTATTCTCCACAAACTTTGTGAACAGTTTTTAAATCCAGAAATTTTTTTTCTAATAGCATGACTGAAATGTAAAATCTAATATACAAAACAACAAAGTTTTTCAAAAAAATTTAAAACATTATAAATTTGACTTTTGATTGCAAATACCAAATTAATATTTTCCTTCATGAAGAAATCTATCATCTATACGAACACACAAAACAGTCATGTTGTCATCAGATAAGTCAGCATTCTGTATTCATAAATTTAAAGTCGGAAATGCATAGACACTGCATTATATTTTTAAATCCAAAACCAGTAGATTATTTTTTTCTTTAAAAATAGGTTGATAAATAACTGGTTAGTTACTTTTCCTGCCTTTAAAAAAGGTGAAGAATATAAAGTATTCTCCATTGTGCTATTTTTATTTTTAACAACCCTCAGGAATAATGTGTCTCTAATCTTCCTGCTTGGAGAGCTTTATGTTTTATGTTTGTTTGCAAACACATAATGAAAGAGTGCAATTATAAAGCTTAACTTCATTGTAATTTTGTATCTTAGATTTTGCTCCATAGAGACGCTGAAGTCTCAGTTACCCCCATTTCAGTGCAGTAAATCAAAATATTTTCCATTCAGAAAACAAATTCTTGCTTTTTAGTTGGTATTTTTATTGATCATTAGACATTAATATTTCATATTTTAGTAGTGCAGCATAAGTGGTACATATTGTTATGCTTTTTGAATAAAAGTTACAAATGTATTTATAAAATACTTTCACTTATATGAAAGAAAAAGAACTCTAAACATCGTGGAACACTTTCAGTTTATGAAGAAAACACTGCTCTTGTAAAAATAGCTTTATTTCTCAGTAGATTCTGCTGTGTGTTTCAAAACTTTAGAAGTGAAACAGGGTTGTTTTGTTTTGTCTTATGCGTTTGTTAGTTTTTTGGGGTTTTTAAAGCATGCATTTAATTCATATAAACTAAGCACTTTGTTCTATATATTCTAAATTCCAGCAATGAGATAAATAAATTGCTGGATTGGATGGAACATAATTATTGAATTTTGGCAGAACTTCAGTGAACTCTGCCATGAAAGATTAATGTGCGCAGTGCGCTCTTAGATTCTAAAGTAACAGAGTAAGATAAGGGGAGTGCATAACAGGCTCCAACCTTTGTGGTTTAGAGAAAATAGAAAACCATGGGCAAATGTTAACTTTTGGTATAAACTGCTAATGATAATGTTTTGTCATCTGGGTGATAAAAACTACAGGAGTAGACGAGAAAATCCAATTTAACACAAATTCTCTCCACTTTTTTCTTGCTCTGTTTCCCATTTTTCAGAATTAGAATAGCCACATTGCTCTATGTTCACAGGAAAAGGAGAACAGAGCAGGCAGAGTACTTACAGTATCCAGTAATGTAATGTCCTCACGGAATCCCTCCACATCTGCATGTGTCGTATGTGGGTTTTTACTGCCGTCACGATTTTGGTTTGTGATTATGGTGCATTGATTTCAGAATACAAGTAAAATTGTACTGGCTGGATGAAGGCTACATGGAGTCATAGTAGAGGTTGTTATTATTCCCTCTCTCTTCTTTCTCTACCAAACCTTGATTGTTTAAAACATTTGCTTCAATTGAAAATGTCTGGTTATAATCACAAAATCTTATTCCTCTTGGGTTTTAAATGATTATTGCACCCAAATAATGTTTTTAATCAAGAACAAAGACGTATTGTCCTGCCAGTCAGGCTCCCTTGGCAGGACCAATAGGATTGCAAAAACTTTTTAGTATTTTCAGTCAGTTTGCTTTTGGGGAGAACAGGCATGACGTCCACCCTGCTCTGGGGAAAGCGCTGCCGCTTTGCCGACAGCTCCCTGCTCCTGGGAGCAATCCCTCTGCCTGCTCAGCCTCTCCAGCACCCTGAACCTGAGCCCACATGTTTTCTCTTCCTCAGATATGTGCAGCAGCAAGCACCAGCCCCCGGAGCTGGTTTCCAGGAGGGCTCAGGGATTGGCAGCACGATGGGCAGGCTCCAGCATGGCTGCAGACACAGGGGCTGCCTGACTGGCTGGGCATGGGGATGTGGCTCAGTGCACCCAAAATGCCTGGAATCAGAGGGAGAGAGACAGGGAGGATGCATGGTAGGATTTTTTCCCTCTGTTTGCTCCTTGCTTCCAGACTGTCAACCTGCTGCTAAGGCTGTGTGCTCGGCTCAGTGTTTTAAAATGGCAGGTATCCAGAATCTTAGATATATTTCATGACTTCAAAGACATTTCTTCTCTCCTTCGCAGCCACATCCTTAAGCTCATGTTGACAGCATTATGAGTGGGATAGTTAAAGAGGTATAAGGGCAAGGGACTGATCCAGTGCCCATTGCAGTCAGCAGAGAGAATCCCCCTGACTACGTGTCTTTGGATCCCGCACCCTGTGACTGGCTGCTCTTCCCGCTTAGTTCTTGATGGCACTAGCATGACTAGCATTGCCATCCTACTCAAGCAGCTTCTTTATCTTCATTGGCACTCCTCTAAGAGGAAGGTTTACTGAGTAAAAGGCTTGAATGTGCCTTCCTTTTCCTGTAAAGAAGCAGAGTCTGAGTGTTTATTTTGGCTATTTATGGTCCTTTCACTTGTCTTTCCCCCCTTCTGGAAATGACTCTTATTCCTGACCTTGATTTATCAGTTCATATCACCATTTCAAGTGAAGTTCAGTATGTGCAGCTACATGTCTGTATCCCCATTAAAATGCTGTATTTGTGTATGTGCATGATGAAATTAATTTATATTCTAGGCCTATTGTTCTGATAATCAGGCACACTTTTCTTTCAATAAGGTTGATTCCAAGATACCTTCATCTTCAAACAAAAAAAGGATACTTTTATCTTTTTTACAGAAGTGTAGAATGCTTCAATCTTTGTTTGCCGTATAAATGTGTTTAGTTGGAAAACCTTTAAAAAGTTGTATTCAGAATGTGTCCATATTTTAAAGTAGACAATGATCCTTTTTTCTTTTAAGTAATTCACAGAATTCAGCACTGCTTTTAGCAATGTAAAAATGTTACCACAGATAACTAAAGAATAGTAGTAGGAGTATTGTGCCTTCTTTGCATGGCTAATAAATGTATTTGCAGTGTGAAATCAAGATATGCCTGCACAGCAGCGGGGTTATGGACTATTAAAGTACTCAATCTTAGAATATGATAGATATTTTTGCAGAAGTTGTATATAGGACCCAGTGAACACCCCCTATATAACTTTAATGCCTAATAGTGGGCTGAATGTTGAAACGCCTGCCAGGTGTCGTGTGTGAGGCTCCAGGATGCCCAGAAAAAAAAGGTGCCTTAAAGCAAAGCCTGCTGTTCCCTCTCTGCTGGCCCAGGGAGCAGCAGCTCCCAGGGGTGCTGAGCTGGGGGCTCCGGGCCCCACGGCCCCGGAGCAGCTGCGCGGAGCAAGGCGGGAGGGAGAGTGGAGCGAGGGCAGGAGCCAAGCCAAGGCACTTGTGACTGTACAGAGCATTTGTTCTGCCTGGTGGAGAGGGAGCAAGCGGCTGGTTTGGGATCTGAGCTCTGCTCTGAGCCCTTCTCAAAGTGGAGCCAGTGTCTTTCAGCTGCCAACCCAGAGCCCTCGGCAGAGTGCGGAGAAGTTTTGTGGGCAGAGCGCTGGGAGAAGGCTCAGTCCAGTGAGGGATCTTCTGAGGCTTCATGAGTTGCAGCAAAATTTAACACCCAAATTATATGCAGAAAATATGAGACAGGTGAATGTGGGTTCTTAGATCTATAACTATGTGGAAACCTTTCTTTCAAGCATGGTAATGAATTATTAAGCAGTATAAATTATACTGAAGAGATGTTTGGCTGCTTTTTAATTCACCTGCACATTGTGCAGGTCAGCAGAGCAAATTATCCTGAAACATAATTTGCAAAATGATGTACCTTGTGTTTTACAAATTTGCACATCCTGGTGTCCATTTCTGAGGAGTGCGTCCCTAGGCATGCCACGTCTCCCAAGCATTACAAAAGCTTGACCTTTCCCTTCCACTGGGACATACAAAATCTTGCATGTCAATATTACAACCTTCCAAAATATTGAAAGAGTGTTGTGAACAAGGGGAGTTTTGCAGACATCTGAAACTTTTTTTTTTTTTTAATTGTGAGAAATGAGGTACTGTGATGTAAAAAAAGCTGTTATACTTGGGCAGGGCAAGAGGGAGTAGGGAAGAAAGGTTTGGGTTTAGAAAACCCAACCAAGTAATGTAATTTACAATGTTTGCAACCTATGAAAATATTGATGGCAGAAATGAAATTGTGTTATGCTGGCAGATCACAGCTGAAATGGCTTTTTGTGGTCTCAGAGCATGGCAGAAGCAGCAGAGTATTTTACTAAAATACAGCTGCATTAATAGTAGGAAAGAAACAAGTGCCGGAAAGGAATTCCAAATACTTACAAGGTATCTCATCTGGGGACATGCATTCGTTTGGTAAATTCCAATTCCCAGACTGGCAATAATGATTGTTACTGTATACCCTTTATGACTTTCAGAGCAAGAGAAGCCAGCTTGAGGAGCGTGCATATTGTGATACCCTCAGTGGTAAGTACACTAACTGCAATCAAGTTTATTACATTTTTGTAGAGTGGAGGTCTTTTCAAGACCACACTTGTTGCAGCTTAGTCACACAACAGCTTCAAATGGCATTCTGGAATAATAGGGCAGTAATGGGATACAGTCCATAATGAAATCAGTGTACAGCACAGGTGGTTGCAAGCATTTGTGTGGTCAGATATAAAACCTTTGCTATGGGTACGAGCTACTGCTTTCCCACTTGAGGAAAGTATAATTAAAAGCAGTTTCCAGATGTGCTGGCACACATCTGCTGTTTTTAAAAGGGAATTTTGCAAATACAAACTGAGCTGTATTGCATTCATCGTTATAAAGTCGTTGATGGTTTTTCAGGTAATAAAAGGTTTGGAGGCATCAACACTCCCACTGTAAAACTGAGGGGTCTTTAGACAACAGCATTTTGTGTTCACTTTGTGTTCTTAGGATTTTCCATGAGTAGTTCATAGCTGAGCTGTGGCAAAAATGCAAAATTTTTCTGGTCAAAAATTAACACTTATTTAATAAAAACATGACAGTTGATTCCTTGCTAGTGATTTCATTTTTTACCAGGTAGATGTAGCAAATTTGTATGGTTTTCCTTGTTTGTTTGTTTTCAGTGCAGTGAATAAATGATATTGTAAAACATTAGGATTCAGTTTCTTTAAACAAATTTTCAAGATGTGGTAATAATCAGGAAACAAGAAAAATATGATATATTGAAAATAGACCTTTAATTTCACTTCGCACAGAAAGCGGGACAAACTCTACTTATAGGCTTCCATGATGCATCCTTAGTTGAACCTGGAAGAAAATAATTAGAAAAGGTGATAGGCTTCAAAATATTGCTGAGAGAAGACTACAGATCTTTTGTTTTAGCTAAATAAACAACCTGTTCAGCATAATATCCCACTGATTTTCACAAAGCTAGTATTTCCCCTGGAAATGTTGTTATTAAAATAAAATACCTGTTTCAGAAGTAAGTTTTTGCAGTTGCAGAAGTTTTAGTTACTGCTGCTACCAGGAGTAAACATAAGAGAATGTTGTGCCTGCCACCTTCTTACTGACTCTTCTAGCATTGCGGAGGTACTCAGAACTATGATTTTGAGTTGGTTTTGAAAAAAATGAAGGCTGTGATCTACTAGTCTGAGGGTCTTGAACTATTGGCCAGGCTGCTAAATTATGAGAGAAGGTTTTTAAGGATGTCCTGTGTAATATTGCCACACCTTTGCACATATTTTCTTTACTTACTTCCACAGATGTGACTTGTAGGCTCTCTTTTCAAATGAGAGTCTAATCCTTAGCAATTATCTTAGGGAAATACTGAGACTGAGTAAATCAAATTGATTTCTGGATATTTCCTCTTGGACTCTTTAATACAGCATTTGCTTTTTTCATTTAGGTCTTTCATTCTTGACTAAGCAGAATCTAAAATATCTTTTTAAATGTGCAAATGTCAGAATAATTTGCAGAAGATTTAGTCAGAAAAATGGCCACTGAGATAAAATAATTTTTAATATAAAACTCAACATATTGTCTGTACTTAAGTTTTTGGATTAGCTTGTCTGTCTGACAGCTTTTAAGTTCTTACAAAGGCATTGATGGATTCAGTGAGGGATACAAAATCAACCTCAGTAGCAAATTACCCTGTGTGTTTGATTTTTCTGGAATAACATAATATCTTGCTGTGGCTCTGGTGCTGCTAAACAAGAGTGCTCTGGCTTTAACAATTTCATGCCTCTGAGACAAAGGGTCCAGATCAGCTCATTGCATCTGGTCTGTGAATGGGGACTTCTTGAGGATGCAATGAAATGGATGACAATCAATAAGAAGGATATTAATAGCATCATAGTGAAAATGCTGATTTCATCAATACTGCTAGTACATCTGACCTTTTCCTTTTAATGCATATAGATTGTGATAGCTATGGTACATTATAAATGTTCTATTGTGGCATAAAGACTTCAAATTTGTGCTTCCAGTGACAGTTTTACAAGGATATATTTACTAACACATACACATACGTTTAATATTATACCACATTTAAATCACTGCTTGCCCAGGAGGTAGGATTTTAGCACTGAACTGTTGTGTTTGGGTATTTTTCTGGCAAAATGCCATTTGACATGAAACTTAGAAAGGTCTAAAAGAATACAGACATTCAGATGTGAAAATGTGCAAAATGAACACTACCTGGCACTTAAATTACACTCCGCTGCAATTAAGACTTGTTAATAGTCACTCCTCTGAGCTGGCTGTTCCCATCAGAGACCAGCCCTGGCCAGAGTCTCACAGTTTTGTACATAACCATTTTGTATAAAGGGTCAGTTTCTATAGAAGGTCAGGTGTGTTAGACAAAAGAAGTACTTTATTGGAAAAAAAGAGATTATTTAAATGCTGGGGAGGTTGCATCCTTGGCAACTGCAGAATTTTGAGTGCTTTTTGATTATTCACATTCCTATTCTTTGGAAAGTAAAACAGCATTTTACTCCCCCTGAGTGGGGGAGATGTGGAAGAGTGGTTTGGGGCTGTGCATCAAGGGACATGAAAAGGGCATGAGGGGCATGAAAAAGGCAGTTAATTAGATGGCAAAGGTCCTGCTCTGACCCACAGATGCAGGAGACAACCCAGCAAAGGTGTATCACCCCTCAATGGCAGCAAACCTGTCCAGTGTAGCTCAAACTGATGAAGCACTGCTCCTCTGGGCTATAAATCTGTCCCAGACGTACAGTACAGTTCTGTAAGAGGCCAAGGAGTTGGTGACAGAGAGTGGAGAATCTCTTAAATATATAACATACCATTGCTACTATGTACTGCAAATTTAGCAAGGATTTCCTCTTCTGAACATCTAATCCGGTTTTTAGGTAGTATTCCAGATTCAACAAGTGCAGTGCTCTCTGTTTCACTCAGAAAGATAATTGAGAGTTCCTGCTTGATGCTGCTTTTTTTTTTTTTTTTTTTTTTTTTTTTTTTTTTTTTTTTTTTTTGTTTTTTTTTCTTTTTTTTTTTTTTTTTTTTTTTTTTTTTTTTTTTTTTTTTTTTTTTTTTTTTTGTCTTGGGCTTTGAACTGCTGATGTTAATATTTTCTTGTAAATCAGGGGCATTGCCAGCACTTTTTGTGTCTCCCAGATACCTATTCTTCACCTTAAATTAAAGATTTCTGTCTGTGTCTTCACAATCAGTTGCCATAAGAATATGGTCTATATTAGAAGTCTTGGCTAAGGCCTTGGGAAGACTAAGCCACAGGAAAAAAAAATAATACTCTTTAATATTAAGACTGATTTTTAAGAAGTATGTCCCTAGGACGAAGAATTTCAGGGAGGAAAATGACACATTCAAAATATTGCTAAAAAAATCTTCACATATTTTGATGAAATGACTTTACAAAACTTGAAGGCAGATCAAAAGTAATTATCATGTGTGTCAAGATTTTTTAAGTTTCATAACTTTCTGGTCTCTGAAATAGGAAGAAGATAAATTATCATTTATATGATATGGTATTAAACTATCCCCTCTTATAAATAAAAGTAAAGGGGAAGGTGAATCACATCAAGTTACATATTTGCTATCAGAATATATTGAAATGTTCCATTTTGTCATATTTTTCTACATCTCTATTGGTCTTTGGGAGAAAAAAACCCAAAAAGATAGTTTTGAACTTTAAACCAGAACTTTTTAATCCAGAAAATATTTAAATAGAATATTTAAACAATTTCAAAACCATCCTTGCTTTTTAAAATGACAAGTAAATTGACATCTTTCCTTGCAAATAAATTTATTTTTATAGAAATAGCCTTTTTTGGAGGAAAAATTGTCAAAAATATTTCCTGCTTACTCTATCATGTGACAAATGTATAATTTGCACTTCTTCAGTTGTGCTTGTGATTTTGTACAATGTGAAACATTAATGGATTGTCAGTTTGAGCTGTGAGTTTTCATGTTCATTCTTAGAAAATGAAGTACATGATATGGAAAATCTAGTTTCAAGGTCTTTGGCTGTGGATAAGCCTCTTGCTCATGGAAATAAGACCACTGAAACCATCAGAAGTGGTGTGCTTAGTGATTTACTTGGGGTCAGCATGTGTTACACCACTATAAATATATTATATGAGACCTGCACACAGATAGTTGCACTGCAAATAATCTTGACTACAGCCATGCAGTAATTGTTGCCCTTTGGGTTTTCCCTCGGTGCCTGGGAAACCTGTGCAGTGTATGTCTGTAGCAGAGCAGTGTGAACAGCAGCAGGACAGAGTCCTAGGGATACCAGGGAGGCCTCATACCCTATAGTCCAGCTGGGTGGCTCTGACCACTTGCCTTCTCCCAAGCCCTCCATTAAACTGGGCTGAAATCCCTTGGTATTTTGCTGCTTCCTAATATCATCCTGTTGAAATGTTTCAGTGTTGCTTAAGGAAGGCTTAAAGACACAGCTCCTAGCAGGGTTGTCATTCAAAGTGATTATGCCCTGCTTTTTGCAGGTCTTGTGAAGGAATATCTGCTTTCAGCCAGAAATGTGAGCACTGTGCCTTCTATTCTTGTGCAGGGTCATCACTTGTAGCACTGAGGACAAATATATCCTCTCCTGTCTTGCACAACTATTTCTATTGTTTTCTAACCGAGTGCTTCAGAGTTGAGGCTCTTTCCGATCACTGTTGATTCAACTAGTACATGTGCAGAAAAGCAAATATGTTCCAAATATTAGTTTCACTTTTCTGTGAGGCAACTAGGAGAGGCTTTTATTTTGAGCTATCCAATCTCTTATAGAACTGCCTTCCAATTCCAGGTGATTAAAGGGATATTATATATCTCTGAGCAAAGAGCTTTAGCTGTTCAGGGGCAGAACATGAGTTTCTCTCTCTGTCAGTAGCTCAGTAAAAATGCAGATCTGTGCAGTGTGTGCAGTTGCTGTTGACAGACACTCCCTGTTAGCTGGGACAGTGTTGGTAGTCTGGAGCATGATATCCCATTTTGGGCACTGGACAGCAAGAAGGGGGCAGAGTACAGTGACAATAATCAGAGATCCTGAAGGTCTGATTTACAAGGAATGCTTGAATCAAGTGCAGTCATTAGCAAAATGTATCAGGAAGGACAAGAATAGCTGGTGGTGCCTTGTGGACACGTAGAGGTTCACTTGTGCTCTCTTTGGCCGATCTTCCCATTTCCTCCACTGTTTTCCACATTTCCCTATTACTTCACCCTGCCCACCCCAACACACAAAGTTTTCTAACTTTTCAGGGGGAATTTATGCACAGTGCTTCTAGCTGTTCAGCTTGTAAAGAGTTGATCAGGAAAATTTAACTTCTTTCACTAAAATTAACATCTCCTGTTTGGCAAACTGAATTGTATGCCAAGAGCTACTTTAGGGGATGACATTGTTAAAAGAAACCTTTTCAGCCTTTGTCATTGCTCCTGGTTCCAGCTGTATTTCCTACTGTAGTGCCCAAATACTTCCATTGCTTTCTGAAATAACAAGGAACAGCCTTCCTGGCACTCTTGGTCCAAGAGCAAAATCTCTGCTTTATTTTTCCTCCATCCGTTGTTCTCATGTGCATCTGAAATGTACCACTGAAAATTCGGTATGAAAGTCTTGCTTTGGAAAAGCTTAAATAATGGGAAGTTCTTACCTAGCAAATTCTGGATAGATGACCAAGAAACCAAAAAAAACCAACCAAAAAAAACCAAACCAAAACAAAACAAAACAAAAACCTAAACAAAACAAAATCCAACAAAAAAAACCGAAAAAAAAAACCCAACCCTCCCAAAAAAAAACGAACAAAAGAAATCCCCAAAACAAAGAAAAACCCTGAACAACCTAAACCCTCAAAATCCTAACCAATTATAAATATTTCCACTTCAGCATGACAGCTTCCTAAGTGGCTAAGAAAGTGCCCATGGGAAGATCCTGTACTTCTAGAATAGCTGAAGATAAATTAGGATTTGAACATTGTGGTAAATTTGTTTGGATTTTACTTTAGCCTTTTCTTACCACTAAGTGAAACAGACATGTACAATGCTAAGAATGTGTGTCTAATGCTAAACAAATCCCTTTGTACATAAACCATGAGTACACGGAGTCTGTATTTTGCCAATGGGTTCAGTAACATACTGAAATTAAGATTTGAGAACACAGAAATGACAAACCTTTGAAAAAAACGGTGACCTGCAAAGTCTTAGAGTATAAGCTAGAGCTGCACTCGGATATTGTATCTTCCTTTAAAATATGATGGATATTGAACACCGAGAAATGCATCAAATGTCATCAAAGTTATATAGATAATTTCTTGTCAAAAGTGTTCAAAGTAACATTCAGATTTCCCCTTTTGATGTGAATAGGGCAGAATATGTCCCATAACATGATAATAACACCTGTTTCTCCTGAGCAACCAGGTGTCTTCCTCACTGAGTGCTGACTGTTTGCACCAGTGCTCTACAAAGAAAATTTACAGACCCCGTCTGCCAGGGGTTCTCAAACTGGACAGCAAACATAGGATGGAGATAAAATACACCAGGGCATCCAAACCAAGTCTGGTAAAGCAAACAGAAAACATAAACAAAAGTAAATGGAGTGAGGGAGCAGAGGGTGTGTTGGAGATGTTTGCTTTCTTGAAGAAAATAAAAAAAAATCCAATTTGCGGTGTTTTGAATACAACTGAGGGGGAAAAAAAAGAGCAAAAAAACCCCCCAACTCTGTTAAGGACATGCAAGAATTTGCTAAAGTAAAACAATATAATTCATGATGGAGTGAAGACCATGCGGTTTTAAAATATAGCAAGAAGGATCCTAGAAATAAAATTTAGGTAGAAGCAGGTTTCATATTACCTACAGGTCACTAGGAAATGTGAGGTTACCGAGTAGAAGGTGTGCACAAAAATCTGTGTGTGCACTGAAAACTGGAGTTTTCAAAGAAAAAGGGAACGCTTTGCAGCTAAAGACAAATCTAGGTAACATTATAACATGACCAACTGATCACCAGATCCTGGCTCATAGTTGAATGTAAATTTAGAAAAATTCATCTTGTTGAAACTGTGCAGTAGTACCACAGAATGCCAGAAGAAATCTTGGAAAGGAGGCGTTCTAGTCAGTTCCTGCTTATTTTTAAGCAGTGTAATCCACTTGAAAGGTGTGGACTTTAAAAATTCTTTTTTCTTTTAATCTTCTTAGGTAGAAAATTTTCTGTTTCTTTGGGTTTCAAAAATAAAACAAAAAAAAAATAGAACAAATTATTTCCTTTCATCATGAACTGTTTGATTCCTTACAGTCCACCCAAGTTTTTCCAGCTTTCTACTGCTGAATTCAGCACAGGTGGGTTTTTTTCAGGTGTTAGACAACACTTTTGATGTTGCCTGTACCCTGATCTTTTTCTGGTGTGTGGTTGGGTTGCCAAAGTGCTGAAAACTTCTATTTGAATACCTTAAAGATGACAAACGAGGTCAAAATTATAATACAACAATACAACCAGTGCAGGAATGAGGCCATATCTGATCTTGCTGCTGCTCTTCTGTGATGGGTTTGTATTTAATTCAAAGCATAACTTGTCTTCTGAGCACAAATCTAATTTTTTTTTTTTTTTTTTTTTTTTTTTTTTTTTTTTTTTGTGGCACACTTATATTTTTATATTGCTTTTAAAAATCAAGGAAATGGTAAGAAGACTTGTTATTACCAAAAAAAAATCTCACAGAGGATCAGTATCCAAGGAATCAGGATTTAGAAATCTGAGCTTACAGTGGAATCTGAAGGACATAAGGGTGTCTACAATAGATGTCAGGCTTGTGATGAGATTGTAGAAATTGAGGAGCAGAGAAGGAAACAAATAGGGTTCTCTTGTGACCAAAGTTATGAAAGAGAGAGGAGGAAGGGACACCACAAGGAGGTGGATAATCCTGGGTAAGATTTCAAAGTTTTCAGAGTACACCCAAATTAAACTTCTGTGGTCCCTGACATTTTGCCTGTTACAAGCCAGCACAACATTCCATCCAATAAGTGTATGTTACAAATGTTTTAAACTGGACTACTTCACTAGAGTGTGCTCCTGAGTAATGAGCCAGTAAGGGGTGAGGAATTATGCAGCCTGGGAAGTGATTACAGTGGCATGGGAGACTGATGATGTACATCATCACCACCAGTACAGAAAAACTGGTGGATGAAATTAGAAGTGAAATTGCTGCTTTACTCTGAGGTGGCATTTCTGCAAAACAATAAAACCAAAATTTTTGGTACTAAGAACCATAAATATGCTTCCCTCTGCATGCCAAATCTCAAGTTAAATGTCAATATTGCTTTCAGAGATTCAATTTTTAAAATGTCCTGGAGTGAATCATGTGTCATCTTACAGAAAGTCTTCCAGCCAGACCAAAGTCATTTTCCCCCTTATATGAAATATGGATAATGAGACACAACTGAAAACAGGAAAAGAGCTTTCAATGGGAAATATAGGAAATACTTTAAAAAATATTTACAAAACAGAAGAGGAAGCATCAGGCCCATTATCCTAGTATTAAAGTACTAGTTCAGCAGTTTTCTGTTTATTTTCTAGGCATGAACATTGGTTTCTACTTTTCTTCTTGCTAGCTATATGTACATCAAACCTCAGTTAAAACAAGAAAACAGACTCTGATTTTTTGGTTCTGTTGACTGTGTAACAAGTGTTCTCTTCTCAGCAGTTTAATGTGATATCACATTAGGTAGAAAAATGACCTATATAAGATTGTGTGGAAAATACACCAGAATAAATCTGAAAGGATTTATTTCCATTGCGCTAATTGAGAAGAAGTTAGGAAGGAGTGGTGGTCTTGTTATACAAATGATTTTCATTTATTTGGGTCTACTGATTATTAAACACTTCAGGCTTTACCTATGAGAAGACAAAAGTGGTATCAAAGTGATTTCCCCCACCTTATTAGCAGCAGGCAAGCAAAAGATCTAGGTCTTAAATTAAGAATTCAGGTTTGAAACAAAAAAAATTCTGTATATTATTCCCATGCGTTTTTTTATGGGATTTTGTTCTGTGTTTTTCTGTAACTTACTGGATTATCTACTGCTCTTATTTTTGTTTTTGGTTTTTTGGTTTTTTTTTTTTTTTTTTTCTTTAGAGCTCAAACTCCAAAAGAACAGTGCATTTAAAATTCAGCATTAAATGAATAAAGACCTGACGTATTAGAAATCTGTAGTGGCATCACACTTGGGTTTTTTCTGTTGGCCACATCTTCATTCTGAAATCCATCTGGGAGGAATTTTTTTTGTGGATTTTGAAACAGTCCAATGATCCCTGTAATACCACTTTGGGGCATCTCATATTTTTCCTGCTTCCATCTTGACCTGTTCTGCTCAATCCCTTCCTATTGCTCATTCCCAGTTGTATTCCTGCCTCTTTTTCCATGTTGGAAACCATTGCATTACACATGCACTAGACACTTCTTCATTTACTAGCATTTGATTGTTGCTTTTGCAAAGATTTTGCTAATAGTGGTTATGAGGCATAGCTTTGGGTTTTTTTAAAATAAAGAAGTGGCATAAGGCATTTCTGTTCAATTAAGTTATTCAAAGTTTATGTTTATGCAGGTAATTAAATGAGATCCTTGTGTGGTTTTCTTAAAGTGCTTTAGTTCAGCTGGGTCTGTCTTTACTCATGCCACACAATATTTTCTAACATTTTGAATTCATTCCTTATTCTTATAGTTCAGTTGTATTTTTTTTTTAATTTCCTGTGATTTATAAGATAAAAAGTTTACTTACTGTACCTTCAGTGGAGGCAAAGAAGCAGAAATTAATAATCATTTATTGAAACATTTCACATTGTTATGTTGTTCTCAGGTACCAATTCTTGGAGAGTTTGGGAAATATTTCCATAATCTAGTGCTAAAAGACAGTTCAGAAAGTGAGGCAATTGGAATTTATCTTTGGAAAAGCCTCTCTCTCTCCATTGATTGACATGGAAATGTGCCTTCTTAAATAAGGAAATTAGTTATCAGAAGCCGAGCTGTAGAAAAATTGTTGCCCTTTGTTTTGAGCTCTCGTAAATTGTGCTATTCAGCTTGAGGAAAATTAGAGGAGGATTCTCATAACTGACCTGAAGTAAATTTCAAAATTCCCACCTCACTCTCTTCTCCAAGAGCTGAAGTAGTGCATAGTCCCCTTATGCTCTGAAATCTGCATTGCCTTTTATTTAGGGACAGTCCTGCATGACTCCAAACAATGACCTTCTGTATTTTATCTGGGAAGAGCAAAGTCTGTGTCTCAGAGAACACATTGTCCCATGATATTTGCTGAAAGTTTATACATAGCAAGGTTCTCTTTTATTCTCTTGGCATACATTTTTGTCAGTTTTATTCCTGGAGACCAACTCCTACATCATTATAACTTCTATTATAAATCTAAGGAAATGTCAATATTCCATCTGAAGGACAAAGCTAAATGTAGAAGTTGGGTTGTGCTTTACACACATGGTGCTCATCCTACAAAGGATGCAAAAGCAGCCATTTTTGTGTGTTTCAAAAAATAGCCCAAGGATATAAAATAAGAGTTGAAAAGGAGATTTGTGCCCAAAGGATTGTCCTTTCCTCTTCCCACATAAAGTTCATTCCCACTTTTTTCTGCTCATTATGAACACACAAATGGCATCCTGCAAAATCTTCTTGCATTTTTTTCTGAATGCCAGTCAGATAATACATGAAGAGCTCTTCATATCAGAGATGGGACTGCAGGTGAAAACCAGACGTGGCTAGAAGTGCCCTTGTGTGCTGCAGAATGGCATTTCAGAGCCAGATGACCTCACCAGAACCTGGAAGCACATTTACAGTATCTTTAGGCAGCATCTCTCTCTAGGAAGAGTGATTCTCTGTTTTTTTAAAAGAACCTGTTGTATTTCTTGTAAAGAACTTCTAGTATTTCATTATTGTGATATAAAAAAATGAGCAATTTTTCTTTAGGTCTGCAGGTATAAGGTGGAGCTAAAAAACTCTAACGGGTGCAGGTTTGGGTAAATAATTCATTATAAACTGCAATTTGCAATTGCTAAATCAGCAAACAAACTATATAAAAATTTGGGAGTGGCAGGAAAATTATTGAGCCACTGAGGTGTTCATATATATTTATATATATCGCTTCAGCAGTGGTTTTTTTTATTTTTTTTCTTATAAAAATCAGTGGGTTTGAGACAGTTGAAAATAATGGATATCCTGAACTTATTATATGGACTCTTGGAAGGCAAATCAGCACACATTTTGGGAGTTGAGTTTTTAAATCATAATGTCATGCTGTGTGTGATGGCTTTCAAGTTGTGTGGAGCTTATATTTACAGGTACAGGTAGGGCAATAGGTAGGGCTTGTAGCTGTGCTAAGTTTTCATAAATCCTATAGCAATAATTAAAGCTGATCTGCTTTTTCATGCTAAACATTGTTCTGGGATTTCAGTTTGTTGAGAAACATTGACTTTATAAGCAGTCATGTGTTTCTAATTCAGCAGTTTTAATTACAGGAAATTTAACGATAATGAATAGTAACAAAAAATAAAATATAAAGAAAAAAAAAGACAAAAGAGAACTTAGTTTCCATCCTAAGAAAAGAAGCCTTTTGGTAATAAACTGGTGGCTTTACATCGGAAAATACATTTGTTGTACTTAGAGCATATATGCTAACTGTTAGCAACAGTCTTTTATTTTATTTTTGCTTTCCTTTTTATTTTCTCTTTTGTTCCCTTTTTATGGCTACAAATATCTATTTAATAATTGGGAAAACATGATGGTAAGGCGTGATCCTAAACAGGAAAGCAGCTGGTGCCTTAAGAGTTTGGTAATAGGATATCAGATTTTGTCACTGCTGTAAAATCAGTAATAAACTTATGCAAGGTTTTGGCCCTGCTGAGCAAGTTTTACCATTTATTTCAGTATAGTCCACATTTCATTGCTGGGGTGTGATAAGTAATAGCCTGAGTCAGAGCCTGTGTCAAGCAGAGGAAAGCTGCCTCTTTGGCTTGCCGTGGCTAAAATGTTTGTGGTCTCTGTGTCTGTATCACAGTGGGATCCAACCTCTCCCACTTGTGCCTTTCCCAGCAGAGTATCTGATGACGGAACAGGCATAAAGGTATGTAGTCTTCTACATACCTTTGGGTTCCTTTCCTTTTGTTTTCCAAAAGTGATAGAAAAACTGTTTGAAGGAGTTGCTGATGCTGTGTCCTCTCTGCTTTAACATTTAATAAATAAGACTTGGTATCCCAGTTTTGTAGGACATCAAAGAATGAAAAAACTAAGAGATCTTCAGCAATTCACACCAAATTGAGCATAAGGATGATAAAATGTAGGATCCTAGGCCTGGAGAACTGGCCAGTTAAAATACCAAATGATCCAATTAAAAATAAAAGACAAATTCATGCTATCGTTGGGGAACTGTGAAGGTCATTAGTTCATAGTGATTCATTTGGCCAAGAGCAGCAGCAGCCTATATTAAAGAGATTTCATTCAAAATTATCTTTGATATAGAACATAATCAATTAACCATTGTGATCCTCATGTCAAATGTTATAGCTGATGAATTAGCTTTACCTAACCCCATTGGTAGATTTGTTTATGGGCTGCATATTCTGGCAACATACATAGATTTAGGGCATTAATAAAAAAGTCAACTGCTAAGTAATGTAGCAGCTTGTCTGGCAGCCACTTGTTTGGAAATAGAAACATCAAATTTCAAAAATACTTTCAAAAGACTGCAAATCCCAAGCAGTGTCTGACAGTCACATTCTTAATTTTCTACACCTTCTTTAATAATATCTATTGAATTAATTTTGAAATTGACTGGAACATCCTTTTAACTTCAGTGTAATTCTACTTCCAGTTTAAGCCCTTGTTTTGGAATGTTCAGTAGCAACTAAGATATTAGAAACTTTAAATATGGTAAAATTTTGAAATCTATTTGTAGTCCAGAGTGTTGTTTGAAGAACAAATGAAAACCTAAAGGGCTTGATTTTTATACCTGAAACATCTTAGGTTTTAAAGAAATCTCAGTGCTTTGTTTTGAAACTTACAAAAAAATTTGATATTTTTAAACCCCATGGATCTAATCAGAATCTCACCCAGTCATTTCTGGTTTCTCTATGCATACTTATAAGCAAAGATCAGGAGACTAAGATCATAAGATTTCTGCCATCTTTCTTTTTAAGTTAGAGCATCTTGATTTGTTTCCTTATCTTGTTCTTGGTGTCATGCCCTCAACTACTTGCTAAAAATTAACCAGAAAGATTGGAAGGCATGTTTGCAAGCTAATGAACTTTAGCCATTTTAGTATCTGATGTTCAAATACAGCACATTATGTTCATGATATGTGTACAAAACTAATGTGATACAGTACAGACGATAGAGCAGGCTCTTCTCAGTGATATTCAGTGAAAAGTTGATAAACAATTCTATTTAAAGGCAATTTGAAAAAAATGGCAGCTTTTTACCTGGGGTGGTTAGCACTGCAGCAGGATGCTCAGAGAGACTGTGGAGTGTCCATCCTTGGAGGTATTTAAAATCTGATGGACACAGCCCTGAGCAACCTGCTCTAATTGACCCTGCTCTGAGCTGAGCTGGCTCAGACAATCTCCAGAGGTGCCTTCCTGCCTCAGTTTTCTGTGTGAATCTGTAATATGGTCTTGGCTAATGTAATAACTTCAAAAAACATAGGAGATTGTAAGCTAATAGTCTTACAGAAACACAAATCAACCAGATTCTGAAATTGTATTATTTGTACTTACATGATGTAAGATATAAAGATAATATGTACTTTGGGTAGTATTCAAAGCCAACCTTAAAACAGAACTTGGTCTCTGTTCCTAAATTAAAAATCAAAGTATTTTTACTGTCATCATAAACAAGAGGATTCTGAAGAGTAAAACCATAGAAGTTGAAAAAGCAGAAAAGTCACAATGTTAATACGGTGTTTAAAACCATGTCCTAGAGGCAGACATTAACCAGCTGAAAAGCATGTAAATTAGGATCTTTTTAAAATGCTGAGTTGTACAAATGATTCATAAAATTTATGTATGCTGACTTTCCACTTTCTTTTTTTTTTCTTCCATTTAAAGTGTGTGTTCCCCTTGAAGTTGCCCCAGTCTTTCAGGAGCTGTGCTCTGTCCCTGATTCTGGAAACTTTGGTGTGCATTTATGTGGAGAGGTAAAGATTTCAGTGGGGTCAAGTGCAATATGATGATGTTGCTAACAGATTTATTTTCATACTGGGATGGCACTCAGAGCCTGAGCCTGGAGCCCCTCACTGTTAGGTACACTCAGCACAGAGCAGCAGGATTTCCTGCCCAAGGAGCTTCTCCTCAAGCACACAGGGTGAACTCCCCAACATCTTCCATGCTAACGACATTGGTATCCTCCACCTTCTCCCAGCTAAGGGTCACTTTGGGGTATATCTTTCCTTGGATTAATTATAGTTTTTTAGGGAGACTGTCCTTGAAGATAAAAGGTATGCAGAAGAGAGGAAAATCAATTAAGGAATGGAGTTATGACACATTTGGAGTGTTGGAATGAGCAGGTGGAGAAGTGTGTCTGATATCTAAGACTTGGGTTGTGTATTTGCATGCCAAAAATTGTTTTAAGAATTATTAATTGTTATGTACTTGCAGTAGTTGATAATGAAAAAATTCATCACTTCTAGTTTTTTTCTTTCCTTTTTTTTCTTTCTGAATTCATAGGCACTATATACCAACAGCTATGTGAGACACAGCTTCTAAAATGGTGCCCTTTTGCTGCATCATTAGCTAATGTCCTCATCAGTAAACAAAGAAAAAGATCCCAAATTTATAAACAGTTCTTTTGCCTTTAAATTAGCATTGCATATTTAGTATGTGTTTGTTTACTTTGTTGTTTTTTTAAATTATAGTTTAAAGCAATAAGCCAAAGATTTGAATAGCATACATGGACATGTTTTAATATATTCATGAGTGATCAAAATACAGTACAGAAATCACATATGCTGCTCTGTTGCAACTTTCAAGGTTCAATCCATCATTCTGGAACCCAGGGGGCTGAGATTTGACATCTTGCCTACAAACCACACTTCAGATTGGCTGGAACCATGCCATCTCATGTTCAGGTTAAAAGAGCAGCTGTAATTTGTCTGGGTAGCACTTTAACTATGCACAGCAAATTGTAAAACCCATTTTCAGTAATAAACTGGAAGATAAAATAGGTCCATTTGCTTCATTTCCTGATCCATACAAGATTTTCATCATTTTGATACAATACCACTTGGAGTTTGATCTTACAATGATGTAAATTTCTGTAACAATCTTTCTCAGATTAGCAGTTTTATAGCCTATATACACCATGTAGAAGATTTCTCTTTTGGCATTTAGTGGAATTCTATTGTCCTTTGGAACTGAAAATATGAGAATAATTTCATAGTAGGAGTTAAGTTTATATGTGATTGCCACAATAAATAAACCCCAATTGTACCCTTTTTCAGTTGTAAATACCAGATGTGAAAATACACTGTCCTGTTTTCTTTTTTCCCCCTTTCATGTCATAGTGTGACTTGCTTGCAAGGGAGTAACAAATTCCTAGGAACATAGTGAGATGTTTANATATATATGTATATATATATAATTTTTGTTTATGGCTTTGGTTTGTAATTATTTTATTTTTCAACATTTAGTGTTTGCAAGTGTGACTTTGTCTGAGCAGCAAGAAGGGAAGGGAAGGGAGGTTTCTGTGCCATTTAGGACCACAAGAGAGCTCAACCCAGGATAGACTTTCCTCGGGGAATTTGCCAATGAGCCCAGCTGTGGGAAGCCTGACCAGAGATGGCCCCTCTCACCTGTGCATGAAGGCTGTGTGTGCGTTTTGTTTCAGTTCTTTTTGGATGTTGCACAGTTTGAGTTCCAGCTCTTGATTTTGATAGAAGTCTGCAGAAGCTTTGTGTGCCCACAGACTGTAAGAAACAGCTTTAAATACCATTCTACTTCAGTAAACAAGTAATGGCTTGACCATTAAATAATTACCAATCCCCTCTGAATCCTTGGTACATTTACTGCACCAGCCTTCCTAGAAGCGTCAGATTGTTGGGTTTTCCTTTTCACAGAGCTATTTCTCCACCTGTATCTCTACTTGGACTTCTCTCTTTCAGCTCCACAGACCTCTCACTTTTGGGGTGTGTTTTCAAGACTTAGAGTTTGCTAAAACAAAAGGAAAACCCTGTGCCCCACCTCTGAGCTGAGGAGTCCCATTCACAGACACATCTTTGGGCGCTGCCCATGCATCACCACAGTAGCACCAGGGAAGGCTCTTTCCCTTACCCTCCCCTCAGTACCACGGGGCTTTTTGGCACTGTTAGCAAGCTTGTCTCTGTTTTGTCATTGTTGTAGTTCAGCCTACCCAACTGAAAATACATTCCTGCAAGAGGTTTGCTTCCTTCAGCCCTTTGAAAATGCCTCTGGATTAAGAATTTATGCAGCTACAGCGTACTTATATTAGGTACGTAATTTGCTGGGGTAGCCATGCCAGGGAAAATGAAATGTGTTTCTGTATATGCATCTCCCCCTATCACAGTGAAGCAAGAGCAGGCTGCAGGATAGCATTGTGTGTCTTGGTGGCCACACAAGCACTCAGTATTCACAGGAGACTTGGAGGTATGACAGCTGCATATAAATATGCATAGTTGGAGAGATCTGTGCTTGTGCCTCGTTCTAGGGCTGATTGGCTGTGGTGCTGCCCCTGCAAATCAATGAGCGTTTCCCTCGTCTATCAGCTGCTCCCTTGCTTGGAAGCAGACAAAATGGTTAAAACACCAGCAGCCCACAGAGGGCTTCTGAGTGAGGGAGACTTGTTTGCTACAGCTCTCAAAACATGGCCCTGAATCTACAGTAGCTCTCAGTAGATGAATTTAGCACTCAGCAGATTAATTTAGCTCACAGTGTGCTGGATTTAGAAAGAAAAACTAATATAGATGAATACATTCTGTTCAGCCAGCATATTTTGTTTTGCAACAATACACATGTCTTATTTGAACTGCAATCTGGTTGGAAAGCATTTTGCGAATGGTGCATTGGTCATAAAAATGAGTCATGCTTGCTCATTTTTTAAAAAGCTCTCATCTACTGCAGATTGAGGAAAAAGGTATTGAGCAACTCCCTGGAGAAAGTATTGGAATTTCAGCCATCTCTGATGAGCTCTGGGCAGTTTTTAACGTAGACTTTCATATTGTGTTGCAAAAAAAAAAAAAGCAGCAGCTTTCCCTTTGTTACCTGCATATCTCAACATGCGATGTGCACCACAGTGCTCTTTGTGGCTTGGCTCATCTGCCTCGTGGGCAGGGTTTCCTTGGAAGGATCTACAGGCTGGAAGCTGAAGGTATATCCAATGTCTGTTGGGAAGAACTCGAGTAGGATAAAACCAAGATGCAAAATCCATTGTTTCACGGCTTCATTTTAACCATTAGCTTTCTTTCTTAACCTGGAACATGTCACAAGCGGGACTAGGTTGCTTATGGACGAAAACAGGGTGGCTACTTGCTTATGATAACAGTCATGTTTACTATTTCAGGAGCTAGGAAATTTAATAAAAAAGACAGAGATATAAACTAAAAATATTAAAAAAAACAGGAGCTGATGAGATCATTTGAACAATTTTATTTGAACATAAAATGGTAAAGGAAATGAAAAGAAAAATGCTGTAATATGACAAGCTGGCTTTTGAAAATATTATCCTCAATAAATGAGTATCTTATAGGAAAAACTATTTCCCAACACAGCTTACAGAACTTTCCTTGACAAAGTATTTCCACTACCAGCAGCAGAATGATGATTATAAAACATTCTTTCAGTCTCTCAACATTTTTTAAAGGAAAAAAAAACCACATTAAAGAATGGATTGAAGAGCAAATAACTCCTCTTAATTGAGTTGTTTCTGTACAGTGCAGATCTAATTTACTTGGGAGGTTCTCTGCTGTTACCATGATGACTGCTTTATAGTAGTGATTCCCAATCCTATTTAATACGAGGACTTCTGAACCTTTTCGAGAACACAAACCAAAGATCTTCCTCTTCATGATAGTGCAGTGGTTTTCTTTTACCAATAGATAAAAATGAAGCAAAACTTGGGAAGCTCTTATGAGGTTTGTTTTGCCCACTTGTTTGTGTACTGCCTTGTATGTGCAGAGATATGCATATGTTTTCTTCTCTGTTTTTAAATCCTACAATATTTTTGGAGTTTATGTTGTGATATCTTACAGGCTCCCAGCAGCTTTTAGACAGTATGTCGAGTGCTGCAAGGAAGACCACAGAAGGCTGGAGGCCTGGTTTCTCTGTTTGCCAGGAGCCTTGCCCACCAAACCACAAAGCATTCTGTGCCCAGTTGTTCTTCCTGCTAGATGGTAAATTCTGCTTTCAGTAAGAGACAGCAAAGTGGAAATCTCTCAGGCGTGATGTAGGATTTTACCAGTTCTCCTGTGAGGAGGATGAGGCAGCATGGTGCAGGACGTGCAGGCAGGCAGCGGTGACTCACCATGCCTTCTGCCTCTCTCTTCCAGGAGGAGTGGGAAGGTGTTAGGAGTAAATCCTCCTACTGGAAGAGGAGTGAGCAACCACTATGCCACATGGACCTCACTGGGAGCTGCAGGAAGGGGCTGGAGAGGGATTGGCACCACACTGCCCTGGCTTTGTCCCTGGCTTTGCCCCTGCAGCCCTCAACCCCAGTGAGCAAAGCATGAAGATGTAGAAGACAGGAATTATTCTAAGGGGTGAGCAGCAATGTTTGGGACACAGGAAGCAAGGAGAGGCTTCTGCTGACTGAGGTCCAGATTTTTCTTGGTGCTAGTTTAAAGTCACACAATCTTTCCTTTTCCTTGACTCTGTTAAGGTGGTTTCGTAGATAAATAGGAATCAAGGAAAGTTAATGGTAAATCACAAAGATGCAACCGTACTTCTACAAGGACTTTGTGAGGGCTGCAAGGTTGAGTGCCTTAGACCCCTAGCTTGTGGAAATTAATTGAGGGGGGGTTACTAGTTAGCTTTGCTTTAAGTAGTTTGAGATTTTTGCAAATAGACACAACTTCAGTGTCTTCTCTGCCATGGACAGCACCAGAGCATCCTGTGGCTGCAAATCTTTACCTTCCAAAACCCCCTTCATTCATCTCCTCCTTTCAAGGTTTTTTGTGTTCTTGGCAGCAGCTGCAGAGGAAATTAAAAGCTTTGCCTCCAGACTATCTTCAAACATGAAGGCCAGTTTCTGAAAATCCAGTTCTAAAATCTTCAGTTTTTATTGTTTTCTGTGCTTCCCTGCCAAGATCTCTTTGCTGTGGCAAAATACTGCCATCTGTAAGATATATTAAACTAGATACATTTTAGTGTGTTGCTACTTGAGAATACTTATGGCCTTGTTATGGTTTAAGATTGTGCCAGACTTCAGGGCACGCAGGGCCTCATTTTAAATGTTTCATTGGTTGGTTGGGTTTTTTTTCTCTTTTGGTTCAGTGTGGTCCAGCTTAAAAGTTGCAGCTTGGGACACATCCATAAATTGGGCTAATTTAATCTAGATCTATTATATGTAAATAGACACTGTTGCTCTGATGTGCACATGGAAACAAGGGATAGCATATATTGGTAGAACTGATTTGTCTGTACATTATAAAAGTATAGCATGTCCCCAGCAGTCCAGCAGTGGTGCTCCTATATATTCTCATAAAGAATATTTCCTGCTATAGTATTTATAGAAGTTAATGGATCTCAAAACTTCCTCTTGATCATTACAGTAGTATTTATACTTTTATACAAAAAACAGATTCATGATCATATTAAATTAGTTAGGAACACAGTTATTTCTTCCCTGGAACACAACTGACCATTTCTTCCTATTCCTGTGATATAATTTTAAGCTGCTATTTTCAACATTCTTGATATTGCTTAGTAGGTTATAAATGATAATGTGAACTAGATAAGAGATGTTTCAGCTGTGCACAAACCATGCTTTGGTATGGTAACAGGACCAAACAACCAATAGAGATGCAGCCTGAGTTGTTTAAAAGGACTCCTCATTGTCATTATTTTCATCTTACCTTGAGAAACTTAGAGAATAAATAACAGACTAAGGTTGACTAGCTCAATATGTGGGATGTGGAAAGTATTTAGTATCAGAGAAGCAAATACCCTGGTTATTAAAGTTGCTGCTATTTGGAAAGAATATTTGGTTTGTTTTGAAGTTCATATGAGCTTGGATGTTTTACAGTTTTAGTCCTAGGAAACAGAAATTTTGTTTAATGAGGTATAAAAACATTTTATCTCCTGGAGTGCTATTGGTTCACTGGAAATCATCTTTTTTTAATGATTTTGTCTGCATTAGGCACATGATTTACAAGCAGTGTTTGCCTTCATCACCTTTTCCTCTTCATTCTCCTGTCTCTTCCCCTCACTTCAGCAGACTTACCTGTCTGATAGAGATAATAATTTGTAATAACTCTGTATCTGAGGAGTTGTACTTGCAAAGTCATAGCAGCTACCTCTGGCTGCTATCTCCATGTAGGCAGTATTTCTTCATGATATAGTGGAGCTATCTCATTTAAACAGACTCAGGTGCAGGGAGAAAATCCCAGTCTTCAGTAAATAAAGTAGGTATCACTGTCCTGAATACAGCAATGTTTAGAATTTTTATTTTTTGCTCCATATTTGATGAAAGTTTGACAAAGGGTGTTGAACAGTATGGTGTGATGAGACTTATTTTCCTGAGGAATTAAGAAGAAATAAGATGGTACTGAAAACAGCATGGATTTTACAATTGCTTTGGAATTCTGTACAAAAACCACACACAGCATGTTTCTTTCTTCTCCCCTTTATTCTGTTTGGGTTTTTTTTAGATTTGTTTTTCTTTAACTGCATATGTTTATAGCTATAGGAACATCAATTTTTGTATCAAAGACTAAAAAATGCTGCACACAGCAAAATACTACTGGCTAACCAGTTTCTGTCTAAAGGTGTACAGGGGGAGGAAAAGATGTTCCATTTTTTGCTTTCAAGCCAGCCAAGATAGCTCATCTATGCACAGAACATTCCAGGGGCAGCAGGAGAAAATCTACGCACATGAGATTTGCTGAATCCTTATCACTCAGGAAGTGGGAGGAATGGTCTTTAGATTGGCATTCTAGCCTGGGTTATCAGAGACTTAGTTATCACAGATATCCCGATGTTAAGTAGCATAAGTAGTTTTCCTATGCCTCGGTTCCCCATCAGGTAAAAATAGGGATCTCTTACAGGGCTGTTGTGGGCATAAATACCTAAAGCTTGTTAAGTGCTTGGCTTACTCAGTGAGGAAGCTTGTCTAAGTACCTCAAAGCACAGTTTAGGCTGGAATGTGCATATGAGGTATCCATGCACCAGGGATTCATTAATATCTTGGGAAACAGAGGCCCAAGAACCTTAGAGGGTGGAAATACCAGCAGTGCACTGAACTGCTCTCGTGCAAGAACCAAGAGACACTTCTTGGTGGAAGGCAGTTCTTTGAGCTGTGGCTGGACATGACTGAAGTAGAAAAAAATTGAATTTCTTGGTCCAAGGGGATGCCAGGGAATGAGAGAAGACTCTTCTGAAATTCTGCACTGAGAGAGGAGGAACTGAAGGAGCAACACAAGCAAGTACTTTTTAAGAGGGAATATTTCTAGAATGGATGCTTCTTTTTGGAAGTCAGATATATAGGAACAAAAAAATGGAAGAGAATCAGGCAACAGGATAGAACAACAGAAGGATTTTTCTTCTGGTAGACTATATAGCTCAAGACATAACTGGGGAGTTGGAAAAGAAAAGGGAGAATACGTTGGAGAAGAGGGAGAGAGTAACAGTAGCAGCTACTGAAATACTGATGTCAATTTATTGTATTTAACTAGTGAAACACTAATGTTGTGGATGAAGTTGTGCAGAGGAGGACATCACAGAAGGCTAAGAAATCAGAAGATTTACAGTTTGCAGCAAAAAAAACCAAAAAAAAAACCATTTTGTGTGAGAAGATTTCTTTATTAGAATAGTCAGAAGAAGAAGAATTATTGAAACACTTCTCTCCAGCTGAAAAACCTCTGCAGGGAATCTGTCTGTTTTAGCAGAGGGAAGAAGGGTGCTCTAGAGATAAGAGAGCTCTTTCAAGGTTAAAGGCAGAGGTCACGGTGGTGCTGTAAATTCCACCAGCTCCATTTGTCTGCGCCAGGCCCCAGGAGGAGACCTCGGGCTGGCTGTGAGAGGGAGCCAGGCTGTCCATGGGCGACGGAGCCGCGGCTTGTTCCTCTGTCAGGGCAGTGCAAAGTGCACCCTGAGTAAGTGTTTGGCCATGGAGGCAACAGGTTCCTGATGCAAAAATAGTTATGGGTGGGGGATGTGTCTTGTGTGGAAAAATACTGAGAGATGAGGCAGTCAACAAAAGGAAAAGCAGCGGGAATGCTGAAGATGTACCGGGAAAGATGAGCTGGAATTTTTCTAAGAACAGATATCAAAATTTTAAGGTAGAGAATAATATTTAGGATAAAGTGTAAGTACAGAGAGTATCTGACTGGATTTGGAAGATGAAATTTTTGAGAATTATCTTTGAGAATCTCAGGGACTAGAGGTCTTTTCCTTGTTTTGTGTTTTTCTTTGCTTTGCAAAGACCATTCACTTTCATAGGAAAAAAACAAAAGTACAGAGTGACATGTCATCCCATCTCACCTCCTGTATAATACTATATTTGGATAGATTTGCTAGATGAGGTTTTTGTTTGGTTTGTTTGAGGGGGTGAGCAGAAAACAGAATATAAATTTCTCCTGTTTAGTCACACTAGTGAAAAAATGAGCAATTTGGCATTTAGCTGTCAGGTCTATGTACTGTTCCTGTACAAACCTTGTTTAAGAAGGATTTAAGTAAATACAAATGAAGTACTGCAAACCTAAAACATCTGGAACATTTTAAAGATGAACTGAAACTTAATGTGATTATTTTCTATTGAGCTAATTATACCTATTATGAATTTTAAAAAATTCCACTTTGCAGCCATTGTTATGTAACTTGTGTCTTTTCTGTTCTTTGAAATTCAGCTTTCCATTCATGTGGTATATTGAAAAATGTTACAAGACAAATTACAAAGCTGAACTGAATCAACGCCAAAAATCTTAACCAAGTTACTCTACTAGATAAATTACTAATATAGTGCTTACTCTTCTGCGTTGGTTTGGGTTTTTTTGGTTGTTTTTTGGGTTTTGTTGTTGTTGTTGTTTTTTGTTTGTTTGTTTGTTTTGGTGTTTTTTTGGGGTTTTTTTTGTTGTTTTTTTGGTTTTTTGTTTTTTTTTTTTTTAATAAAAAAAATGCTAATGCAATAAACCAGGGCTGAGCAGGATTTTTTTTTTTTTTTTCTGGTGTATGGTTTAATGGAGTTGTTCTGCACCTATAGTGAGGTATTTAAGATCAGTTTGTGAGATACTATTCCTGTGTAGTATTTTGTATTCACCAGTCTGGAACAGGATAGTTTTGCTCCTGCTAGCATTTGGATGAGGGATTTCTTCTCCATGGGAGAACATTCGGACCCTGGAGAAGCTGCAGGGAACAACAGGAAAGCAAAAATCTACTGTTTGCCTACTGAAGGGAGATGAAGAGGGTGATGTCCAGGGGGTTTGCCTGGCTGTAGATCTGCTCTGGGTGCCCCACAAAGTAGCTGCCACAGGGAGTGAGCTGCAGGGGATGCTGACTCAGTGGGAAGTGTGGATGTGCCTTCCAATCCTCCTCCCAGTGCAGTGGAGGTTTCACTTCTCTCTTTTTTTTGCTAAAATGGGTTCACAGTGCTATTCAACCCCTAGGAAATATATTAAAATCAATACTGGTTTAAATATTTTAGGATTAAAAGACGTTGCCTTTTCTTTTTATAGAAGTGCCTGAAACTACTACTAACAAAATGAAAACAGTTATATAAGCTTTGTGTTGATAAATTGGTCATTGCTTGGGTACTGTTGCAGGAATCTGACTGCAATTAGCAAAGCCAATGTTTGAGTCTAGTTTTATCCCTAATTTAAGAACTGAAGTGAGCTTGAAGCCTTACAAAGTAGAATAGATCTCACTGGGGAAAGAAAAGTTAAGTTTTACCCCAAAATTAGTCATAATTAGCAAAAAAACCTTGAAGAACTCAAATTCATTTAATAAAATATTTGACTAATTTCTGTATTATGCTTTTGAGACAACCATTCACAAAATATTTTTTTTTAGAAATTTGAAAATCCATATGATGAAAATTCCTCTAAATAGTTTGTGGGTTTTATCACACAAAGAAAGAAAGAGAGAGAGAGAGAGTGTTTGGTTCCTCTCACACCTTACTATTTGCTTGAAATATAAAAAATACCATGAACACCTTTTTTTGCCTGCAAAATTATCCAGTCCAGGTTTACTAGTACCTGAGGTACTGGTAGATGACTTCCTCATGTTTTCTTTTTGATTAAATATGACTTCTCAGTCTTTTCAGATTGACCCTGTTCAGGTGGAAACTTGTATTAAAAAAGGGGTATTTGTTAAACATTTAAATTCAATGACTGTCAGCATTTTTGATGAAATTTAGAGGATTTGATTTTGTTAAATATTTTTGCATGCACTTATTACCATCTCCAGTATTATTAGCTTTTTCCTCGTGAAGTGTGTAAGTTTGTTGAGTAGAGTTACCAGTGTCCTAGGAGCACTGGGGGCACCCTGGGAACATTTGCTAGGTTCAATTGGCTGTATTCTAGGGAAGTGCTATGGATAAAAAGTGGGAAAGCAAACATCTCGACCCAAGATATATCATGCTATATCTGAATCCACCTTGAGAACAGGAACCCGATTCCAAGCTGGAAAGCTGTGGGTAGCTGGCACAGGGGTTAAAACAGAGACATGCTGACAGGCAGGAATTTGCAGCTCTCAAAGTTCACTGGGCATATTTGTTATTCTGTTTGTAACCAGCCAAGTGTGTTGCTGGTGTAAGGTGTATGAAGCCCATTGCAGTATTATACAAAAAAAAGGCCATAAAAACACTGTGCAATGAAGTCTGTGCTGTTCTGAAATGCCTTGATGCTACCACAAAGGTACTCAACTGAGATGCTTCCTGTTCCCACAACTTTTTTAAGCAGGCATCTAAACTGATAAATTTCATTTCTCCATGGTTAGGTGGAGGATTTATAAAGCCATTTTTTTAAAGGAAGACTTGAGTCCATAATAATAAAATAAGGTTGATTTTAATACTTCAAAAAGTCCTTATTTTAATTATCTAGTGTGCATTTCTGTGGACTCTCTGTTCTTATTTCTTTTCCCTTTTTCACATAAATGGGTAAGGAATGTTGGAAGAAGGAAGAAGTTCAGGTCTTATAATGTGCATTCCAGGACTGTTTGTGCTGAGCTGATTTTAATGCCTACAGGACTAGGGTCAGAAAGGCCAATTTAATTATGTACAAATATCCAAGAGCTATAGACAAGAACTCCAGCTACTGATAAAAGTAACCCCAGCACTGACGAGTGTTGCAAAATGCAGATCCCCCAGAAACCCAGTTAATGGCATCTTTGCTCCTAACCCGCAACTTCATAGAAGTCCTGATACTTCAGGTTAAAAAATTAACAAAGTGAACCTGAAGTGAAAATAATACTTTGAAAGTGGGGATGAAACAAACTCTTCCCTTTTCATCTTCCCCAATAATTTACAGGAAAACACAACCCCAGGCAACTTCCGAACTTCCATAATTGCATTGAATTCCTTCTTAATTGGGCTTTTCTCTTGCTTCTGAGTTCTTTCTTGAGTAATGCCTGCTTTATAATGATTTGTGTGCAGACAATAAATGTAGAGATTTAATAGGATGAAGTCTGTGGCTCCATATAAAGATATTTAATCCTTAACTCCCATTGAAATCAATACCTTTCCAATTCTCATTATGACTTTAAATTAATATGCATAAAACAGGATTATTATTAAATGTTTGAGGGATGAAAAGAGAATAAAAATACTGTTCTCTTCTAAAGGGATTGTGAAAATTGTATCTTTAGAATTGCATAGTAATTGTTCCTGTAACTTGATGCTCTTTACATCATATGTGCTCAATTTGAAAATAAGAATTTCGTGACTGTGTCTGGAAACTAGAAGGGAAACTTGCTTCATTTCATCCTTGGATGTCATTACAAGTTAAAAAACTCTGTCTTTAATCAGACTCTTCATGATGCCTGTTCCTCCAGAGCAGATGGGGATAACAGTTTGTTTGTGATTCACTAGAAGGTAAAGAATTGAAACTATTTTCTCTAAGCAAAGCAGAGATAAAATGACTAAGGAGGAGTGAGCAGTATCTTTTGCTCTGAAAGAGGCTGTGACACAATTAATGAAGGAAGGGAGCTGCTGTTTTTTTCCCAGAGCAGAGTCATAGGTGCAGGGATTTAGGCTGGTTCAGAAGTGCTGGCAGCAATGTCAGCATCAGCAGGGATGGGTGGCCATCACAGTTCTGAGACCTGGGCAAATCTGCAAATTGCATCCCATCTCTCATGAGTGCGTTTACTCTTGCGAGTTTTTGTGCACATCATGTTGTTACTGAAAGGAACAGCAGAAGTACCCAGAAGTGTAACAAGGAAAGATAGTTTGCTCTCTAATGCTAAACAAATGTAATGATCAGGAGCATCCGTGCTTGGTACTGGAGTCCAGCCATGAGTGATTGAGGTTGGTGGGACATAACTGGTGACCTAACGACATTGTCTGGAAAAAAAGGAAGACGAACAGTTATTGGCAGACTGCTGTCTTTTAGTGCACATAGTCATAGTCCTTCTCATGCAAACATGGCTTTCTTAAACAGAACAGTTTCTGGTTATATTTTCTGTTGGTTTTAGATTTGAGGTTTTTTGGTTTTTTGGGTTTTTTTTTTCCATAGTAGATCTCATTCCCATGTAGGACCTCAGAATAAAGGATTATGTATAGCAAATCTTACAAAAGCACACTCACTAGTTTATTTTATCCTTTATCACATCATCAGTCATCTTTTCCCTGTTTTTGCATTTGCTCAAACTCTCTTACTGTCAAACTGTTTCCCTGCTATTAGATCTGAGCAGAGAAACTGTTTTATCTAACAGTTACCTGCACTGTCCAGTGGTGCAAACCCAATAAAAGGACTGTGGTTAGGACTCACACAGTAAGTCTTTCTGAAATGAGATAGATGTTCTCAAAAGCCACAAACAGGCAGATGGCTGAGGAAATGGTAAGGACATGACCCTTTCAGTTCAAAGCTGTTTGACCTAAATCACAGTCTCTGAATTTAGATAAACTAGCCTGACTACATCAGAAAGATGCTAATATAACAAGAGAAACCTTTATTTTAAGCAAGATACACTCTAGGCTTTGATGAATACTGATTTGACAGGGTTTGGTTGGCACATTGTCTGTACCTTTTCTTGTTGCTGTTTGTTGGTCCATTCCAAAATTCCCAGCATCATGGTAAATGGTTTCCCTTTTAGTGAAAAATTTAAGGCATGCTGGCCAATACACATGCATGGAATGATATTCCATATGGCAAAGAGTGCTGTCTCAGAGGGCTGGTAGAGAGGTGAAAGAACTGTATTTCTGCGTCACCGTAATCCTTTTCAAGAGTCTTTTGTTGACGTTGTTTTTACACTTCCAATTATCAGACTCAGCTTCCAGAGTCCAGGATTGATTCTGTGTTTCTTTCTTTGGGGTCAATAAATGTCTGGTGAAACACTCCCAAAAACCACTTTCTGTCAGTATGAGGAAAGGATGGAATGTGCTGTCAGTTATTCCCTGACCTTGAGAAGGATCATCTACATCTTCCAGCACTGGAGCTGGTGATAGTGGTTGGCAGATATCATTCTTCCTAACGGAATTTCTGAAGATTATATCCAATCCAAGCACACTTCTCAGATATTTACTTATCAAGAAAATTATTTGCAATGTGTCGTGTTTGTTTACAACTGAAACCTTTGAGCAGGGCCTTGAATAAATAATATCTGGTATAATTCTGAGTCCTCTGCAAAAAATGAGTCCATGTGACCCAGATTAAGTATTCAGTTTTCAGTCTGATTTCTTGGCACCGAGGAGCTCATCTGGGACAATGTTATTCCTGCAAAGGAATTTGCTGAACTTGAGTTGTGCAGTGTTTGCAACACAGTCAAAGCATTCATGATTAGAATATATGGACCATAGCAAAATTATCACCCTTTTTTTCTATGAGGATTTGAATACTACTTATATAATGTCTTTCCAGACCACAGGTCAATCAATGAAATTTCACAAAACATCAGTGCTTGAACTTCTTGAATGTCTGTTTGTGCATAGGTTGAAGAGGAGTTCCCATGGAAATACTGTGTGACTAAGTAATTAACAACTGCAGCATATTCTGTACTCATTGAAAAAATAAAAGTTGCTCAGGAAGGCTAAAAACTTGGCATTTTTTGATGTTAATATTCATCACATAACAGTCTTAATAATGTTCTTTTGACATTATATTTATTGAAAATATTATTGGAAGTAAAGTAACTCTGTATATTTCAGTTCCTTGAAGAACATTTAATGAGAAATACTTGCCTTTTTTTTCACCATCTGAACATCTGAGTATCTTATAATGATATCATTATCATATGATGATAGTTACACATTTGGACTTGAATAAAAATATACAAAAGTTGATGCCACCTGTGTAACAGATAACCTCAAACCTTTCTTTGAATAGCATGGTTGGATGTCTGTTGGGTTTAATTCGGTTTATAAGTGCAATCTGCCACACAGTCAGGAATCTTCTGAACAAACAGGGACCTGCTAGATTTTAAGAGGCTTTTCATGTAGAATGATATTGTTGCTTGAAGTTTCTATATAAGAATAACCACTCACTACTAAATTTTTAATCAAAAATATGAGAGAGATATATAAATTATAATGAAACTTTTTTTCCTCTTTGCAGGTTTCTTTTACAATGTGTTCTGCTCCAGCCAGTGAATTTTGTTTAACTAACCAGGTAAGCAAATATGCATAATCTATTTTTTTTTTTCAGAAAAAATATTTTCCAGACATTTGGAACTAATTCTGAGAGATTCGTGTTCTGAATTGTTGGACAAAATTTGCAAAATCTATTACAAATATATTCAAGAAGCTTTTGTTAGTTTTTAATTTTAAAAACTCCAAAACAGTTAAAATCTTAAGAATTCTATCATTTCCAATTAGGAAATTTACCACATTTTCCAGATGTTTGAACTTTTATTATTTCGCTCCCTTCTTTTCTTTTCTCCTTGTTTCCTCACATTTTACAATGATATTTATGGGCTTTTTTGTTTTTATCAAAGTCTTACAAGTGGAGCTTTTTATTGCTGTCAATTTTCCTCTACCTACCAGTACTTCAGCATTGCAAACAAAACCATCTGCTGAGAACTCCAGGGATGGTATTTTAACACCATGGGAATGGCAAAACAATGCTCTAGTGGCTGTTGGGAAGTAGAGATGGCTTTGGAAATTTATAAACACCATTTCTGAAATTAAAAAAAAAATACAATTCAGAAATTAATGAAATTAGAGGTAATGATCTGGTTTCATTGGTATAAAAAAATTAAGGTAAAGCACCAAATCTGGTTTCATTGGTATCAAAAAATTAAGGTAAAGCACTCTTGCTATGCCTAGGTTTGTAGGCTGAATTCTGTGTTTTACCTGAGGAATTTCAGTTTGGCTGGCTGTTTTTGTAGGTAGTTTGCAGAAAAGACCTTTTTTGTCCAACTCTTTTATCATTATGAGGGAGTTGGGCAATATCATCTACATGCAGTGCACCTTTAATGTTGCCTACACAATTTTGTTAATTTTTTATCCTTTTTTTTAAAATAAAATTATGTGGACAAAATAAATTAAAGTTGCTATTTTGGATGGAATATTATGTTCACAGAATATAGACCTGGTTTGCCTTAGATTAAAAGTTTTTGTGCTTTTTCATAGGCTTATCTTAGCCCTGGCTAGAATTGCCAAATACAGCCAAAATAATAAATAAGATCACAGTGTTCCTTTGCAAGTATTTTTCTTATTTTATGTTAAAATAGTCCATAGCTCTACCTTTTTATCAGTGCTATTAATCTCACCTTTAATTTAGATAAACTGTTCTTTGATCATCCTCTCATTATTCTAACTTCTTGACATTGGGTTTTTCTGTGATGCTGCCAACACTTAAAAAGCTTTCTCAGTCTCAGTTCACCAAGGAGAAATTTCATCCCTTTGGATCTTCTCCTGAATTTTTTTTAGACAAATTGCTCCCAATACCTTTTATGTCCTTTAAAAAAAAGGATATCTGCCTCAGCCTGTACTGCCTTTTGGGTGCCTAGTGTGATATTCCTGGGTTTTGTTTGCAAATTAGTCTGCAATCACCCTTGCAAAGAAGGAGAAAATCTTGGTTTAAAATTACCTAGTGATTTCAAATATTAGTCAAGAACTTTTCAAAAGAATTTCATGTTAAAAGTTTGGACAACTGATCAAAGAAAAAAAAGTTCTTTTCACCTCACCATCTGGGCTCTCTTTTTCTGGATCTTTGGCATATCCAAATTAGTAATTTCTCCAAGGTTCATTATTATGGTATTTTATGATGAGATTTTGTTCAAAACATTGTTAGATAGAATTATCAATGATAAATGAATCCATTAACTTTAACTGCTGTAGCAAAAAGATGGCTGTTGATATTATCTGATCTTTTTATTCTTATATCAAGATGTCTCCATCACCAGAATTTGTCATGGTGTTTGACTTACAGATATAAATTGTAATGAAATTGTAATGCTTTGATTGATTTGGAATAATAATTGGTTTATTCATCAATATGAGATATCCAAGAAAACAAATCATTATGGCTCAAATAGCTAATTTAATTTTTTTTTTATAGTTAAACAGTTTAACAGTTTAATAGTTTATCATTAATCATTTTTCTGAAACAAAAATCAGTGTAATCTAGAAAGATTTCTCCAAATATGTCTTTGACAGGACAATTTTTTAAAATTATTTTAATTAAAAGAGTGAAAAAAAATTCATCATCAAAGCTTTATTTTCTGTGAATAAATTACTTTCTCCCACCTCATCCCTGCATCTTCCATACTTTCTCTCTTCAGCCACCACTCTCAAAAATTGCCTGGTCTATGTATCTGGCAGTCAGTGACATTTTTTTCAATAAGTTAAGTTCAAAGGCTGATATTAGATCCCCCAAAAAAGTTTCATCCAAACTGGAGAAGCTCAAAAAGTGGCCCAAGGTGATCTTTGAGATCCCTTCCAACCCAGGCCATGCTGTGGTTCTATGATTCTCTGAACTGTGTGCTCTCCTTACTGACTTTGTTTACGGCCTCCTTTGCCCCGAATGGTGATGCTTGCAGGCTTTATGAGGTACAAAAAATGAGCTACAATAGATACCTCTGCTCCATGAGCACGATATATCGTTGCATGTACTCCCTAAGTTTCCATGAATTAATTGTGTTATTGTGTAACATATATGTGTAATGAACGTGTGTGCGATGAAGGAACAGGCTTGGCTGAATCCAGGTGATGATCAGCAGCCCAACATGGAGGGCAGTGCTGGTCTTCAACACTGGCACTGAAATGCAAGCTGGCTTGGCACTTTCCATTTCTCTTTACCGGCTTAAAATGTGTATCAAAGTATTCTAAAGATTATTCAGGTTTTTGATGAGCCCCTGATTCTGTTGATATTTGTGGGGTAGGACACTGTGAGCCCGTAAGGCTGCCTGGTGGCTGAGATACTGGGTTGCTGTTGCAATACTTTCCAAAAGCAGAATTTTCCAAAGATATTTGATCTGCAACAATTCTTACAAGAATTAACACTGACAAATAGCTGTATTTTAAAGTTTGTCAGGACAGTGACATTCTCAGAGGCTTTGAAAGTCTTCTAATAGTATGGTTGCATTGTTATTACACAATCTCTATGCAGTACACAAATTGAGAACAAGAAATCATTTATTATACAGAAAATCCAACAGGAAAAGGCTTACTTTTTAATTTTTTAATTTTACATATTTTCAACAACTGGTGGCATCTTATATTTTCATTTCAAGGAGTAAATTTGGGTTCCGTATGGAATAATAAAAACTCTAAATAACTATTTAGAAGCAAAAAATATCAGAGAAGTGTATTCCATAAGAGCTCTGGTAAATGGCATGGCAATTATTTCAGAAGTTTTCTGCACTCCAACAATGTCTTTTTGAAATACTCAGAGGTTTTAGCAACTGAGGACTATTCTAGCACATCAAATTACTTGCAGATACAGAACAAACTCTAAGGAACAGCCATTGTGAGTGAAAATTGGATTCACAGTTTTCACAAATGGAATCTGGTTGCCAGTGTTACACTTGAACAAAACCACGGGATTCACCTAATTACTCTCCACTCAGGTCTCAGATGCATAAGGAGATCTATTCACCACCTAAAAACCAAAAGGCATACACGCTGGAATTAAATAAACCAGTGGCTCTCTATTAATTGTGCTTCACTTAACCCTCCTTGTAAAAACCTGGTCCTGGCTCTCTCAGAAACACAGTTCTGGAAACACTAAGTTTCGTCTCATGTGGTGGTTTCTATATTGCTGTTATTCTGAAGTCTTGTATGGCATAAAACTGTGTGTTTGTTTCTGTGCACAGAGATCAATTTCGTACAGAATCAGTACAGGTGAAATAATTTCAATTTGCCCCTGAAAAATTAACAACCATAAGAAAAACATTAGTTTTCTCACCAAGTTTAGGGCTTTGCACACATTTGTACTCAAAATTCCACAAACCTCTGAGTGAGTGCAAAAAGTCCATTAAAAGACAATATTTTTATTTTTATTTTTAAAAAAAGAAGAAATTTCATTCAGGTACTAAACATTTTGACTATTGAAAATAACTTGACACAGAGAAATTTTTCATAATGCCCAGCAGCAAATAATTGCTCTTCTGGGCCTTTTGTTTTAATTGGTGACAAGAATATATGAATATGTGCATTTTTTGAGAGAGGCTTAAATTTGTTAGAAGGGCTGTTTCTCTTTCAGCTTGGGAATGCAAGAATATGAACTTTAGTACTAGTGATTAAAAAAAGGTCTCTTTATGGTTTTGTTGTTGTGGCATTTCGGTTTGCTAAGAGGGTATTTCTCTTCAGTTTATATCAGCAATGGAAGACCCCAGAACTGATATTAACTTTGCATATATATTTTTGTTTGCAGTATTTTTATTTAACTAGTCCTAAATTCACTTGCATTTTCATTTCTTACATAGCAATACCTGCTGGTCAGCTATACTAAATCCTGGGGATGACTTGTATGGCAAATCTCTCCAAGTGTTTTCTGCTCCTGAGTGACTTTCTTCAGGGTGTTAGAACACATAACCTCCCTCTTCCTAGCAGGAGGTTATCACCAGAAATTCCCCCTCTCTTTGGTCACACATTTGATGTGTGCTGAGTCAGATTCTGTACCCACACAGTTAAAACACAACTTTAGGTGGACCCAACCCCTCCTGTGCAGATCTCACCCTAACAGGGAGAGGAGCACCCCTGAAAAATAAAAGTAGTGTGTGCTTCACTCCTTGGGAGGGAGCTGGTTAGGGAAGGGAAATCCAGCCTTTTTTCCTGGATCAGGGCTGTTGTCCTGGCCCACCACTCAAGAAGTCAGGATCCAAACCCCTGTCTCCCTTCAAGCAGCTCTGCCACTTTCCCTTCTTAAAGGAAAATAAGATTATTTTGGGATCGTATGAAATTAAATACAAGCCTTGGAACGATAGATTCTGATGGGTGTGGTGTACATAGTGTCACTTTTTGTGCTTTGTCTGCAGACCTGGGAAAGCCTAACCATAGAGCCTTAAGCTAACTAACCAGTTAAAATGTTTTTAATATTACTTGTGCAAAGTTTCATACAACATTGTCAGCATATGCATATATGGGCTCTGCTCTTGGAGCTCCCTCCAGACAGAGCAAGGCCTTGCTTTCAGAAAAAGCAGATTTTGATAGATCTTTGTATGAACACAGGAGGCCTCTTGCAGGGTCAGGCTCTCAGCAAACTTGGCAACTCTTTTTCTCCTGCCATCAGTCTTGCAAAGTTTGATAATTTCATTAATGCTTAATCAGTTGGGTGTGAGTATGAAAGAGCTCCTCCTTCATGCTCTCTTTAACTTTGTAGCCTCAGTAGTTAGACAGGGTGTTTTCAAAGGCTCATTCTAACTTCAGACTTCAAACAGTGTTTATAAAAGAAAGAATACCCAAGACTCAAAAATAAGTACTTTTTTTCTTTTTTTTTTTAATATCATCCTCTATGCAATATTGTTACAATCATTACAACAAAGAGAAGGAAGTCTGAAAAAATAATTGCACACATTTTAAACAATTGTAAAGCAAGTTTTTAAGGCAATTGCTTTTTATGCCCTTTTTTCATTCTATATTTTCTTATTTTCATAAGGAAGTAGCAAATTAAACACAAATTATCGGTTACCTGAATTGTTAAGATTTCAGCAGAAACATCTCATTGATTTCATTCTGTAGAGCTTTCAATCTACTTTTAGAAATTATTCAGACATGTAAAAATAGGGTAGTGTATGTGATTTTTTCCCTCAAATATCTCCAGGCAGTAGAATGTCAGAAGCTACAGGTGCTGAGAGCTACAAGCCTCATCTTGGAACAGTAGAGATATAACTATTGTGGCTTTGGCATTTTCTCAAAATGAATAGCTGGATGAGATACTAACTTGCTTCATTTTTACAGCATCTTAAAAACTGTCATATGTCCAAAGGATTAGTTTTAAGTAGTTTTTCCTGGAACATTTAAGGGAAATTTCATCTAAATATATTTGCATTATTATGTTGTAGTTTAAACTGGTATCTTCAGGATGCTATTTTTATTATTGCATCTTTTATGTCTGAAGTTTTTTTGGTTAATTTTCATAACATATAGCAAAGATGAACAGCTGTTCTACAATTTTCTTGTGATTTCTCAACAGTCTGATTTTTCTTACCCTCTCTGGGGATCGTTTTTACACAGTATTGACAGCTTTGTTTCCTGATCTACTTGAATGAAATTAAGTAAATAATAAGGAAGAAAATTCTAGAAAGGATGAGGATGGATGGCTTGATAAAAATTAGTCAAAATATTTTCCAACCAATTTACAACTGCCCTGTTGGAAAGACCAACTGCTATAATAAATTAAATAAGTGAGATTATAGAGATTTTTCTGCCAATTTTCTTTTAAGATATTAATATGTCCTAAAGATTCTGTATCCTATTAGCTTATGATGGTTTCAAAACAAAACAAAATGCTTTTTTTAGCAGGCGCGCCTCGTTCTTAAATGGAAACTAGACTGTGAAGAAACTAAGTTCTGAGGAAGTTGTTTATGCTACAAAGGGGAACATATGAGAACAAGTGAATGGCAGATTTACAAGTCTAAATATGCTCCCCACGTGTCATTCTGAATACCTAAGGTGGCAGGGACCTGCTAGAAAATGGTGGTGTTCAAACTCATATGTGTGTCAGTCTCCTTGAGTCTCAGCGGCTGCAATGTTCTCTTCATGCTTTTAAGAGTAACCAGAGTAGAAACCTAAAATATTGCAGGGTGGTTTTGCCTTTAATGGTGTGGCACATAGTACAAGAAAAACCTCGTGGATTTTTCAGCCTGGGCTTACAGGACCTATGGTACAATTCCTGCTTCCCACTGCAAATGTGTATCAAACTAAAGTCCAAAATGCCACCATATAGAAGAGAAGACTTTGTTCAGATTGATAATGAGATCAGACACATACAGGTCTGAGATTTTTTGTCTATTTCTATTGAGCATTTAACTGTCTGGACACAACCCTGTGCCATATGCTCTGGGATGACCCTGCTTGAGCAGGGGGCTGGGGCCAAGTGACCCACTGTGGTCCCTTCCAGCCTGACTCATTCTGCAAATAAAAAGCATAATATTTTTAAAATTGGAGAAAAAAAAAGTACTGCCACATTTCACACGCATCTAATGATGTACTTCCTAGGGAAAAATGCCGAGTGCAGAATGGAAGAGGTAAAAATGTGGTAGGAACTATATAACACCAAGCACTAAGGGCATATATGGAGCATTTTGCTTTACTTTATTGTTCTTCATCGCTGAGGTTTTTTGTTTGGGCTTTTTTTAAGCTTCCTGTTTCTAAACTGTTCTGTTCTCCTTTCTTTCTCACCTCTTCTGCAGGTTGAAACAGACTTTGGACTTTGAGTACTTAGATAACAGGCATTATCCAGAGAAAGAAGTGTAATTTAAGAAAAAATATATTTGAGGAAGGGGCAGGAGGTAGCTTGGGACAACTCTTCACATTGCAAGACATGGTTTCCTAGAAGATAATGTGTTTGGGGACTTCCAGTTTTTCCCAAAATCTTTATGCCTGTCTGGGTTGTCTTGCTTTTGAGTCACTTGTTAAATTGAGACTCCAAATGTCTGTGTTAAAGAGATGCAAGTGTGCTAGACTGGGCCCATTGAATGTACAGATGCCAGACTTATTGGGAGTGACACTGTGAAATTAATATGTACACACTGCAATTTAAAGGATAATATTATGCAAATATTCCTAAGCATGACATGTTAAAAAGTAGTTACATTTTAGACACATCCATTAATATTTTCTCTTGAATATCAAGTACTTCCTCCCACCTGCCATCTCTTCCATGTTTTCACATGCTATGATGTTTAAATGTCATAAAGCTGTCATAACGCTGTGACTAGGCTTTTTGGTTAGTAGAATCTAGCACAATCTGCATTTATATTGTGCTCAGCACTTTAAAAACAGATCATACATTTCCAGCAGTACCAAAAAGACATATTTTTAATAACTTTTTCTTCTTATGGAGCAGATTCTGAATTAATTTTCTGTTTCTAGCATATAGCACTACTATGTTTTGCCCCTAAGTAGCATATGGGGAAAAAAACCCAGGCTTAATGGCTTATTCTGAGTCCTGCTTGTACTCCCACTTCAGACTTGCATTTATGCATATGATGGTGTCACTCACGTTGGAAAAGAAGTAGCAATTCTGAGATGCTCAGGCTTAGGCCATGACTTCCTCCTCCCCACCCCAGGCAGTCTCACCTAAACATAGTTCCTGTTCATCTTAGTTTGTGATCTGCTCTTAACACCTGGATTTGAATGCCAGAATTACACACAACAACTAAGCAAGCAAACAAATTGCCAAAGTTTGCAAACAATCACAGCATTTGTAGAATCTTGGTAGCATCTGAAAGTCAGTGTTTTATTTTTCTGATCAATGCTGCCCATTAATAGAGTGTACCTGTGCCCTGAAGTGCTGGGATTTCTTGCCCCCCAGTTGTTAACCTATTTTTGTTGTGAAGTACTGCACAATATTGTTCACATTCTGTTCACATGAACATTCTAGGCTTCAGTTCATGTGTATTCTTTTAGACATTATATTAAAATTATTGTAGTTTAAAAACACCACGTTGCTTTGACTTAAGAAATGAATGGGCAGTGGAGAAGTCTTGCTTAGAGACTTAAATTAAGCAGCAGACTTGCCTATAAGCATGTAGGTGTAATGACAATACCATGAAAATATCACCAGCAACATCATGGTTAGATATATTTATTATTTATTTATTATTATCCTGTTTAAGCAGGATAAATATCCTTTTACACCCTTAAAGTGAATTTTATCTCTGAACTGAACAAAATATATTATGTGGAGCATTACATCTTCTAATGTTTCTCTATCAAAATTTGTTAAAAATGTACTGGTCACAAACCTGCTCATTCCTCTAGAAAAAAAAAAATTAGGTACACTGGAAATAGCACACAAATTATAAATAAAAATAAATAAAATTATGCTGTGCAAACACCTACAAAATATTCATTTAATATTATTGTAATTACATAAAAAATGATAGATATCTGCACGTACGATATAGATAAAATATTATTACTCAGTTTAAACTTTATAATCTATTATCTTAATTCAAAGAAATGCAAAAAAATTTTATTATACATATACTGAGATTTCTTATTTTGTACTCCAGTTAAAAAGTAGGAATCTTGAGGGACTGGTATTGGGCAAAGTTAAAATATTATAGAAATCTAGATCATTAAGTACATTTGTCACTCTGAAGACAGAAGAGCAAAAAAGAGGAAGAAAATATTTAGATTAGATTATACTCCAACAAGAAAAGGTAAACAGAAGTATGAAGAGAAAATGGACCTCTCTAATCCAAATAAAACACTTTAACAATGAGGAATTATGAAATATAGACCACATGTTTTATGGAGCAATATTTTTTTCCCTGCACACAACTTTTTTAACAGTAACAAGCAGATAAATTACACCTCATATTAGAATAAAGAGTATTTGTGTGGTTGAGCGTTTGAATGGCAATTAAATATTCCTAGAAGTTTTTATCAATAGAATTGATTATACAGAGGAAAATAATTTCTGTTAACGATGCTGTCATTTAAATACCACATCACAGATGTACTTCCAGGAAATAAGTTCCTTCAAAGCATGAAAATCCAAACTGGGAGGGAAGATCAGAATGAACAATGATTTACTTTATTCCACACAGGTTATTGTACTGCTCTTATCATCATATCTGATCATTTTCTGGTGGTGCATTGCACTATGGGTTTGTACCTCAGCACCCTGCCATTGCAGGATGAGACCTGTTGTCTTGGGGGAAGATGGAGTAGGAAAAATGTAAAAATATTCTGCATGTGTAAATACTAAAGGAGAGGAGGAAAGAGCAGGAATGAAAATGATATCTAATTGGGTGAAAGAAAACTCATTGACATGTGCTGGCTAACAAAGTAAAGCCTTTTGGAAGTTTAGGCTATCAAGAGGTTGATGTTTGATCCATGAAGGTTGGTATCTGTTTCAAGAGTAGTTCAGAAATGTCTGACAGATTGTTTGAAGGCATTACAACCTACAGAAAATGCCAGAATTTTCAACTCTTGGATTTTAATCAACTCAATATTTTAATTGGAAAGGAATAAAATTTCCAGAATATAGTATCCTTTTATCTCTTCTGTGAGATTGTTCCCTGGCAGATGGGATTTTGGAGATTCTTTCCTTTGGTAATTGCTCCTGTACCCAGAAAGGATTGTTGTGCCTGGAAAACCTGTGACCTTGTGTTCTCACTGAGAGATGCTGCAGAGGTACCCAGACAAACTGCAAGCAGAATACATTCAAAGAAAGATTTACAGAGAGATTAAGCAAATTCAATTAAGCTAAAAAAGAAAAATAAATAATAAAATAGAAAAAAAGAAAAAGAAAAAAAATCGGAAAAAAACCCCATAACCAAAGCAACCAAACCAAAAAAATATCAATCTCCACCCCAAAAACCCCGCAAAATAAAACTGTTTTCACTACCCAGGAAAAAAAAGAAGCTGCGAATGTATATGCAATGGGACTGAGAGGCCTCTGTAAATAAACACCAGTTAGAAAACTATGGATTAGAAACATATTAAACATTTGAAAGGACTTTTTCTATCAAATATAAACAGAGTTTTATTATATTTAAAAAACCTGTGCAATCCTGATGCATTTTCCTGTCAGATTCTGCAGGAAGGTCAGAGAACATTTTGGGTTATAGTAATTGCTTCAATGAAGAAAATTTCTGAAAAATTTCTAAATTTATATATTAAAAATACCCATGAACAGTATGTGTTGAAAAATGCCCAACTAATCAAATGGATAATTCTTCATCTGTATCAAACTTTGAAATTAGTTGATCAGTTTATTTAATGTCTAATTGCTTACAAACCTGTTATTTGCAAAATGAGCCTGAAGCATGTTGAGAACAGGATGTCCTTGCATGGTTTTTATTTTGTGTCACAGGTAATTTTGTAAATGTTGCAACTGTCTTTCACACAGCCATTGAAGAGTTCAAAGTTATGTCAAATATCAAATGGATGTTTCATTTTGCAAATTTTCTTTAACTGGAAAGGGCGCAGGACCTGAAATGCCAGTTTTCACCCTGCTATAAGTTTAAATCATAAAATAATACAAGGCTGGGATTCAGCCCCAGGTATCATATAAAAACTGTCCTGAATTTTTACCTAAATCAGCTTATGGATAATCCTGTTTTCACAAATCCTGAAAAGACAAAGCTACATATTTTCCTAGTTATAATTATTTGCTGATTTGAGTGACCTGAGATATTTAAGTGGTCAGATAAGAGTAGTTTAACTCAGACTATGGGTGGAAAAGGCATTCACGTCTGAGCACGTTATCAACAGGCAGTTGCATCACAGTTTTTAAGCATCACGTGTATAGTACCTCTAGGAACTCATAGTTTGACCTTACCTGAAGCTGGACTGGTTTCTGCATAAAAGCTTTTGCAGACTTTATGATTTACATTGCACAGTATAATAGCAGTAGTAGAATCTGCTTTCTCAACTGCATGTTATCAATCACTCTTCCTCTCCAGAAGTGAGTTTTCTTAGTTGCAGTTTATTACTGCAACTACAGGGGTGCAATGCCCAATGCCAAAATCAGAAAAAAAAATGTATTACTTATCTGTAGAGATCTTTAATTTTTTACAGCACCCACAAATCCATCCTAGTCTCTCGTGTCTTCTGCTCCAGAACCTAATTCCCCTAATTCTAAAGAAGGCCTCATGGGAGAGAGGTGGGGTGTGACAGATGTGAAGTATTTATTCCATCATACACTACTGAAGAGAGCAAAACATGCATTTCATTGACAAGCAATATTTTCACAGGGGTTCTTTGACCACACACCTGTCTGAATGCACACACACACACACACACACACACACACACACACACACACTGCAGTATCTGCAGAGGAGCGCTCAGGATGGACCAGACACCTGTACAAGAGAAGTCACTGCTGGCAAGTAACTCCCCAGTGCTCAAAGTAAATGGAGGCTTGGTCACACCACATTCAGTCAAAAGGTACTGACTTTTTGGGAGGAGTTGCCAAAATAAGGAAAGGAAATACTTTGTTGTATACAAAGTTGCAATGGGTATTTTTTCTCCCACAGGGGAAAAAAAATGGTTTTCAGAGTGAAAATCAGAAAAAGAGGTTACAACAAAACAGCACTGTGGTAGAAAGCCTTTTTTTATGAAAATGCTTTCTTGTGATATGCTTGGTTTACAAACACTTCAAGACTAGGATTTACATTGTGACTGAAAATGCATACAAATACTATATCAATTTTCTTTCTCATTATTAGGTATTTGTAGTGTGTTGCCAAATCCTTTGAGAACAAAGCAGTCCTGAGGCTTATTTATTTAGATTGGTGGTGTATCTCAGGCTCTTCATTAGACATCCAGATGTACAGCTATGCCCTGAACAGGAAGGATTGCTGATACTATTGAAGACAGATAGAAATGGAGGAGAAAATTCAATTGACAATTGACAATTGACAAATTCAAGACACAGCTCATGTCAAAGCCAAATTTTGCCATGTAGATAAGGAGGCAATTTATTAGGAGATCCCCATGCATATAGGAGAAGCCACTTAGCTAGTCATCTGAAACTTGTACAAGCTGCCAGTAGATACCAGCATAAGGTAATGGACAGTGACATATTGACAAATGTTTTAGTTCATCTTAATGTTATATGTTGCCGTGTAGATCATCTCTAAAGACCTCGATAAAGTATTTTAAAGAAAATTTACTGCCCTAATTCTTTGTTTACATAATAAAACCCAATATCTGTTGTAGGTGGCTTTGATTTTAAGGGTCTCACACCCAACAAGCTCTGTTGCTCTTGCAGACTTGCTCACATTGGATGGTTCTTACAATTTCAGAGAGAAGGTTAATTGTACAGATTAATACAGGTGTAAGAGTTTACATGATCGAGGCCCAGAGACATCATACAGCCCAACTCCTCTCCCAGAGCATGGAAATAAAAGGTTCCTAATACTGTGTGAAGACAAGGTTTCTGCATGCTCTGTGCACAGCATTGCATTCAATCAGGTATATAGCATTCAAATTAATACAGGATACTGGCATTCCTTGTGAAAGTTTATTTCTCTTGAACTAGGAAAAAAATTCTTTACTGTGAGGGTGGCAAGGCACTGGAACACATTGTCCAGAGAAGCTGTGGCTGCCCCATTGCTGGAAGTGTTCAAGGCCAGGTTGGATGGGGCTCTGAGTAACCTGGTCTAGTGGAAAACATCCCTGCTCATGGCAGGGGAGCTGGAATGAGATGAGCTTTCTACGTTTCTATGAATTCACCATCCCATGACTATTATTAATCCTCTGAGGACAGAACTAGATTCTGCTTACAGAACTTAGCAGCATTTTAACTAAGGGGACTGTTGCCTACCTGTTGCAAACTGCTTCTTCCCTGCTAGATAAAAGTTATCCAGAAACACATTCCACAAATCTGGTTGCTTGGTTTCATGCTCAGTGAGCATTGGTTACCATAGTGTTTTAGAAAAATACTTTTTCAGGAAGCAGAAGCACAATCAAATATAGTCCGCTGGAGTTGTGGTGAATGAATGAACTGTCTGTTAACAAATTGAAAGCAATGCATTTATAGATTTAATGATTAGTCAACTTTAATTTCCTGCTACAATCAGAAAAGTATAAAAAAGATGGTGGCATGTCAGTAAGTCCAGAAGTACTCCTCTAGGTACTCAGCAGCTGCCAACCCTTTGAATATACCTCCTTATGATTGTCCTGTGACTGCTGTAAACTGACTCCTTTCAGCAAGCAACCAAGTCTTTCTGGAAAGCAAACCAGACAGTTCCCTCCACCCAAGCTGAAGATTTTTCTGTAGATACCCATCTCTGAGCCACTGGAACAAACTGCCTCCCAGTTTTTAAGCCACGATATACCCAGTAGTGATCAAAAAGTGTTATATTCATACCGGCTTCCTCTTGTCCAAATTTTACTTTACATGTTTTTGTTGTAATGAAAAAAATGCAAATTCTTGACTTTGATCCCAAAGACCTGTGCAAGTTTAACATAAAAACACTTTAATGTTCAGTTTATGTATGCTATATAAGCTAATGGTTCAGAATTCCAGACAGAAGTTGAAAGGCAACTGAGGACTCTTGTCACAATTTGAAACAAGAAATAAAGGTTTTCTACTTATTACTAGGAAAGAAAAAAACATCATTTAGGTACATGACGCTTGTTGGTTTTCTGAAATCTCCTTTGTGCTGGTCATCCGTCCAGCACTGAAAATTTCAACCCAATGACTAACCTACTGTACTGCCTGGTTTTGGTTAATGGTTCAGCATATTTCAGGTTCTTCAATAATCATTCTGTGCTTATTTATACGCCACCCTTTGTCCAAGCTGCAGCTTTGCTGTCGAGTGTGAACTAGAACAATCTCTTAAAGTCAGATGTGTTTTCAGCTACACTGTGGTAATCTTGTCTGTGATGAGGCTCCTGTCTCTCCACCAAGAAGAAAATTTGGATATTAACATGAAATTCACAGTGTGTGAATGTATCTGGGAAAGAAGAAATATGTAATATCATAAAATTCACTGAGCTGTGGAATCACAAGTTACATGAATTCATGTATCATTACTTAATTTGAATTCTTTCAATAATGTACACATAATGTCTGGTATTTATTTTTATGTAGTTATTCAGGATTTTCTGAGTAAATCTTTTTACCTGATTGGCCAAATCAATATCTGAGAGCAATAATTCCTTTGTTTTTAGGAAAAAATTAATTAGAAAAGTTTTGTTGAGTACAGAACTTTATTCTGATAGAGATGGATAACTAAGTAGCCAAGGATTTGGTAGCTAAGATGCTCAACTGATTGCATGATAGCTGATCCCAGTGCTGATTTGAGGATCCTGTACGGGAAGAAGTGAAAACTCTTGTGGAAGGAAGTCTGCTTGTACACAGGAATATTACTAAAATTTGTGAGGAAAAAGCTAAAGAAATGCCCTGATATGACTGCACAATGTGACTTTCACAGAGATCGTGTGGAACTGTAATTTAATAAAGAGATAAAGGACTCTCCTATTAGGAAAGGCTGAGAGAACTGGGCTTGCTCAGCCTGGAAAAGAGAGGGCTCTGGGGTGACTTAATTGTGGCCTTCCAGCACCTGAAGGAAACATTCAAGAAAGAGGGAGAGAGACTATTTACAAGTGTCTGGAGTGACAGGACAAGGGAGAATGGCTTCACATTGACAGCAAGTAGGTTTAGATTAGATATTAGGAAGAAATTCTTCCCTCTGAGGGTGGTGAGGCCCGGGCACAGGTTGCCCAGAGAAGCTGGGAATGCCCTATCCCTGGGAGTGTTCAAGGCCAGGCTGAATGGGGCTCTGAGCAAGCTGGGATAGTGGAAAGTGGCCATAACAGGGATTTGGAATGAGATGGTCTTCAAGGTCCCTTCCAACCCAAACCATTCTGTGATTCTGTGATTTTGAGTTATATTGCACTAAATGTTCCCCAAAGTTATTATTAATTAGTATCTCTTTACTCAGAACATGAGTTTTCCATTATTCTTGTGAATCACTTCCAAACAGCACAATATCTTCTCTGTGATGACACCCACCAGACATAGTGTGCCCTTTTACATGTTTGATTTTGTCAGAAAGAGACAATTTATAGAAAAAAAGCTCCTTATATTAAAAACATTTCCTATTGGAAAATGGGATTTTAAAATATACTGCCTATATATTTTCAATAACCAAAGTTAATTTTTGTATTTCAAATAACTTTTCAGCCTGTAAACTATGTTTAGTGTATAAATAGTTCCCCCTCTACAAGTCAATAACCTGTAAATTATACATGTATAGTGGAAGTAGGAGTTAAGATCCAGAGTACTCTCTTCCCTGCCTTTGATCACTCAGAGTCTGCTCAATCTTACAAGAAGGCTCCGTGCCTTTGATCTCCTCTGACTCTATCTCTCTTGTTCAGGTTAGCTGGGGATGTTGATTTTGAAGTGTAGGTTTTCCTCACAAAATTAAGTCAGTTCAAACTAAAAAATAACTGCAAGTGTGGCCATTTGTACTAAAAGCACTGAAGAAGTCAAAATCTAGAATGAACATTTAAAACATTTAAATGTACCAAGTGTTAATTTCTTCAATATAAAAGTACTTTAAGATCTAGATTTGAGGGATTGTGCTGTTTGGGGTGAGAATATTTTGCAGAATCAAGAATTCACCTTAGGAAAATTGAATAATGCTATATTTAAAACTGTTCAAACCATTTTTACTTCAAAATTACTTGATACTTTGGTCTGCTGAATCAAAAACACACCTTGCATTGGACTATAATGCACATGTTCTTTCTTTTCAACTAAGAGTTATGACCTGACCAGTTTTTTCAGGCTAATAGAACTTAACCTGTTGGGAATGTAACCCAGCAAAGTGCATGCACAGGTCCCATATATTTTATGTAATTAAAATAAGAAAATGTGTGGGATATTTTTGGACATATGTACATATACACCTACCTGGAAAACATTATGATGTTTTGGAAAGTACTGTTCAGAACTGTAAGAATATAAAAATCTAGAGATACATGTAATTTGCTTCCTGAAATAGTTAATTATGTTTCAAAAATTCAAATTTTCTTTTTTTGCCAATGAGCTCTGCCATGCTGAGGTGTAAGACTGTGTCATTTATAGCAGTCAGGGGATAGGTGACATACAGCTTGTGTTCTACTTTTGGTTCAAGGCAGCTAAGCAAAACTATCCTCTTAGATAACATTTTTATAAGATTTTAAGGTATGAGCAGCCTGGATTCATACACGTTCATGTAGGAAAAGTATGAAGTAAAAAAAAAAAAAAAAAAAAAAAAAAAAAAAAAAAAAAAAAAAAAAAAAAAAAAACAACCAATAACTCTTTATCAGTGATAGATAAATCAATGGTACAAAGAAGGTCCATCTGACATCTTTTATATTACCAGTCTGTATTCAGGTCAAGAATGAGTCCTAAGAAAAATACATGGCCTTGGGGGACCCTTGCTACATATCCTGGCAGTAGGGAGCAAGAAGTCACCTGGGCTTTCTACTGAGTTCTATCTGTGCAATCCCAGGCCCCTGAGGATTTTTCCTTCTGAAGCTTGAGAGAGGATCGTTGTTGCAATGGCATTCTTTGCACACGTGCATGAGCTCAGAGAAGCATTGCTGCCATTTTTGAAGGGGATCATTTGAGATGGGAGTTGTACTGGGACAGGTTTAGGCACTAGGCATGCTGCTGAATCAGGAATCCATAAAAGTTTCTGGCTTCCATTCTGGCTATACTTGTCCTTGTTTTGAAGAGATGTTTGGAAAATACAGACAGTGCTTTGTTTATCACAAGTAGAAGGCATGTAAGGAGGTATTTGTTGCTTACCCTCTTTGCTAGCTGATTTTCTGTGTGCACTGTCTTACTACACTAATGATCAGGAGCTATACCAAGTTATCTTCAGATTTCAGTTTTCAAAGGTGATGGTCAATTTGGTGTAAACTGTGTGGGTGTTCTGCACTTATGATTCAGTGCCGTATACTTATCACTGAGCAGTGTCAGGTATTCTGTGCTCAGTACAGTAATGTTGCTACTGAAAACAAGTTAATGTTTGGCTCCTTTGCCTCTCAATCTGGTAAAAACATTTAACTGCCATGCTACTCAGGAATTTTGAGGAGTGATGTGCTTGAAAGCTTTTAGGGGAAAAAAATAGATGGTTCAGATTTTTTCACCTACTGAATGGCGATGATAATGCTCAGTCATATTTGCACTTAGATCCAGAAGAGACAAACAAGGTAAAGAGAATGTAAGTGTTTTTCTACATCTAAGACTGGGTATATGTGAGGGGATTGGATGTTTTATCTCTTGCTGTGAACTTACCTACTGTTTCTGGAGTGATAGTAGTGAAATAAATGAGAGATGGAACAAGTATGTTGAAGGAAATGCTGTGGCAAAGACCTTCCTAGCATCAGGTTTGGTTTGATAGAACACCATGGCATTCTACCTGAGCCTGTCTGAACCACTGTGTTGTTGCTTGTGGAGAAAGAGACATCTCTCCTTGTGCCTGAATTATTACCTGTAAAAGGCTGAGTTTTTCTCAGGGATGGTGAGTAGTGATAGAGCCTGGCTTTTGCTTGGGCCTTGCTATGAACTCGTCTCCAAACCATCTCTCCTGCAGCCATGCTGTTTATCCTACCACAACTGTGAGAGGACAACACACAACACACAACTGTGCTTCCCTGTGAAGAAGAGAAGGGTGTCTCCTGTTTGCGCCTAGTACTTTCTTTATACTGTGCAGGAGTTACTGGAGAAGGCTCATCTGAATTCTCAGTAGTGGTTTAATTTCATTTTATTTGTACCCTTTCTTATTTATGAATATCTGCACACTTAAGGGAAAAGCTAATCTTAAAAAATCTGTGAATAAGTCTTTTATTGCCTGAACAAGAGTATTGGATGTGCATTATTCAGTTTTCTATTGCTATGTATTTCTAAAAACTGTCTTAATCCAGTAGGAAAGCAGAAAGAAGGTTGTAAAGAGCTGGTACCCAGCCATACAGCCAAAGGCCAAAAGTTAAATAAGTTTCAAATAACACGGTGAAAAGTTTAGAGGAGAAGGAATTTAAAACAAAATCGTTCATGGCAATTTCAGAAAGGGGAAAATTACACTTAAATTTAAGAGGAATGACATCTCTGGCTCTTACCACAGACCATCTTGCTTAAATCTCTTAATTCGGTGCTGTTAACCTTAAGGCAGAAAAAAACAGAAGGCATAGTGCCATTTGGGGATAAAATTAAAGTAGCTAGCAGATGATAACTTTTAATTTGCATGCATTTTACAAATAATTTTTGTCACCTCTGTACACTAGGGCCTTTGAGAATGTGATCTGCAGAGCAAGACCATTTAGTTCTAAAGTGTTATGCTGTGCAATATAGTATGTTAAAGTTATCCAGAAATGTGCAATATATCCAGCTCTTGCATGTCCTCTTCACTTTGTGCATTTTCAACTTTTAACTTGTTGTTTTAAAGTTTTAAACTTGCTAGTTTTGTTTTCATGTTCAAGAATAGCCATGTAAAGAGCAGAGATTCCCTTCACACTGGCGTGGCTGTTGCATTTCTTTCCCGTTCTCTGCCAGATTTTCTGTCATATCTGGTGTGGGTTGCCATGCCCAAGGAAGACTCTGATTTTTCCTTTCCCATTGTTTAGCCTTTTAACCTGAGGATTTTGGAATGATGGTTGTTCTGTGGGAACTGAGTACCATGCAACTATATTTGTCTGTGACCAGAAACCCTCGGCACAGCCCATGTTTCCTGTCCTCCTTGCATTCCTCCTGCTGCCTCCTGAGCAGAGGAAGGATCAGTGCCCTATTCTCCCATGGAGATGTTGTTCCTGTGCAGCTTCCCTCCACCCGGCCTCCCTGCCTCCTCCAGCTGTGCATGAACAGGGCCAGGCACTCCCACAGACACAAGTTCTTGGTTCCCTTTGTGCTGCCCATGAATTAGTTCATAGGCAAAGCACTCTGAGGTTCATCTACATCTCTAATTGTTGTCAGGCACATATGCAAGTGATATTTTAACAGCTTTTTAAAATCCTTCTTGAATATTGGTGAAGCCAGTACTCATTATTGAGGGCTAGCCACATGTTGAAGTGGTTTTCCACACACGGAAAATAAAAAAAGACTGTTGGATGCTGTGCCTGTCACCCCTCAAAAACTGCTGCTTAGATTTGCCCAGTTCAGACTGTCTATTATTTGTAATTATTGGCAAATATTCTTCTGAGATGTGCAAGTCAGACAGCTCTCTTGTCCTTTTCACATATCGCCACTGAATAATAGTAGCAAATTTGAGCGGGATATTAATTCATTGTTGTTTAGTTGGAGGTGTCTATTCAACTCTAGTGAAACCCTTTTCACCCTGATTCAAAATGCACTTGCGTATATGGGTGGTTCTGTTGGAGATGTATTACGGCCTAAACATTTTTATGTTTAATGGTAAAATGTAAGGTGGGATGAACTGGAGTCCTAGATGCCCTCTTAGAAAAAAAATAAAAGTAAAAATTTGGTTTGATTTTTGCTCAAATCAATAAGAAAACTACTAAAGTGATAGAAATTGAATTTCAAGTTTCAGTTTCTACAGAACTGTTAATTAAAGATATTTGGCTGAATTTTCTGAGTCTGGAAAAATCAATTTAGTTCTAAATAATCTCAAAGATATGTTATTAAATCTCAAAGACCTTTATGGAAGAGTTCCCTCTTGCATCGTTCTTTTGGCTGAGGGGTAATGACGCACAGAGCTTGTCTGTGGTCCTTGGAGGTCAGTGTGATCCCTGTGATCCAAGCCATGGGTCTTGCGGCAAGTAGCTGGAGTTATAAGCAGCATTCCCACTTACCTCCTGGTGGCACCTGTTCAGCCATCTTTAGTTCATAGGGAAAAGAAAAGGAGGTCTGGATTCAAAACCATGCTCATGGCATTGCAGTCTGGAAGACCATCTGAGAGAGCTTACACCATGTCACTGCATCAGAGGGCTTTCTTCCAGCTGCTGCCCTTGAAAACCTCCAAAGCTGGAAAAGAAGCAAATAAGCCATGAACTGATTTTCTGGAGCCATAACAAGTTTCTCTTCTGACTGACAGCTCCCATCAGTTGACCAGAGTGGGGCTGACCCCACGTGCACTGGCTCAGCAGATGGAGCAGGGTCACTTCCATCCCCTGATGTTGTACCCAGCACCTCCTCCCAGCCCCTTGCCCCTGCTGGGCTGGAGTGGTTGTGCCTTCTCCTTATCCTCTAGGTCCCACCAGCATCGCCACCACCATCTATAGAGGCTGCTCGAAGTGTTCTCCCCCTCCCAGTCATACTTGCCTGCCCAGAAACCTGGGTCCCAGCCTCCAGGATGTGCCAGGAGCAAGGCAGGGTGTGACCTGCACTGCCAGGCTGCCATGTGCACTGTCCTAGTCCCAGCTGGATGACAGCCTCAGGACCTCACTCTGAGGGCTGCATCACCATCATAACAATCTTCCTCTACTTCAAAGCCTCCTTTCTCACACTTCCTTTGGTAATGAACCTTCAATTTCCTCCAGGTAAATAAAGTGGAACTGGAAAGAACTGTAAAACAAAACATAAAAGTAGCCAAGCTGGAGAGTTATAGCCTGCAGTGTCTCTGGGAATGGGTTTTCCTGTCCTTGTACTGCAGTTTCTACCCTGTTGTCTCCTAGTTTGTTTGCCTTTTCTTCCCATATTTTAGCCATAAGATCTCTAGCATGCAACCTTCACTGGAGCATTTGGAGACATGCTAATAGGTAGGGAGACTCCCCTCATAGCTCCATTTTTATTAATGGGAGGATCAGAGATACTGCCACATTTTTAACATCGCTTTTTGCAGTAGCTATTAAAGTTCATGGTGTAGAAACAGTAAACTCATTTGTTGACAACACAAAGCTCTGAGGTCAATCCTTCTGTATGAGGTTTTCAGGTGTTGGGAGAGCATGTGTTTGTTGCTCAGTAGGTTACGTGGTATTTTCATTTGGAAGTGACATTTTCCTTGACATTTTACTTTGGAACAATAGCTGGGCAAAATCGAAATTTCAGGTCTGTAGCAGAAGAGTAATGTCTATTACTTAGTGTATTTAGTAACTTGCATCATTTATATATTCTGCTTGATTGCATCTCTTTTCACAAAATCCAGTTTAAATGTGTTTTGCAGAAGGGAGGGTGCTGCCTGGTTTCAAATGTGCTGGTTTGCAAACTTGCAGACCAGCTGTCCTACTCACTGGTGGAGATAAGAGGGCTCAGATGAAGCGTTTTGTGCTGCTGGAAACACAAACACTTTTCTCAGGAGACTGCTTTGAGGGAGATTGCAGCAACACTGCAGCCCCACAGTTACTGGTGGGTATTGCTGCATGCATGTATAATTTGTCTTAGATAAAATCAGGAAGTAATAAAGACAGTTAAAAAGAAGAGATGAAAGATCTGCTGTGTAGGGTTTTTTCCTTTCGTTTTCTTATTTTTCTTAGGGAGAAAAAAATGTCCAGGGGATGCCACATTAATCTGGGGAGAAGCGAGTGCTGCTTTAAATCAGAAAACTTGTGTTATACGAAGTGCTTTATTTTGGGCACTGTTTCAGTATGTTATGAAGGAAAGTTGCAGACTAGGCATGTTTACTAGACCTTTAATTGCTACATTTAGGAGAAAGGCGCTTTTTTTTTTTTTCTTCTACCCTTCCCCCTCCCCTTTTTAACGACAAGAAGCCAGAGTTTGCTGTGCAAATGAAGCAGGCTTTGCAAGAATCAGATTCACTTTGGACGACTCTTCACATTCCTCGTCATCATTACATTAGGCAGCACAATTCCATCTCTGGTTGTTGGGCAGAAAAAGTGGGCAGCCTGCCAGGTAGACGTTTCCATGGCTCCCAACCCCCAAAGGTGATGCGTTTTTCAGCTAATTCAATGAAGAGTGGGCTGAACTTTGGGTATAAACTAGACAATAGCTGCCTTCGCAGTATCAGCAGAATGGTTTATGGGAATGCACTCCACATTTGGCAGAGCATCATGTGACCTTACGGCTGAGATTTTGTGATGGTGCCAACGGAGACTTGGAAAGCGGTGCCCGTTCTGACTTTTTTTTCCTCTTTTCTTACATGGCTCAGAAAATGGTGGATCTTAATACTTGACTTTAGCCAGACTCAGCAAGCAATTGAGCTTTGAAGCACAACTTTGCCTTTATTCTGGCTTTTTTGGCACACCACCAGGAGGCTGTCCCTTTCACGCCTGATAAATTCTGCTTCTTATCTCCAGATAGAAAAAAGAAAGAAAGAAAATATAACCAGAATAATTATACTTCATAACTGCGTTTTAGAACTGCAGGTTTTATTTTTTTATTGGTGACGTGCAGTTTAGAACAGCCCTCCTGAGTGTCTGAAGGATAAAAGTTATTTTTTTTATTTTTCTGGATTTTCTTTTTTTCTTTTTTTTTTTTTTTTTTTTTTTTCCTCCTTCCTCCTGTGTAATGAACAGGCATTTCAACTGGGCAAATGGGGCGACAGCGTTGAACATGAGATCATTGCAGCCTAGTGTAGCAAACTGGCACCCTGCCTTTTCACCCCTTTGCTCTGGCACATTTGTGCAATCCCCATTTATAAAACCGGCGCAGGGGCGAGGTGAATTTTCTGGTCTCTCCCCACCTCTTGTCCTGGGCAGGCAGTTGCGGCAAGGATTGGTGCAGCTTTTGCGCAGTGCTTTGTGCCTGGTATTCCGAGAAGAGCGAGAGAGAGAGAGAAGACAGGCATCCTGGTCTTCTTCCGAGAAAGAACAGGAGCCCTAAGAAGAAGAAACAAATCTGAGTTTGTCCTACATACAAGAGTACAGAAAAAAAAAGTGACTCTCCTGCTTCCAAAAAAAAAAAAAATCTGGCATGTTTCACTACAGAGGCATCAGGACGTGTTAGAGCTTCTTAAAACAGTGTAACAAAATGAGCATAGGAGATTGTTTCTTTAAGTAAAAAAAAAAAAAAAAAAAGAAAAAAAAAAAGAAAAGAAAGATGGAATTAATTTTTTGTTTGTTTGCATGGTTTTTTCACTATTGCTGACATAGCAGTATTTGGCACTGGGTGAACACGTACCTTTCATATCAGGTATAGCTTCTGTTTCTTTTTTTCCTCTTTTTCTTTTTTTAAGCCGTTTTAAACATGTTGTTCTGCAACTGAGTTCTTGTATATTAATTTTAATGCAGTCTTCTCTTCACACTTTTTAAAACTAACTTTTTGTGGGTGTGTTTGATCTAATGCTGCTAAAGATAGAAAGTAAACAAAAAATCGAGAGTCTATAGAAGTAAGTAGTTAGGCACATTTTGTCTTAGCTAAGCACTGGAGTTATGCAAAGACCTTAATGTTACATTTACTCAGTCTAAGCTTTGGTTATCTCTAAGAAAGTTGTGGGTATTTAGATCTGGTTGCTAAGGAAATTAAATTCTTTTTTTACAGTGTGACTCATGCTTTCAGTTTCTAAAGAGGAGAACTGAAAGAAAAAATCGTGTTAAGCCGCAGGAAAGGATCGCTCTTGTAGCCTGTATATTAAAGTTGTAACTGAGTTAATTCAAATATGAGTTTCTTACAGTTTATATCTAAATCCGTTACAAAGAAATCAGTGTGATAAGCATTGGAATAAAAGGCACATTATTGGGACATTCATGAAGCACGCCTGGTTTGCAGCCAGTAACAGTAACTATTTTAAGATATTTGGAAAAGCAGCACTTGTCCAGGAATAGCTGAAAACAGTATTTAAGACACCCATTCAGGATGTTTGTGATAAGTGCATGTACAGTTAAAGTAAGTTTTGAGCATATGATGCTTTAGTAGAGCCTTTTACTGAAGGCATTTGTCTGTCTGTTGTAACATATTCCTAAGCAATTAGAAGAGTATGTAACAAAATTCATTCTGACTAACAGATTTTGAAAAGCTTGGCCAAATCGGTGTTTTAGATAGTTTGGATTTTTTTTTTTTAATATTATCTTAGTCTTTTTAATTTATGTTTAAAATACAGATGTTCTCAGCTAGAAATTACTTTGAAATTACAGTGTCTCTTTCATCAGAAACTCTTACATTTGTTGGGGTTTTTTTTTCAAAATGTTCATGATATTTGCCTCTCTAATAAAGGGCTTTATAAATATTCCTTTATGAAATAGAACTGTTTTAACATATTCTTCACTTTTTATACATTACTGAGTAGAGAGTAATTTCTAAGATTATATGCTAGTTTTGCTACTTTATATTTTTGTTGTTCTGCAATGAATTATGGGAAATTGCTGAATGGAGACCTTATATATATATATATATGACACATACATCTCCATATACCTATTTTGGACCAGAAAGTGTTTCTTAGATTTATGGTGATATTGCCCTCCTCTATGGTTTGTTGGAATAGTTTTGTTTGTCATTGATACCTAAGCCTGTTGAGAAACCAAGTCTTGCATTAGCTTAAAATAACTTTTCAAATTTCTCTATCTGGTCAGACAAATCACTAACCAAGTCTTGCATTAGCTTAAAATAACTTTTCAAATTTCTCTATCTGGTCAGACAAATCCCCCCAGTTTCCCCCCCCCCCCCGCCCATAATGAGTTTTTGCAAATGTTTCTTAATTTCAACCACTTAGTTTATGCCCGTATTTTTCTGAAGTTCTGTACCTAATTACCTCATTGTGTTCACTGCTTGATAAAAAGCACTCCCTTTTGTTAAGTTTTCTCCTTCTCTTCTGAAATTGCTAATAGAAATTAAGTATTTGTAGGTTGAAAAAAGGCTAGAAAATATAAAAGAAAGAGTCCCTTTTCCAAAGCGTGCATGTTCACAGCATGTCTTCCCATGGCCCCGAGGAGGGACGTCAGTACTGTCGGGTTTATATCTTAAAAGCGCAATTACTAATTTTGTGTATGTTTCATGTTAAGAATACACTTGTCCTAAAACAGATATTTCAAAATCTTTCTCTCACTGTTTTTTGTTTTTTATTTGTTGTTTTTTTTTTACTTTAGTGAAAGAAAAATGAAAAAGCAAAATGACGAAGTTAATGATACCAGATTTCAATGAAGGTAATACAGTGATCTTAAATAAATTTTTTTTTTCTTTTTTGGTTGATTAGATAGTAAAGCTATTGGAAGAACCTGAAGCAGTATAAAAATATATTTCCTTAAGACAACTTACAAATATAATTTCAGAGATGCGTGTTAAACTTTTGCTCTCATCATTTGCTGTTGGGAAAGTTGCAGGTTGTGTAGCTGTAACTGCATAAAGATGTAGCTTTATACTCTATGTTTATATGAAGCTTAAGAATTAACTGAAAATTCAAAACATAATTTGTTCTTTGGTTAGGCCTAGTACATATATAAGACATATAATATATATAAGAAAATATATTTACTAATATACTCATATTACTAATATATTTGTAGTACATATATCTATTTTCTACTATATAACTATAATGCAGTGACCAATTTTTTTTCAAATCTGAAATATATCTTATATTCACAAAAACAAAAAAGAAAGAAAATTGGAAAAGCAATTTTATAGCACTTATTACAATCATTCAGTAAGTTGTATATGCAGCCTGCATACTTATTTCTGATACTAGGATAACTATTTTAGTTTGAGGGCTTGTCTCTACATATTCTCTACAGCATCAGCAGAATGCAGTTATAAAAATATCATTCTTTCTGAATGCTGACGTGTTGCATAGAAAGTGAAAGCAGGTTTGAAAGAGACTTTTCTAGAAAATAAAGTTATTTTAAAATGCAAGAGGGTATGAACATGCAAGATTTAATTCACTAATTTAAAAAACAAAAAGGAAGGAAACAGTAATTCACTAATGCTCAGCTGTCATTACTGAACCAGAAATACATGTTGAAGTCTGCAAGAAAATGAAACATTGCCTTGGTAAAAAAACTTTGCTATTGACAAACATTTATTCTCTTGAAAAGTATTTTGCCCAAATAACAATGGCAGAATTAGGACTATGGTGAGAACTAGTGGAAGGAAGGCATTAAAATTTTATTCAAATACAGATTCCAGTTACCTGCTCAAATCAAAAGACACCTTTATATGGTGCCTGGTTTTAAAATTATACCTGCATTTCATGGCTGTATTTTACAAATGCCTTTGCATTCATATTGTTGCAAGTTATTCTGACATGTCAGGTGTTGTGCTTACAGGCGCAGTGTTTATCAACGTTTTTGGTTCGAGTATGAAAGTTATAAAACTGTGTCTGTGCGTCACCCTTCTGAATTACTGGGTTTTGCACCAAAGTTGTTTTCAGTATGGTGTTTAGGGTACCCAACATTCAGTGTGGGATAATTTTTAGTGGGTTGCTTGCTGGTCACAAGAAGGATGGATTTGTTGTAGGTGTTAACCCCGAAGTTTTGCAAGATTGCATTTCCACTTGCATTCTCATTACTAGGGAATTGGATTGATGGGAGGGTTAGTGAATAAAATATACAAATTAACTTCTTTGCTTTGTTTAGTGGCTGTTATCTAATCAACAAGTTATTGTCAAGCAGTACTTTAGTTGAAGTGTAATGTGAAGAAATAGCTATGCAGTTGTATGAGAGCAGCACTCCACTGTGCCTTGTTCCATCTCAGATTTCGTGGGGTGAATTTTATTTTGAGTTGTAGTACATGATATGAGCTTAGACACAAAGGAAAACCTGTACTGTTCACTTCTGTGTCATGTCCAGTTGTTGATTCCAGTCGAGCACACCATAGTCAGATGCAAGTTGGGAGCTGAGGGCTCATCAGTAAGGGAAACAGCGCACAAAAGGACATTGAAGACAAAACAATCTCTTGCCATTAAACTGTTAAAAAAAATCCTTCAATTTTCAAATAGAAACTAGTCACAAATCTTCAGCTTGTTTGTTGCCTCCACCATTTATGCAGTTAAGCTTGGAGGAGGCTTCTTTGCAATAGACGGTAATGTTTTCACTCTTGAGTATCGTTCTCACATCGCATCATATGTTTGTTTGTTTAAAGTCTTCTGCACTCCCTGTAAGAGGAAAACCCTAACCAGCTATGCCAATTGGCATAAACCCGTAGATCCGATCTTGTGTTGAAACGCACTGCACAAGCTCGCTTCTATGGGTCTGTGTCATTGTGGTGATCTGGCAAACCTTCACGCAGCACCCACTGCAGTGGTTTCTGAAAACAGGCCCAAATGAGAGTACAAAACCATGTACTGATTCTGGAATTCTTCTCTTGTTTGTTGCCTTTCAACCTGATTAAGGGATTTCTTCTTTTATAGGTTGCTTCAAGCATCTTTAGCTTAATATCTTATTAAAATTTAGAAAGAGGTGTGAGGAAATCAGAGGGTTTCCAGTGAGGGAGTGTAGTATATACAGTTTCTTGCCTGGCCTTATTAAATATGCCATTCCATGGTATTACTCTCAAAAAAGAAAGAAGGCATTTATATTTTGTTTTTATTGTAAAGTAACACCAAATACTCATTTCTTTCCAGAGATGTTCTGGCCTTGCCTCATCCTTATCAAATATGTATGTATATATATACGCACACAGCACACATATATATCTTTATACATATCTAAACAAGATAGAACAGTTCTACTTCTGCAGTAGAAAAATCTAAGAATATGCCTTATGGTCTGAAAAGTGGGAAATAACTGCAGTTGAAAGCCTCCCCCCATGGGAAATATGTAGGCCAGTGGCTGCTGTCACATTTCAAAGAAAGGCTGAAGAAATGAAGAAGACTTTATGGTCACCGTCGGAAGCTGTGTGCATCCGGGTTGAGGTAGTAGGTTGTATGGTTTAGAGTTACACCCTGGGAGTTAACTGTACAACCTTCTAGCTTTCCTTGGAGCACACTTGAGCCATCGAGGAATTCATCACCACTTTAATCTGATCAGGGAAAGTATGCAAAAAGGTATTGTTTCATGGCTGCGCATAATGATCACTCTGAGGCTTTATTGATGTTGAAATAGTCCTGATGACTTGATTATTTCATTTAAATCCTGTTATGAACAATGCTGACACATTGCCTTAATGGACTGTGACTATGTACTGCAGATTCTTAAGGAAAGAATGATGATTATTTTAATTCCATTAACAGGAAAGCTTTAAAAGTTATTTTTGTTTATAAACTCAGGAAAATACCAGGTATTTAATGGTTTTTTTTTTTTCTTTCTTCAGAGAATAGCTTATCCTATACATTTGATTTTTATTGTTGGCATTGTATAAGTCTATATATTTTTGAAAAGGAAAAGAACATTTTCTTTTGTCCTTAAAATGCTTTCCAGAAAATATTGAATGCTGCTGCTTGGATAGCAGTGGCAATATCACACATTGAGCCTGGTCTTTCCTGGATTTATGGTATTATTCCTTTATGCCTGAAGAACTCAGTGTTATGAGCACTGATCCAAATGACCTGCAGGCCCACCTGTGTTCCCATCTTTCTGTGACTCACTGACTCAGCCCAACCCCACTCTGGGGTGTCAGCACCTGCGTCCTTACACAGCATGTCTGACCAAATGTCAGGCCAGGGTCAAACCTGACCCAAAATGCCTTTGTCTCTTTCGGTCCTTGATTCATCTTTCTAGCTCAGCAGGACTTGGGGAAGTCACATTCCCTTTGCAAATGGTTTCCAAAACACTGGAAACTGCCCCCAGTATCAGATCAGGTCCCGGCACTGGGTGCCTCCACCCATGTAGGATGGGTGCTATAGTTTGGTTTTTTTTAGGAACTACCAGAATGAACCAGGGAAAAGAAAAAAAAAAAAAAAAAAAAAAAAAAAAAAAAAAAAAAAAAGAGAGAGAGATTCCAATCTGACTCTGGAGACAAAATTAGGCTTGTGGAGGTTTATGCCCCAATTTGTGTGACCCCATTTCATTCTAGTTTGCAGTCTTTCTCATCCTGTCTGGAAAAACAAAGAAATGTCCCATAAAATGTACCTCCCATGAGCAGATATTCAGACAAAAAGAGTGAGTGTTTCCACTCCTAGAAACAATTATGAAGCAAGAGAGAAAAGACCTGTGCCTGTATATTCACCATGACTTTTTAAGTGAGAGCTGCTTCTGGAAGTGACCTCAAAGATGAGGCCTCCCCAGTGAAATGGAGCACACATCATTGCCAAAGTCAGAGCATCTGGACCAGACAGTGATGCTCATTCCAAAATAGTAGGGAAAAAGTGATACTGTCTTTTTCCACATAGTTTTCCATAGAAAGTGAAAAGGAGTATTATTTTCGAGAATAATTTGTCATTAAAGACAGCAATAGTGATAATTTTGCTGGAAAGTGACTTAGGTTTGTTTATGTACTCCGCAAAAGAGCAGAGCACAACACCCCTGTGATGCTGTGGTCAGGAACAGATCAGACTCTTATGGGATGAGGAGAGGGTGAAATGTGTCTGTTCCACATAGGGGTGAGGGATCTGTTCCTGGAGCTGCCAGGTCAACAGTTCTCTTAGCAAACAGTTCTATTTTCAGGGTATTTTGGAAGCCCTGAATTTCTGGCTTTACTTTTATTGGAGGTGAACATAACAAGATGTTTGATATTTCCAATGTTTAGTTGTTTTATGTTTTACACCAGCAAGGAAGTTAGGAATGTTTATTTTAAGTGGATTTGAAGGTTGATTGTATTTTGGTTGTGTTTTCTTTTCATGTCTGTGTATTAAAAAAAATCATTTGCTCACAGGTCTCTATGTTTGTCTCCTACCAGCTTAAAGTTTACCTGAACGCTTTTCTAGATAAGGATTGACAGGAGGAGATGAAAATGGACTTAGTTTATCTTTTTACAGCACTTATTTTCAGTGATTAATTTTTGTGATAGGAAATTTAGAACGAGGATCTGCATCACAGGTGGATCCAGACTGAATTTTAAGTTTGTCTTAAAGTATATGGGACAGAGGAGGGATGAGGTTGAGTGAATCAGAATTGCTCCAAGCTGATGGAAAATCTTAAGGGAGCAGCGGCTAAATGGGAGGATTGAGGGGAGACCTCCATCAACCAGTGAAGCCTAACAGGGACCAGTCACAATCTGAGTAAAAACTGCAATATCCTCTGTGGATTCAAAAAGACTCTGATCACCAGTACATTTTCTTTTGTTATTTTAATTTTTTTTTCTTTTGTAGTTTAAGTTCACTGGAAAGAAACATTGTAATTGCTGGTTTCTGCCAACAGAGCAACAGGTGTTCAATCCTTTTGTATTAATTCTTCAATTAGTTGCAAAATAAGGGGAATTGTTTATACTAAGCTGAACTGAATAGAAATGACTGATGCAGAAAATGTGGGGAATGTTTCATCTGTCCTTCAAAGGCATGATAAATTTGTAATTCTATCAGGCTTAGTTGCAGGTTGCTATGCAAATTTTCATCGCAGCATCACCAGCTTTAATGAATATACATTTTCTCTGTTTCTTTCTCTGTTCTTTAATTTAGGTTTTTTACCCTGTAATGTGCAATGCATTGTTTTGGCAAGAGTTATCAAGTTACGAGCAAAAAATGAATGAGACTGTGAGGTAATTTTGACGTGGATTAAGGTAGAGAATGAAAAACAAAGGGAGAAAAAAGTTCTATTAAGAACAGCTGGATGGAGTTAGGTCTTCTGTGATTTCATTTTAAAGTCATAAAACATATTGTCTATTTTAAGTAAAATCTGACATATTTTACCTTTGCAGTGCAGTTGGAGTGTAAGTGTGCCTTGTAGACTCAGCATTACACTGATGTGATGCTTCTGTAGGAAATAAATGCACTTTGTGGCATGGCTAAATGGGGATGGGTTCCAACCTTGGGCCCATCTGAGAGTGCTTGCTCCTGTAAGTAAGAGAGAACATTGTCATTCTTGTGACTTTACTTTGCTTCTTGCATTTGGAAAAAAATCTCTATTAAGATATGCTGGGAAAATCTGGAGATCCAATGGATCTGCGACTCCCAGTTTTTCTTTTGGGAGACACGTCCTTAGTGTTTCACAAGTTTGATGCCAAAGAAAAGCTGCAGAGGCACTGACCCACCCAGCACTCTTTTGCTTGCCAAAGTCTGATCCATGGTGAACCCTGGTTCCCAACTAAGGAACTACAGCATGTCAAAAACCCACAGTGCCAGGTCCTGCCTGTTTTAAGAGCTAGGTCACTTCAGAGTGCTGGGGAGAATTTTTATTTCCTTCTACAGTCCACAGTGTCTTTTTCCAGGTGCACATCCAAAGAAAACAGAGTTAGAGGGACATTTCTGAGTTAACAGTCATGACTTGGAAGCACTGAGAGAACTTAGGTGTTGTGGGTGCAGCCATTCTGAGACCTTTCTCTGTACCAAAGGTGACGTTAATCCAGTTCACCAGAAGAGGGAAAGTAAGTTATTACTAGTTTTGTGCTGTTGAAATAGCACACAGTAGTCAAAAATATATGAACAGTTTTCTGGGTTTGTTATTCTACTCAGCAAAAGAAAATACGGAGTTTCACTTGGTCTCATCCTTTGTTTAACTTCCTTGCCTTGAAAACAGCTGAAGCTCTTTCGAGATTTTTAGGTAAAGAATGTGTTAAAGTACTTAAAAGAAACTCCAAACAAGGTTTTCCTCAAAAATCTGACCCTTAAACATGACAAACAGTGTTTAATAATCTCCAAAACTTGTTTATTGAAACTCTTCAGCAAGAGACCTGGGATAGGTCGCTTAACTGATAAAGTTGGATTAGAAGTGCACTTGAAGTTTTTCAGATCTTTTGGATGTGGTTTCATATGACATTCATTTATCTATTGAGAGCAGCTTCTGATATTTTTAATAAAACAAGCATTAAATACATATGGCAGACCCTGTTTAAATGTGGGTATTGCTTTCATAATGCAGTTAAATACAAGTTTGAAAAGCTAATGCTTTTGTATTACACAGTACAGAAGAATGAAATTGTTTCAGCTTTGGCCTTCACATAGTAAAAATATTTACATCAGACTGATCTTTTTGGTAGAGTTTAATTTTGCATAAGGCTTCTGGATATTTCAGTTGTAATTCATTGTAATATATAACATGTATATAAAAATTTCAGACTAATTTTTTTTTTATTTTTTTCTCTTCACCTCTTCTTTCATGCCAATTCTAGATACACTAAGAGTAAGCCTCACATTGATGAACTCTTCTCAAGAATGCTTGCAAAACCTGAGTGAAAACTCAAAAAACAGTCCTCTTTTTTTGTTTTCTAGAATGACACTCTCATGTTCAGGAATTCCTGTCTCCTTATGCCTTCTTTTACAAATATGATTGGCATGATATTTGATCTTACAGCAAAATAAGCATGGATCCCTTTACTCTTATGGGCTTTGTTGCACCTCCTTTTGAATGGAAAGATATCCCCCATAAACACCTTTACTTGGAGGTATTCTGGATAAAGTAGTTGTCTGGCTTGAGTAAGGCAGGCACCGATATGTATCAACCATTGCACCAAGAGCCTCATTGAAAAGACACAAATACAGAACAGCAGACTAAACATTTTTCTAAGAGTCACAACAGCCTTGTGTACTGCTTTGCTTTCATGGCTGGGGAAAAAAGGAGTGGTGCATTTTCTTGTATTTTCTTGTGCATGTGGTTAACATACATATATTATGCATGTATTGTCTTTATCTCAATGTTATGAGTCATCTCAACCTAACTTTAGGTCCATGGCTGACAGTGATGTACCTGGGTTAATCTGTGGTTTATCTGGGAAATACAACTCCCTTCCTTTTACTTTTGGTCTCCACACACATTTTCCACTGGTCATTTTTTGATTCTTCATTTACTGACATCATGATAATATGGGCAATGGATGTAGAATCTACTGCAGATATACTGGTGACAGGGATGCATTGGGAATGCCCTGATGGCTGGAGAGAAAGAGATTCCTGTCATGTTTATAAGGTTAGCAGAAACCAAAGTTCACTCAAAACATCTCCCTGAGTCATGTCTGTCATGACTCTTCAGCTTGGGAAGGAGAATAAAGCTGTTTATTACTATCACCTTTGTAGGTCTGCCTTGAGATTCTGGGGTTGAATTTGCCCAAACTCTGTGTGACTCTCATTTTTCAAAGCCCCTGGACAACAAAAGTAGTCTAAGGCTCACTTTTCCCTGACAAAAACCCAGCCTTGTAGTTACTGCAATATCATAGCAGATTTGCATGTCTGAGAAAAGATGACTGTCAGTCACACATATCTTTATGTATATTTGCTGTGGGGGATTTTTGCTTGGCACTACACTGAAATGAGCAAAAGAACACAATCCCAAAATTCTCCATCTCAGCCATTGCAATTAGTTTGCTGAGACAAATTTGTTAATTTCCTCTGTTAGGAAGAAACCATCAGATGGGAACTTGACCATGATAACTTCACTGTTGCTTGAAAGAACTTCACTTTAGACTATGGATAGCATTTGGAGTATGCTAAATCCATGTAAATGGCTGGTTTCCTGCAAAGTTACCCAGGAAAGATGCTCTATCTGGACCAGGAAGTAGATACCATGGTAGATGGAGAAATGGCTTGAAAGTGCCTCTAGTATTTGAAAGCCCTGGGGTGAGAATCATTGGCTGCTATTCTATATAACAGCTTGTCCAGCAAATCTTGCACTTTCAGAAAGTATTTTCATCTCCACCTTTTCAAAAACCTAAGTGCACTTAGTTCGCACAGTTGAAGGGGATTTATTCCATAAGTTCCTTGAACCTGCAGATTTGCCTGTGTCAGCTGAGCCTTTTATTGGGAGAAGAATTATTTGGGGGCAGAATTTTTAATAAAGTAGGATTGATACTATGTTGAGCTAAGTTGTTTGAGAGGTACTGCTGAGGTTGACATCCCTGTGGGAGGACATCCTTGTGAGCTGGGGCACAGGGAGCAGTGGACCAATGTAGCTGTACAGCTCTATTCTGTGTTCTTTTGTCCAAATGTTAACTTTTGATCCTTAGGCTAGATCTTTCCAACAGTATGTATTTTACCATATTCACTTCTAATTTCTTCAGTTCTACTGCCAAATATATCTATTTCCATGTTGTGCGTTGTCAAAAACTCAGCTCAGACCACCTAAATCATGTGTTGCACTTGTGTCTCATGATGGGATAGGAAGGCAGTGGCTGAAAATTCCCAACCTCTGCTGTTCATGGCTCACACACACTTGGAGATGAGACTGCAGGCTTGAGTCCATCTGAGGTACCACAGCTGGCAGTCTGGCTACTGCTCTAGGGAGGTTTTTGCTTGAGAAATATTTTTTTCTTTAAGACAGCATTTACTCAGGATGTGACTTGTGAAGTACATAATTCCTGTAGTGATAAAGGCATTTTTTGTGAGTGATTATTATTAAATATTGCAAAGCCTATTGCTCTTCTTAAATGTTTATCATCTGATACAGGAAGAATTTAGAGGTATTTTTATCATTATTTTGGTTTTGAATTGTAGTAACAGAATGGCCAAAATGTAAATTTTAGTGATGAGTCTCAGAACCTAACCCATACTTAGTGTAACATTTTGAAGCAATCCTGCTTTTTTTCCCAAAATATCTTGGGCATTTAGGATCCATCATCCTCTTGATTTAAAACACCTGGGCAAGTTTTTAAAGAGAAACCTCAGGGGCAAAGGCATTTTTACAGTTTTTTGACCCAATGACAGGATGTCATAAAGTGGTTGGAGCTGCTTCTATGTTGTGCTTCTGCATGTTAAACATGGAGGGCCAATACACTCTTAGCTGCTGTTATGAGATAATAGCCCCTTAATTTCTCTCCTCTGGCTGCTGTAAAGAAAGGCAATATAAACAATGCAGCCAGAGAAAACAGGCACAGCTTGCACACCTGGTACTGCTCTTGTTGCCGCTGCCAGCCACGTGGGTGCTCCAAGGAGACATAGGACTCCTTTCCTCCCCTTGCCTGGCGCTGTGGGAGGAGTTGTCTGCTGTGGGAGACAGTGCTGGCCCCAGCCTCCTGTTTTTAGGGCAATGGTGTCAGGGAATGCTGCCAGGCACTCCTGCCTCCGTCCTTAGCACCAGCAGGCACCGCCCTGCCAGGGGCATCAGAGAGCCCTCCTGCACTGCTGGGGCAATCCCTGGAAGGGGCTGCGATCACCGTCCCGCCAAGGACAGGGACGTGCAGAGTCATGCCCAAAAGGAAGGAACTGAGTGTAGCATTGAGTCCGTTTGGGGTTTTTTTGGCTAAAAAAGTCCAAGTGTTGGTCTGTGGCAGTAAACACGCAGGCTGCCTAATGAATGTACTATTTATCAGCCGTGTGAGCTGCTGGAAATACCAAAGCGGATAAGAGCTGTGATTCAAGGCCACGGGGCTGGGCCCACACTGCTCTCTAAGCCAGGAGCCAAGGATGTGGGAATTGTCTCCAAGGGGCGACCGTGGGAGTCTGGAGAGAGGGTCAGGCTGTGCTCATCTCCAGGCAAAAGGAGGTTTGTGCTAAGGATCCTTCTCATATGTGAGGAGCGGCTGTTGTTTGTTCTTGTGTAATTTGATTTGACTCTAATTTAATGACAGTTCTTAGCGGGCAACATGATTTGCAAGGCTGATTTCAATTTTTATTGATTGGGCCTTTAATTTACTTGGACTTGCACTCAGAAGCTTCATCAGAGATTTAATGAAAGTCTGCAAAACCAGCTTGGTAAGGAATTTTTTGATGGAACTTGAACTCAAATACTTCAATAACAAGTCATTCAGGTGCAGTGCGAAAATATTTTAAGAAAGAAAATTCTTAGTTAAACTTCACTTTTTAAATAGCAGATTAACAATTCCGTTATTTAAAACCCACCTTTCTTGTGGATTTTTTTCCCACAAATTCTCACACTCAATATCTATTCAAAGGTAAATTAAAGGTTTTATTTATAGAATTTTGCATAATGGGCTTAAAGGGGACATCTTGGAGATTATAATTGCAAAACTTTAATGGAAAATAAGTAACTTATAACTTCTGGAAATCTATTATTTCATTCATTAGTAGTAAATTTTCCAAATGCAAAAAAAGTTGTGTAAAATCATCTGCAACAGTCTCCTACTTATTTTCATGCTGCAGGTGTTTTTCAAAGTAAAGACCGAAAAGCTTACAAAGAGATTATATGATTTTGAAATCTATCAGTAATTTTATAAAGACAAGCTTTCTTTCTTTTTAGTATTTGTAAATTAATATTCATAAATTTTAGAAATGAATGCTTCAAACAGAGAGGAGCTAGGAAGAGGTTAATTAATTGTAATTTTTTTTACATTTTCCAAAACCAAACTTTTGCACTTGAACCAATGAATGAAAAAAGCAGCAAGAGAGACAGAGTGTATCTGTATGGGAGGAAGGCAGGAATAGGGAGGATGAATTATTATGTGATAAGAAGTGTAAGAGGATGTAAGAGAAGGAAGGTAATTGAAGCTGCACATGGAATAAGAGAGAGGCTACAATGGAACTGCAGTCACTGCTCTTTTGCACTTAGAGGAGCACGGGGAATGTAGGCACAGGAGTTCAGGAAAGTGGAAGAAAAAAAAGAACTTGAAAGATACGGAGAAAGGACATGAGGATATTGCAGCTTTACATTGTTGTGCTTCTTTGACATTGGTGCATCTTGGTAACTGTGTAACATTAAAAGAAGGAAAGATTTACAGGCAAAAATTCATATTTGTAAACAAACAGAATATTCCCTCCTAAGAATAAGTTTTTGTATTTCCTGGTCAATTCCTATTTATTTTACAAGCAGATAACCCCACTATAATATATAAATCTGGAGGGCAGTAACTATGAAAAGTGGTATCTGAGGGTGCTACACATTTCAAACATATTGAAAGCATCTCAATATTATACCCTACTACTGAGAATTAGGAAAACGAAAATGTAAATCTAAAGATAAACTGAAAATCTGGAGCAAAGGCCCACAGATAGCCATAACTCTGACTAATGTAGGCAATATAGTAATACAGTAATGATGCTGGTTAGTTCAGTTTAGTCTAAGACAACAAACACTAAATTTGATTATATTATGGCCATATTATAACAGCACAATGTCATCATAAGGGAGAATTGACTCCTGTGTGTGCCCTTCCCTTGGCATCTGCTCGGTTTATGTGCGTAAATGAGAAATATAAAACTCCCAAAAGCCTGAATCAAAAAGAATAAGATAACCCCAGCTTTTATATGAACTGTAATTAATTTGCAGCCTGTTGCCACAAAACTTAATTTAGGGAAATTCCTAGTTAGAATCAAGAATGTTAAACATTTGTGTGAATAAGAGCAGTATGCGCAGTGGTGCTAGAAGTAGCAATATTTCTGATTCAAACCATGTACTGAAGAGTTGTTGAGGTTCCAGAACTTCTTTCCCTTTAAAATTATGAGAGAATGAAGTTTATTGACTGCTGATCACTTCCAGACACAGAATGGTGGTCTTTTAGTCCATTTCGGAGTGTAATAGCAGTTCCACATGACACAAATTAATGGAATATCTCATTAATTCCCTAAATGTCACTAAACTCAAGTTGTAAGTTTCCATCTCCTTGAAGTAAATTTAGCTGCTTCCAGTTTTTCAGTTCTGTGAAAACATCTGCAGAATATGGAATCTGTTAAAACAGCAGGGTCTACATTGGGTGATACCAATGTAGATCTTAACCTGAGCTATTTCTATGAAGGAGATCAGCTTATTCAGCATGCAAAAAGAGCTTGCAGATCTACATTCAAGACTGTTTTGAGGATAATTTTTGCCTCTCTGTTCTATACATGAACACTAATTTCTCTATCCAATAAAAGGAGGAAATGTGAATATTTATGGTATGAGAAAAATAGAATTATTAGGTACTTTCAAATTTCAGTTTTGTGTTGCAAAGTTATTTTCTTGTTAAGTGAAATGGCTAACCAATAAAACAGGCTTTTGCCATGGCTCTGAAATGGTGATTAATCTTCATGTAAGGTATCCTCAAAGCTGTTGTTTTAAACAAATAGTAGCATAACACGAAGTGAAGTGGAATATTCATAGGAACTCTTGTGAGGGGAGAAAAAATAATAAACAATATTTTCTTCTAAAAGACAATCCTAATTTACCAGATAGTAATTTCTCATTGAAGAGAATTACAGTAATTTTGCATGTTTTTAACGTTGCATTAGAGGATTGTACTGACTTCGCTGATCATCATCAGTTGTTTCTCTTCTCTCCATTTGATAGAACCACAAAATACCAGTCAGGCCTCGATTTACTGTTGCGTTATGTCAGTGCAATTTACATACTGCATCTCCAACTCAGCTCCCCGTATGTGATGTTACATTTTTAAGAGCTGATAGTAAATTTCTCCCTGAGTGAAGTCTTGAGTGGAGATTTATTTCAGAACTAGTGATCATGAAAATAGGATCCCTGCATAAAGAAAAGTGTTTACTAATGTAAGTCTATAGTTCAATTAACATATATTAAATTAGGAAATACTGAGCAAGTCAAATTCTCAAAAGTACATTGCTTTCATTTACATAATTTTTCACTCACAGCTTTTTGAATGTGAGTAGATCTTCAAAAATACCTTAAAAAAACCTTAAAAACAAGAAAACTTCACTATAAGGAAAAATAAATAAAATCCTTGCTGATTTTAAAATATTCAAATAAATTCAGTCCCAGTCACTTTTATCATTAGGGTTCATAGCATGGTATTGGAAATACTGAAAATGTAACTATCTTTGTTAAGTGCAATAACATTTGAAAATACTTGTTCTAAAAATTTCTGTTTGGCTTCAGATCTACAGAGGACTTCATAAACTTTAAAGCTGCTTTAAACTTTAAATCTGTGTATTGAAGCAAAGGTGTATAAATATATTTGACAAATACTTAGGAGTGTTCATTAATGAGAGCATGCACATTGAGTTCTAACTCTGTGGAACGTAAGGGAGTGAGAACATTTCCTAACATATAGATGTGGGGGCTTTTGTTTGGTTTTTTGATTGTTTGGGGGTTTTTGTTGTTTTGGTTTGGTTTTTTGCTTGGTTTGGGGTTTTTGTTTATCTTCCACAGCCCTGATCTTGAAAATTTGTTAAAGAATCAAAAAAGGTTTTTTAAAAAATGGTGGAATAGTGGTAAGTGATCTAACAAAGAGATTAAAAGGCTAAAAATTCATGTAATTTATACTAAATTTTAGAATCTTCATGTTTCCTATTAATTTAAAGCTATTTAATAAAAAAAAAAACCCCTGTGTTTCTTCCAGGATTAAATTTTCATTAATATAGTTTTACCAGTTCATTACTTTGTTCATATAAATTTTCTTCATTTACTGTTAAATAAAAACAAGGTAAATGATAAATGATTGAGAGAAAATGGCGAATCCTTGTCTCTTCTTTAGCTCTAAAAGCTTTTCTGTATCCTGGAGGTAGGAGTTCCCCCAGATATCAAGAAACAGTTGCATGCAGACAGACAATAGTTCTGTGCTTTATGGAAATAGTTAAGTGAAGACTAAATATTTAGTTATTGAGCATTATTGAGGAAAAAAATTAAAGTATAGAAAGTGTACAGATGAAATCTTAACAATTTCAAGTTCTTTCAGGGACAAAACAATTGTTCAATTTAACTTTAAATAAAAAGTAAATGGAAAAAAAAGTATTTACTTAAAAAACCCCCAACAAGCTGGCAAGAGAAATGGGCATTGTTGCTAACAGTAGTAGTAGTCAAGGGGAAAAGAGAAATGGATCATTAATGATCATCTATTAGACAAAGAAAATCAACCCACGATACTCAACTCAGTAATCCTAAAAGTCCTTGTACTTATGTGTCTTAGCATCTTTGCAATAACATAGTCCAATATTAGTGTTCATATGAAACTGCACAAAGCCAGTTCAAAGTAATTCAACAGACGAACATGAAGGAAAAGGGAATAAATATAAAATAGAAAGCATTATATAAATTATCTTCATAATTGTTCACCAGATAATGTTTGCTAACTAGTTGTCTAAGCTGTTGCCTTTTCACCAATCTATATATTTTGTGGGATGAAATCTATTATCTAAAGTTATGCCAGCTTTATATACAGCAGTTCAATGGCATCCACTTAAAAATATTACTATCATCAGTACATGAAAAAAGTAAATCTATTTACTGCCAGGGCTACAAGCTACAGCATTTTGAGAAATTCAACGTATTCACATTTTCAGTAGAAAAAACATGATGCACATTTAAGTGGTACACATCCATGAATAAGACATTGCAATTACATTCATCAAGTGTTAGGGAATAGTTAGAAAAACAGGATAATACACAATCTTGCAGAAGTCCCTCCTGTTCCATTATTACCTCACAGAAGTCTTAATGGACATTTGTACTCAGGAGAGCATTCAGATTTGCTTTGAAAGCAAAGGTCCTTGTGTCTTTGTCCATTCATATACCTCTATTTAATCGTTTTCCACAGACAGCTTCTAACAAGCAGGATGTACCTATGAGTGTGACATCCTTTTGTGACATGATACCCATAGTGAAAAGCAGGAGCTCGGCACAATTTAATAGTTTGTCCAAGTTCGCGCTAGATGTCATTGTCAGCATTGGGATCAAGGGATGAGCCCTCTGGTTTGCCAAAATGATGACTAGTCCAAAACACATATTTACGAAAGTCGTTTCTGGGCAGTACATTAAAGGCCTAGTGCCTGTGCTCTGAGTTAAACAGCACCATCTCACAGTTTGAAGTCTGTGTATCACGTTGGAATGTGTTTTCTCTATCAGTATGATGTTTTCACATTGTGTTTTATAATGTAGTAATTACACAGCTTGCCCCACAGTTCTTCTTGAAATTAATGCATCTCTTGTATTTAATAATAACACACATTTAATAAGACTATTTCATTGTCATAAATATTAAAAGCTACATAATATATGCACATATAAAGACTGCAGTAATGAAGGTGTTTAAAATAAACAACACCAATTGAAATTCAAGGGCTGAATCTCAGTGGATCATGAAAGTAAAAGTAGCTGTATAAATAAAACTAAAATTATCTTTGTTGTTCTTCATTGTCTAAGAGGAGAGGACTATGGCACATGAACAAGGAGGGGGAGCAGTGATGGCAACTCCAAACTTTTCTCTTTAAATAATCTGCAGCATTGACTTTCCATTACGGAAGCTGAAGAGATGCCCTTGCCCACAGCAAGGGCGGAAGTTCATCTGTTCTGTATCCTCTGTGCCCCAGCCTTTTTCTGGGGAAAGGACCACTAGACCTGCCAGAAACGGCCCTAAGAGCTCCAGGTCCATCTTGGGAAGAACTCTGCTGTGGAGGGAAGCAAGAAAATGGCCATTAGGCTGATTTCCAGACATACCCTGAGGCTGCAGGAACTCCAAGTGTTCCAGGCACCACTGGACAAATCCCAGCCATCCTGGCTGGAGCTCATGGGCAGCTGAGCATTTCCTGCTCAGTCCTAGGCAATCTCAAAGAGACAGCTGAATTATGTGAGGATATGTAGAGGAGCCCATGATAAAGGAGGCTGAAAATTGGATTAATCCATTTTACTTCCACTTGCCACAAGGTGTGAATGTTATGTTCTGCACCTTAGGAATAAGAAGTTTAAAGTATTTAGGTGAGCATTGTTGTCTTAACTCTTTAAAGGATGTAGTAAAAAACCCTATGAAATCTCAAATTGCAATATTCAGATACAAATTTTAAGAATCCCACAGCTGTGCGGATAATGTTTGACTTTTGAATGGGAAAGAGTTTAGCTGTAAAATTACCAGTTCAATATTATAAAAGTAGTAGAAGTACAGAAAGGTTAAGATCAAAAAGTGCCTGGAAGTGTGGACTTTTAGTCTGATTTGAGTGACTTTGCTCGTTATATTTGGGTGCTAATGTAATTAAAAGGTCTCAGTCTCTCTGGTCTGTAAAAGTGACAATACCTCTCCCTTCTTGCATTAAAGAAATGTACTTTTTTGAATAATGTGATGAAGATTACAAACATTTCTTATTTATATGTGGCTGTGTTTTAGTTTCTCTTTCGACAAACGTAAAGACTTTTCAGTACTGAAGAATTGAATAGTACTGTGACAAGTTTTCAGAAAGCTGTTATAGATTAATCTAGTGAAGTTTATTTCTGCACAATAGGAAGAAATAGAGACTGGGAATTAGAGGAGGTTCTATTTAAAGTAAGATGCTGGAATGCTAATATCATAGTTACCAGGTCTTTTTTTGGAAAATATATTAATTCCTCACTGTTCTATTAGCTCTCTCATTTGTGTCTTTTCTTTTTTAAATCAATTATTAGAAAAGAAGGGAAAAATTAATCAGTCAACATAATATTTGGACTTCAAAAATTTTCTCCTCAGGAGCAGCTGTTAAGGAAGTTAAGTAGTCAGTGGGGGAAAGGAAAATCCTTATCATGGAGTGAAAATGGCTGGATGACAAAGTCTAGAGTAAAAATATATAGTCGTTCTTCACTGTGACTGAAAGATCAAGTGGGCTGCTTCACTGCTTCATGTTATGATGTTTGTTACTTAATACATGGAAATAATGGAAAGAAAGTTAGGCAAATAGATGACAGCACCTGCAAATGTCACAATTAGCTGGGTTGCTCAAATCCAAAACACACTATGTGGGGAACTTCAAAAGGGAACCCTGAGATCTACAGCAGTGGATGACACAATGTCAAACAAAATTCAACAGTATGAAAGCTAGCAGGCACTGAAAGAAGTAATTTGAAGTATTTGTGACCTCTCTTGGGTTCTAAATTAATTTAGAAATACCAGAAAAAGAGATCAAGTCATTGTGGACAACTCAATAAAACCTGTGATCTCTGTTAAAATTTCATCAGCCTTTCCCCTCCCCTTATAAGTTCTCCAAATAAAAGGATCCCCTCACAACAAAACAAGAATCAATGGCAATATGACCCTGTCTGTGCAACAAACTACATCCAGTACAGCCAATAGTATATAATGCAGCATCTTCTCTTATTCTGACTGCTGTGATAGAGAAGAAATTAGCAATAAGAGGAAGAAAATAACCCATTTCTTAATAAATATGTTGTGCCTCTTTCTAAAGTAGAATGAGTGAAGATTTAGCAAAAGTGAGGAGACACAAATTTTACCTATGCAGAAATAACACATTTTTTTTCATTAAATAAGTAACTAAATGCTAGTCAATGCAAGAAGGTTCCAAACTTGTAGGTGCTTATATTTGTGAAAGCAATTTAGATGTGTAAAGTCAGACTGAGATAAAAGTGCTTCTAGTATCAGCCATTACAGGCTGCTGAGCATCCCATAGAGATTCTTCTTCTTCTCTCAGAAATCCAGAGAGGGGAGGTGTCAGTGAAGGTCTTAATTGAGCCCTTCTGTCTCACTGTTCCCTCTGTGGGGCAAGGTTTACCCTGTTTTTGCCACTGTTGAAAGAGCTGAGGTATTTCTCAGGACAGTCCTTGTTCCTTGCTTATGTTTTAGTTATTACTTAGCACAGCTAAGGTTTGCAGTTATCCCTATAATTAGCCTGACTGCATCTTCTGCATCTGCTGGGCTACACGTGTCTCTTTCCAGTCCAAAGGTGAGAGTAATAGTAAATCTCATATGCCATAAAAAATTAACTACACAGTTCTACAAGAACTGTGCCAGTGTTACCATGGACAGTCACACACCCACAGCAGGGATCTTTGCACAATGTACCTCCAAGTAGAACACGTGGGAGGAGAGGAAGGAAAAAGTAAAATGAGCATCCTCTTTTTTTTTTAGTTTTATGTACAGAACTGATTAAAATAGATTTCAAGGAGAAAAGTGCATTGTGCAATTGTTAAACAACAGTGCTTTTAAAAATATTTGGAAAAGACAGGCTTTGCAGAAATCCATTAAAAGGTGATCATTAAGGTGATTCATTCTGCTGATGGAACTTCTGGTGCCAAAGATTTCACAGGGGCAGAGGCAGGAGGTCGGATGCTGTCCAGGGAAGTGATTGAGTGCCTGTTCCTGGAGGCATTTACAAGACATGGAGATGTGGCACTGAGGGACATGGTTTAGTGGTGAGCTTGGCAGTGCTGAGTTAACAGTTGGACCTGGTGATCTTAAAGTTTTTTTACAACCTAAATGATTCTCTGATGCTATGATTCTATCCTCTTCTACTAAACTGGTTTGAACATACTGGCATATATCTACTGTTCAGCATAAAGAAAAGGTCCATATTTTACCTACGGTTACAATGCTGTCTCATATTTTACCAGGTTGTTCTATATCAGAATTGCAGCAAAGAATCTCACTAAAACCCCAGATCAAAGAAATGAATTGAAGTCTTTTCACAGTTACCCTTAACTCCAAGCAAATCCATGCACCACTCTATTCTTTGTCTTCTTTTCTGCTTTCTGGTAGTTTTGAATTGTCCTATGTTCTTTTACATATTTGAAATTTCCTCTAAATTACTAAATATTTTTCAATATCAAAAGGTTTTGTCAGTCTTTTGTCATTGAATAGTCTGCTTAATCTGTAATTACTTCCTGTTCTCTTCTACAGTTTACAATATTTTCATATTCTCATAAAAACCTCAATTCTCTGGAAGAGCAGGTTGCAGAATTCTCGCTATGATGTTGCTGTTGTGATCTTCTTTCAGTCCCAATCAAGGTAGACAAAACCTTGAACTGCTGCCATGCTCTGGGGTGCCTCCTCTCTATTGATTCTCACCACTGGTGTCACTCTTTGACTTCCTTATTTTTGTATGAAAACCCATAAGAACTAAAGCTAAAAGTGATCCATGTTGCTTTCTGAGCCAGTGAAGGATTAGTCCCTGCTCATGTTTGGTTTAAGCTAGTTTTGTACATGTTAGACATTATCTTGAAATAGTGTGTCATTGGGAAAAAGAATTCCATCATACACAACTGGAAATTCTTATTTCTATCTCACTTCTACATAGGACTCTTTATGGAAAAACTCTGCACTTTTTCTGTGGAGGTATTGCCTGAAAAATACTTGTAGACTTGTGCAAATGTTTAAAATATCTGCTTAAAATAAAGCATCTCTCTTGACAGTTCTTCTCCAGACTATCTTGACCTAATCGAAACCTTTTTTTTTTTAATTTTCTTTTTTTCCTTTTTTTTTTTTTTTTTCTGAAATCTCTCCACATTATCAAAGTGTTTCTGATAGCAGGATGGCAAGAGTGGGAGGAGCTAATAAAAATTAATTTGACTGGTACATTTCATTTGAGGCTAATTTTGGCTGTACCCTGGTAGCAATGGTAAATGAGAAAATATTCTCCTACACTTTGTTTGCATATAGGTTACATCAGTGGAGAAAATTCATATAGGAAAAATGTGTAGTGCAAGCTTGTTGTTCAGTGCCAGTTTGGGTAAATTCTGACCGTAGTCCTGAATCAGAGTCAGATGACCTTAATGAATTACATGACTGTGTTTATATGGAAAAACCCTTTACTTGAGATCTCTTTGCTTGAGATCCCTTTACTTGATTTATTTTGAAGAGAAAAGGTGGTCTGTGAAAGAAACGTTATTGTTCCCTCAAGTTTATTTCAACTTGGGTTTGGGTAATAAGCTGAAATGTTACATTGATTCTGTGGATTTCACTCCCACACCTAACAACATCAAATTTGAAACTCTAACAAATCAAAAGAAAATTCCTATTCTCGTATTAGAAAATGAGTCAGATAAATTTTGTCTCTTAAGAACAGAATAAAATCTAGAGGAACTTAAGAGTGAGAGGAGTCCAGGGTTCCCAATCACGAGCACCAATAATTGTACCAAGAGTCCAAATGAATGAATAGGGAGTGTCATTTGATACTGTTTTATTTGGGTTGGATTTTTTCCTTCAAATGGATGTTGGGTTTCCAAGGAATGCAATATAATTTATTTTTCTTCTCCCAAAAATTATAGAAAAATATTAATAAATTAGATTAATAATGAACAGAATATTTTTGGTGCAGCTTTACCCAAAAAAATCTGGGAATCCAAGAGTATGAGTCTAAAGATAGTTTTAGAAACAGTTTTCCCTGTGAATGTAGGGAAACTGAGTGCTGATATAGTGTAATTTGCTGCACATTTATTGAGGTGTGAATGCCTGGTATTTAAAATTAAAAGCTTCTGCTATGAGTTCACTAGCTAAAGTAGTGACATGAGTGAAGAAGAAAATTTTAAACAACTGAAATTTGTAAGAATTGATGGAGAGGTAGAAGTTATAAACCTGTTCTCATGTATTGTTTGCCTCATGCTTTCTGATGCTCCTCACTGAACAATGAAAATGCCTGTTGACTTATTTGCTGAATTCTAAGAATGAAGCAAGCGTAAAGGCAGGCTGAAAAAATACTGTGCTTCATCTTGCTTTTGAAGAACACTAATATCATCAAGGTTTAAGAGGGCCACTTTCCTGTGAAAAAAAATCACATGGCACTTCTTTTGCAAGTGGATTTAGGAAAGCAGCCTGCCACTTCTGCATTGCATTGAACCACTTCATAAATCTGGGGACTTAGATATTTGGCTAGATTAGGTTTTTGTTTTCAGCCCATGAAGGCTGCAATTACATATCTAAAATACACAGAAAATTTTGGTAATTAATTTTTCAAGTAACTATGCTTATGGTGTCTGTACCCTGTCCAGAGGTATAATGTTTCTGTCTAATAAAGGAAACATACAAGAACTCAGACTATAAGACTCTCACTTGTTGGCTCAAGGCTTTATGAAGAACTTCTCTGCCTGAGAAATGTGACATACATTTACTTAGCATCCTGTACATTTTATTAGTGGAGTAGCTCTCTTTAAATGTGTCAGCCATGTATTTGATGACATGTAGAGCACAATAGCTTTTAACTATGTTTATCAGACTCACCTAGAGACAGTATCTTCAAAGTGGCTTTCTGAACTTTCCAGATGCAGTTGAAATATGTGATTTTGTCATTAGGAGTTTGTTTATAACTTTTCTTTCTTTGCAAAGCTCCCAAGATAGATTCCAAGGGATCCCTGGATAGAGAGAAAAACCCCCCAAATTATTAAACATAATTTCTCTTGGTTAGCTGTTGTTGTTAGGTTTTGTTGGCTTTGCTTCTTTGTCATCTGGGTAGCTGCTCTCAGCAGACTCCAGGGTCTGACTGTATGAAGCAGTTCCCGTTTTGGTAACAAGAGATTCCTTGCACCAGAGAGCTGATGTTCAAAGGCAGTGCAGTTACCACTGCTCATGTTGAACAGAGTGTGGAATTTGACCTTTATGAAAGAATTGCAAAGAGGCTTTGAAATCCCTGTAATGGTATCCACGGAAAACAGAGAGGAGCTGGGAACAGGGACGTTTTAGTGGGTTTCAGAGAACAGCACATTAACCCCCTCCCTGTCCTATGTACCCTCTGCCACCCTGCAGTTCCTGAAAAAATGTGACTGCAAAATTCTGTGATATTTCATTTTTCTCACTTGGAGTCTCTCTTAATAATATACAAACCTGTTCCTTTTCCTTATAGTCACCTCACAGTCTTTTGTTAGAAGGATCATCTGTGCTTGTCTGATTCAAAGGAAGACCTTTGGCATCTATTTATATGCAGTGTTGAAGACTGGATGCTGAGCGAGAAGGCTCTTGGATTTAACCCATTATGGCCATTTTTCTGCTACAAAAGGGATTGAGAATTACATTCCTCCTATTGCTGGTCATCCTACAGGCATATCTTCTGCTAGCATGGAAGCATGTGTTTGCAAAGTGTAGCACAGCTTTCTGCTCTTCATGGAGAAAACTGGTGTATTAAGGATTTGCTCAATGTCCTTGTGTTGCTGTCCCAAACTGCAGTTCTGGGTCCTGGGAAGGCAAGACTTTGTACAGATGGATTTCACAAGGGAAACTTTGTCTTTCAAGCTGCCATTGCAACCTAATAATCAAAAATTAAGAAAATATAGAAAAGATACCTGTATTCTCTGATGCCTACATCTCCCTAGGATTATACTCAAGAACATATTCTTTTGAGGATATGCAAATAAAGTGCTTTGAGCAACACTATGGGTAAATTTATGTTATTACAAAAGTAGTTATGTTTTGGGGGCTATTTTAAAGGTAAATGAGCATGGACGTGGGAAGTTTATTTTCTGTCTGTGCAATAATTCTTTAAGCTGCCTGATAGCAAATGTTGCTGGTCTCTTCCAGCCAGCTGGTGGGTTCCCAGGCAGAGTCTGTCACATGCTTGCGTCACATGGAATCCCCATGCACTTGCAAATGCTCTGATCCCTGGAGAGGCATGGGCCTTTGGGGGCTGAAGTACTCTGTCGTTGTGCTGAGTTTCTGCTTAGGAATTCAGGGCACAACGTAAACCTAGCTGTGGATCATGCCATTCCATCTCTTTTTTTTTTTTTTCCCTCCTTTTCATAAGTCCTGGATGTGATATGTTTCACAATGATATGTTTCATCTTATGTTGTTGCTCTCAAATTGCACGTGTGAGAACACAGCATCTCAGAAAAGATTTACAAACACGGGTGTGGTGACTGATGGCACTTTATTTGTGAAGGAGAAGGCATATGTTTGCTTTGTGATGTGTGGATCAGAATCCAGTGAAAAGTGAACTGACTACATCAGTAATAGGCATGTTATTTACCCCTTCCCCTCCCCCTCGAAAATAAAAGAGAGGAAAATGCTGAATGCTGTGTGGAGATAACATACAATTTATTGATTCTCTCTGTATGCTTTATGGCTATAATGGACTTTATGAAAACCCTAAGCCTGTCCATTTTATCTTTGTAAATAATTGACTGAGAACACTGTTATAAATAGGGTAAGTGGAATGAGATACATGCCAAGAGAAGACTGTACAAGTAATTATATGTATATGGTATATTTCAGCCTGTTTTGGCAAAGTTCAAATACATTATTTCATAGTGTCTGAAAATTAGAGATCTAATTTTTTTGGCTCAAGTCTGTTGTCACAACTACCCTTAGCTGTACTGTAATTTGCATTTCAAGTGTACTGGAATCTCTGAGCACCGCCTCTGCGTGTTGTATGATTACTGTTAATACTTGATTTCACAGTTATTTACAGCCTTGATGTATTGCTTGCCTGATGCTAATATCTCATTTACTATTCTGACCACCCTGAACAACCCTTCTACATGATACTTCCTGGAGTGTCTAGTCTTTTATCCCCTGGCTGTAGCTTCTAATTTCTCTCTGGCTGTAAAACAGTCTCATACCTTTGCAACAGAAAGTATTTTTACTCTTGTGTTGCAGAGATCAACACAGATGCCAGAGAGAATATGAACAACACTTCATTGTCAGAATATGAGGACCTTTAGTATCCTAAGGAATTGACTTGGAGAAGTCCAGGTTCATACAGCTCCTGGTTCCAACTAGGTGCAAGGCCATGTATATTCTGCCTGAGTTCAGGTTGCCACTGAAAGAAGAACTCCATCCTCTTCCTAGTGGCATTCATTTCCCCTTGGCTTTTTGTGCTGGCACTTCGTTTATATGGCTGTTAAACAAACCAGATGAAGGACTGATCCTGATGCAAGCTAATCTTGTATTTCTTCTGGTTTGCTTTTTGGGACAGTCCCCTAATCTGCTTTAGGATGCAGCTGTGAGAGGCTAGTGTCAACACAAACCAGGTGGAGGAACAAATGACCCAGCTCAGGAGGGAAAGCAAAAAGGACCACCACTTCAGGCAGGTGTCCTGATTTATGCTATAGTCTTGGTCTGCACACTCACTGGGAATTGGCAAATGGGAATTGCTACCTTGCATGGGAGCAAGAGTCTGCCAAAAAAATGATTGTCAACATCACTCATCTTTAAATGGCAGCAGGTTCTGTCCCCCCATTCAGTTCCTATTGACAAGCTCTGTCTTTAATACAGGAGATATATGTCATGTCTGGCACTCCAGTCTTTGTAAGCTGTTCATCCCTGCTGCAGGTACCCAGTGGTACAGGTTACATAAAGTACTCTCCACAATTTAAGCTGGCATAAGCAAATGCCTTATAGAAAACAAGCATAATTCCTTGGGTAGAAGCGCCCATAACATTTGCCAAACAAAAGTGCAGATAATTGGAACAGCTGGCTTAGCACATTCTGAAATTCGCCTTTGGAATCTCAGAATCTCTGATTTGGTCTTCCTAGTTTGGTGAGTTGGATTTCCACTTGGAAGACTTTCAGCAGAGCTTAGGTTTTAAACCAGATAAATATTGAAACCTCCTCAGGATCTGCCATGGGAGTTATATTCCTAGATAAATCAGAATACCATCTATACTACCAATTGTAATGTGAGAGAGTTAAGAGAGGTCCTTTAAGTAGCCAAATACAGCTAACAAAAATAGGTAACACCTCCCTCCAGGCTACTTTACTTTTCCTAGACTCTCACAGACCTTCGAAGGTTATGTTTCAGATTGTGACTTAAAGTTACCCAAACCTAACTTACCTGAAACCCCAGGCAGGCAGGCAGAAAACAGGCAATGTCACATCATGGACCATAGATGATGTCTGAACTGAATAATAACTCCTGATGGAGATTTATTTTCCATTTGCCTATTGAGTAAAATAGTTTTGGCAAGACAGAATCTGAACTACAGAGGGCTGCTGCTGATGAAACAAAAGAAATGGGTGGCAAATGAAGTTCATGCTGTTAAATCATACTGACAATTTTGACAAAGTTGATCATGGCCCTGCAGAGCCTCACTCATTGGGCACTGATGGCTTCTGTTCTGACAAAGTTCACTTCCTTTTGTGACACTTACCTTGGTTATCAAACAAAAACTCAGACACAGTTACAGGTAAATACACATTAGGAACTGAAGTGAGAAAGCTTTCCAGAAACATGGTAATTAACTGAAAACTAGATACGTTTAATTTTAGAATGTTTATGTGAATCCATACATGTTAGTGGACAGAAATGCATGTCTAAATACTCTGAAGTTTGCCCTGGAGTGATGTGGTAATTACCTGGTTATGAGTTGTGCATGTTAATTTCTGCAGGTGATTTATCTGGTTTATCTGGCTTTTAAAGACATTATATTTTCCTTCTTTGTTTTTTTTTAATACTCCTATTTTCACAACAGAGCACAGATAGCATTTCTATAATTATGAGTGCAGGCAAGAGTTGACAAGGAGAAGCAAAAGCTGAAGGTGAGGTAGCTTCTCAGTTAATCTGTGGGGAGAGATAACTGGCAATAAGATGAAGAAGTGCAGAGATGTGGCCAGAGAGGCAAGCAGAAAGGATACTTTTATCAGCATTGTTTCAAAGCAGCTATCACAGTAAGTACTAAAAGAGGAAAAGAAGCAATTACAGTAGGGAAGCGTAACTGAATTTTGAAATGCCTTTTAATAATGTGCAGTACAGGAACTACATCTTTACCTGAGCAACTGGGGCGTGTTCTGGATGTGTCTAGCTTACCTGCTTTCAACAGAAACACAAAGAGAGAAAAAAAATTTTACTGAATTTGTAATTGAGAGCATGTGCTTATGAATTTGTAAATAAGACCTGTCATCAGGACTTTCAATGTTATAAATGTTTTTGATACATTTTGAGTGGGGCCTGGGCTAGGCACAAACCGCTTCCATTGTCAATATGTTTGAGTGCTTGTTTTGTCTGAAAAGTAATCAAAGGTACAGATTATATGAGCCTTTAATGTTCATTGTTATTTCCTCTGAAAGATTCAGCTGGTTTGCTTTGCAATTGCTTTTGTAGAAGAAATGCTGCATTGTAATCAATTTGCTGTGTGCAGTTTCTGTTATTTAACCTGCAGACTCCTGCAGTATGGGATGAGACAGAGTTTTTGAAGTAAGGCTATTTTAAGGACTACCTTCTAAGAGATTTCAGGTTCAGCATATCCAAGTATGGTATATGCTTCTTATTGTTTGTTTCCTTTTTAATTTAAAGTCGAGGTGCACTTCAGGCAGCAGCTAAGATGCATTAATTGAGGTTTTTTTTTTTCACTGCACTGCTATTTGTTTGGTCATTCTTTTAAATTTGATAAATACACACACTGTTGACTCTGATCACTTTTGACATTGTTTGAAAATTCATGGGAAATACTAACTATTTCTTTGTTATCAAAATTCATATTTGAGTTAGAATTATATTAAAATGTCATAATCAAAAATAGTTAAAGAAGCAAACTGCTCTATGCACTAATTTAAAGAAAAAACTTTTAAAATGGAACTCTGTGGAGCTTTCGTAGATACATAGGCCTCTCTTCACTGTTGGTTGAGTTTATTTAAAGAGCTTTTCTAGTCACCTTTGAACCTAAATGATTTCTCCAGATGTACAGAAGTGAACAATGTAAAAATCTTGCTGCTTCAGCAGAACAGGATCCAGCTGGCAGGGAACTGGATCTGCAAGTCATTGGTTACAGCTGTGTTTCGATTTATGTGATGGTTGAAAAAATAAATTACTGGATTAAATGGCTAGAAAGAGGACTCTTTGTTTAGCCCTTGTGTGGGGACTGAAAGTGTTTATGGTGCTGTTTTCTTCAGAGCCTTTGCAAAGTAAGCTGGACAAATAGACTTATTCAAAACTTGTCTGAAATGTTGTGCATTCAGCTTTATTTCTTTACAGAAGAAACTGTATGTTTTTGTATAATGCTGTCAGCCAGCAACCATTCTTAAGGTCTCTTGGCCTTTGAAAGTGGCAGTAGCATTTTAGCAATGTCTTGTAGGCACTGCAGTTTATCATTGGAAGGCAGTTTCCTTTCGTTAAAGGTTTTCAAATGCACTTCTTGGCATGAACGCAAATACATGTAGGGACTCTGTCAAACTCATAACTTTTTAATGGGTTTAATATTTCAGCTTTGTATACCACTTACCTTTTGCTCTACATAATAGTGCTGATGTAATTGTAAATTGGGTGCACAATAATTTACAGAGCAGGCACAATGAAATCAGAAACTAATGCCAAGTGTTTGGATTATTGCATATCTTATTTTAATGTTCTAACTATGGTGATTATGTCTTATTATCTGATATCCTGATTCTGCAAAGATTTTTCTTCTGCAACTGCTTAATTTTACTGAGCAGTTCCACTTTGCTTGATAGGACTGAGTGGTGCACAGAGCCCATCACAGCTTTGTTACCTATTTTGAAAAGAAATGTGTTGGGTTTTTTTAATCTTTATATGATTAGGGTCTTTTGAAATCTCACAAACTGCCTTTTCTACTGCAGATAGCTTGGGTTGAAGGAGTTTTGATTAACATCTTCCAGTGAAGTCCCTGCTCCATTGCAGTCACTGGGCATGTTACCACTGGCTTCTCTTAGGATACCAATTGCACTTTTAAAAGTGTCTTTTAATGCTTTTACTTATAACCAATATCCCAAGACCCACAAGTGATTTTTCTTAAGCAGTGAAACTGTTGCTAGTAATGCTAGTGATGTGATATGCTAGGAAATGTGAAAAAAAGGTTTGATATTAGACCAACAGGAGTTTTGAAGGCTTCCTGCAGGAGCTATGGAGAGCAAAATAACAGCATAGAACTTTCAGTCGTGGCAGACAGTGCACTTACAGTGAATTTTTTAAAGATTTAGCTGGCTTTCAGCATAATAGTTTGTAAAGCCAGGAGCTTTTCAGCACTTATATCTGTTTATTCAGCAATATTTCCTAGTAATTATTTTGGGCTGACCATGAGTTTCTTTTTACAGTCATAAAGCTGTAGCTGTAGCCAAGTATCAGTTACATCCTATTTATTAAAACATTTCTAAAACAGTGCATAAATGTGGAAAATTATGGTTGTGATAAGATCATAATTGTTGTTCTATCAAGATCCAATTACTTTTTTAAAAACAGTTTGCACAAATTGTTTTCAAGAGATTGCCTTTTTAAAAACCTGCAAAGCACTGACCAAGAGCTAAATACCAGAACAGGAGTTCCAAGGCAAAAATGAAAGCAAACAAGTTGGCCAAGTTCCATCATAAGCCACCCTCAGAAATACCAGAGAGAGGCTTAAAATATTTTAAATAGAATATTTCCCCTCCCCCCTTTTCTTTTATTGTTGTCCCCGAGCAGCATTATTACATTAAGAGCCATGCGACAGAAAGTCGTGGTGATGCAGAATAAATAACCATAATGTATCAAAAGCAGACAAAGGTGTGATTGATCTGTCTGGAATTGGCAGACTCTTTCGCTGTGTCAGGCTGTTTCTTTGATCAATGAAGGTATAGCCTCTGACCTTTAAAAAAAATCAATGAGATTGATTGAAAGGAGAGAGAGAACTATGAGAATGCAGGATAGCTTTAACCTTCACTGTCTAGAAAATTTAAAATATTCTGGTTTTGCAGGCATTGAACCTATTTTGTATTTTCTTCTTAAATTGCTTTTGTCTCCAGACTGCTTTTGAATCTTCTAAAAACAACATTGTAGAAATGTTGTGTCTGAATGTTTCTCACAAATGTGTATCTTCAGATTGCATTGTTAAGAAAACAGGAGTGGTTTTGTCCTACAACAGAATTCTGTACATTCTCATAGTGTTTGCAGCATGTACCAAATACCCTTAATTTCCTTTTACAAACTTTGACTTTTATGTGGCAAATACACACCTCAGAGTAGGCGCTCAGAGAAATGGTTCAGGTCATTTCAGAAACATCATCCACCCAAATAAAGGGATTTGTATTGCCCTATTTCAGGATCAGACCCACTGGTGATTGCAACAATAGTGTGTAACCAGCATATTTTGGTGATCTCATCTGGTTCTATCTAATATTGTGGTTTTATCAATTACGCGTGTGTGTGTGTGTGTGTGTGTGTGTGTGCAGGTATGCCTACAGGTCAGGGAACAGCAAAATTGTCATACCGGAAAATTTACAAAGCGTGATTTTTTAAAATAGTTCTTGGCACTTTACATCTTTCTTATTGAACAGACTACAAATGCAGACCTGGCAGTTTAGGCAAAAACAGGTTTTGAACAGTTGGAATTTCATTTTAGTACTGGGCCCTTCCTTTCTTCCCATTGTGCTGATGCTGTATTAAGTAGTAACACAAAGCAATTAGTGAAGTATAAAAACTATTCATAAATAGAAAAGTTAATTCATTCATTACTTCATGCTCTCACAGCTCAAGGAAACATAGGTCAAAAAAAGTATACATATCACAGTCGTTTGTTTTCACGAATAACTACTTTTTTAATTGAAAATGTTAGCAAAATCAAGGTCTATTGAATAGAATTCACACAAAAAGTAATTCAAACTGCAATAATTTCTGCTGTCATATGTCTGTGTTTTAATAAAGGGCAGGTAAATTGACAAGTCAGCAAGGAGATGGTATAATAGCATTTCTTGAGTAAGATGGAGCTTGCGTAGGAAGAGAAGAATATTGCTGTTTCTCTGTAATTTTATTTCTGTGATTTCCTTTTGATTGTGTAGGCTATATATATTTTCAGTACTTTATGATCAGGTGGGAATTGCAGCTAAGTTAAAAAAGACACTCTTACTAAATTATGAGATTAATTCTGGATGCAGCATTTCTAAAAAATAAAATAGAAGGGTAGATTTTTTTTTTTTAATGGCAAATCTGGGACTAGATAGCTGTGAAAATTTTTTGAAGTCTTTATCCCCTTGCTGTTCATCAGTGAGGTGAGAAGGTGTTAGGGACAATCATACAGAACTATGGTGTAGGTCATTCCAACTAGGCACAAGTCTAACAGTGTTACTCTTCTAAGTTATTTAAATGCTTTTTTTATTAATATCATTTCCATGTGCACTATGATGAAGAAACTTTTGTTTCTAGAAAAAGAAAAGGGATAAGTGTGTTATGTCTCAGTTTGAGCACACTAAGGATATGAAGATGAGAACTGTAAAATCAGAATAACATTTGATATTAATGCATTTCTCTCTTCCCATTACATACATTTTTGATTTTGCTCTATTGGTATCTAATTCTTCTCATCACATTCTCTTAACATTACTATTTGTTATTCCAGAGAGTCCTTGTCTGTCATACAAAGTTTGCATTAATATTGCAAATCACCTCACTCTTGCTGTTTAAGAAACAAAAGGCTGATCCTGTATTTGAGCAGGTTCTGATATCTGACATGCATGTCCAGTCTCACCTCTCCTCCCTCTCCGTCCAGAAGTAATAATCCAGGAAACATCTTCTTTTTTCTTCTCTCTCTCTCTTTTTCTTTTTTTTTTTTAATTTTAATTTTTTTTATTTTTTTTTTGGGTGCTTTCAGCAATGGCTGCTCCCCTTTCTGTTCCTCACAGACACAAACTGCATCTTTCCAGTGTGGATGTGGATGCTGTCCCCTTGTGGATGATGCTCACAGTCTGAGCTGCTGCCTGCAAAACTGAGCAGTGCCCTTCAGCCAGTTTAAGGTGGTGCCTGGTGCAGTGCATTCATTTAGCATGACTAAAGGACAAAATTAAGGTTCTTTTTGTTTCTCATCCCCCTGCCAACTACAGCTTTCCCAGAAAAGAGGCAAAGCTGAGGTCATTTTTTTTCCATCTGTGAGGGGTCAGTGACTGCAACCAAGCTGTTCCTGGCTGAGGTATAAGCCTGTTAAAAAGCACCTATGCTAGCAGCTGAATGATTTTCGAGACCAATTTTTTTATATTTCTACTAATGAAAACAGCGGGTCATTAAATCCAGCAGTCGATCTCCAATTTTAACCTGGTTTGGACAGCATGGAGCCCTGCTCAGACAGACCCCCGACCTCGGCCTTTGCCTTCGCCGTGAGATCCCTGTTTGCTGTCCCTGTCCCATACCCACTGCTCGCATCTCTAGGAGCACAAATTCCCCCCCAAAATACCATTTCCACAGCCAATTCTGCTATTTGGTACTCTCAGTGCTGCCTGGAGTGGGGCTGTGCATTCTGTCTGTCCAGATGAGAAGCAGATCTATGGTTAAAAAAGGTGTGGTTCTGCTTGGAAAGAGAGGCAGTGTGTACAGGCAGTGATGTAAGTGTAAATGTACCAGGGTTTTCTTTTGCTATTATTATTTAATTCTAACAGAAGAAATCAGACTTAAGAGACCTGAATTCTGGATACCTGCTACCTGTATTCTTTCTTTCCTCCTGAGAAAATCAGAGACAGAGATGTGAGAATTGCTGGAGCATTTTAATGAAAAGCTGTTAGATCTTTTCCTGCACAGGAAAAAAAAAAAAAAAAAAAAAAGTTTAATGGTTGGCATTTAATCTTCATACAGTAAATAATAATTACAGGCAAGAATGTAAAGTGGTTCTGCTCATAGTCAAGTTTGATGGTTCTTTTCTCCTTTCATTGCATGAGGATTTACTGTACTGTGGATGCAAAATGTAAATGATGGGCAATTCTGTGAAATTCAGACATGCACACAAAACTGTCTTTCCAACTTTTTCACACTTACCTTCAAACTGAAAATGGATTTTCCTGGTGGCTGATTAACCAGAAATGAGTTGTTTCTAACTAGGTTGAGGGGAGGAGGGTTCTGTAATATTGGATTAGTGAAAGGAGTGAACAGCTTCAGTTTAATTCAACTAGTCTTCTATTTTTAATCTCCAAGGAAACAGCTGAGTTGAATGTTAATTAAACAGCAGTCTTTGATCCACCCAGCCACTCCCGGAGGCATAATAATAATATATAAGTGCACAGCAGCACATATATAATATATACACTTAAAGGAATGCATCTAATCTCACCGTATTCACATTTAAAACATTTCTTGCTGACCCACTCTGATATTATTTAAATAGGGAAAGGAAAAAAGAGGAGAAAATGCTAAGCTAAACTTTGTTGGTCTGAACGTAGGGCAGCAGAGCAAGCATGAGTTCCTATTATGAGGATGTATAAGGGTTAATGATTAGAAGAGTGGAATCAGGAAAGACCTTAAGCCCAGATCTATGACAGTGGTAATTGAGCTGATTGATTACGACATCTCGTTTCAGACGACTATTGATTTAATCTAGTCTGCAGTCCCATTGGCCCCAGAGGTGCTCCCGAGTGAGGCTCAGCACTTGAACCTGGGTACTCTTCCCTACTCACCGTCTGGATATAAATTTCCAGAATCTGCAACCATTTATAATTTTCACTCATCTTCATCCTTTTATTCAGAAGCCTCTAATTTCATCAGGCTAATGTTTTTAACCGTTGAGGGAAGAGGCTCAGGGAAAATGAAGTGGCACAGACTGAAAAGGGTGGGTTTTTAAAAAAAAGGCAAGGCAGAGAGCCGGGGCTCTGTGGCCAGTATTTGCATCTGTTGTCTCTGATTCGCAGAGCTAGCAAAGGCTTCTTTTGGAGGCAGTCCACAAAGCTGGGCTATCAGTAGGCAGTTTGCTGTACGTGCACGTTCAATTATTAAAATAGTAGACGTTTTTTTCTTTCTGATAGCCATAGTGAGGTCATGACATTAATTTATCCAGGGTATTGTGGGTAACTATACAGAAAAAAAGCATAAAGGGCACAGATGCTGGAGCAGCAAAAAATGGATGGGTCTGAGCAAAAGGAGATTAAGAGGCGATGACCAATCTAATGTACGTATAGCAATAAGAAGCTGGCATCCGTCACAGACTGTTGATGGCAATAAGTATTTTAAGCCATGCTGTGCATGTGGTAATTTTTTTTTATATACCTCAGTAACTGCTAAGCTGAATGCTGTAATCCTGTATTTTTTCAGTTTCCCAAATCTGATTTTGGTCTTGTTTTTGTTGTCTCATGCTTGGCATTCTTCGCTCGCTCTCTGTACGTGGGTGTGTGTCTGTCTCCGTCTCTCCCTTTCTCTGAGATTACAAACTTAACTGTTTCCTAATTGTCTACTTTCCTCCATCCTTTTCCTAAGAAATTAATCACCATCACCACGACTGGTCCTAAGCGCGCACTAGCTGGGCTTAGGGCGTGTACCTGGTGTTTTGGCTTCCTTCCTTTACTTTGGGGCTGTGTGGTATTTTCTTTTGGACCTTTCCTGCAAGTGGATGCCCTTTCCTTTCGCTGCTGCTGCCATAAGGTTGCCAAAAGGCTACCTGAGCCGGGACTGCAGCACTGCATCCTGGGACCTGCCTGCCCGGCTGCGCCGAGGGCTTCCACAGCACCAGGCAGCTCAGAGAATTGGCTGGTGAATTGCGTATCACCTGTCCCCCCCCTCTGGTAAATAATTTCTATACCGCGAATCACAGTGGTGTGGTATTGTCTGGAAAAGTAATTCCCAAATACTGTTGGCGTAAAAAAGGGAAAAGCCGAAAGACTGTCAACATCGTAAGCCATTAAAGTCCCTTGCCTTAAGAACAAAGGAACAAGGTAAAAATGCACACAATGATTATGCTCTGTGGATTTTCATAGCCTGTCAGACAACTTGTGCCTGTGTTTCAGTTATCAGCCTTTGTGCTTTGTTTTGTGTTGTATATTTTCTATACGTGTCTTCTGTTTCTGCGTGTGTGTATTCGGTGTGTATGTATGTGTTCAGACTTCTCTACCAAAACGGAGCAAATATCATACAGAAAAATACACAAGTGGGGCTCAAACATGCATTTTCAGTACTCAGTGTGATGGTGCGGGTGTATTGCCATTGTTCTCTTGCAGTGTTCCCTTTGATACAAGCAGCTTGTATTTTTTGTATTTTATTCTAACTAAGAAGTCTAAAATAAAAGAAAAGAAAAAGAGGAAAAAAATTGCTTAGTCCAGTTAAATGCCAATTGAACCCCAGAAACTCATGATTTCAGCACAGTGAATGGTGATTCAGACCCTGGCAGGGTTTTGGCTATGAGACAATTCCTACTTATAAAGAGTACAATGAAGGGGGGAGGAAGATAGCATTAATTTTGAGGAAGATTAATATTAGTCTTTTAATGTTCATTATTTTCTGAAGAAGTGAATCCTTGTAGCTTTTGAGAGCTAGTGTGTCCTTCCCACTGGTATTTATTCGAGCACAGGAAAAAATGAAGAAGGCGTAGAATAAACTCCTAAGACTGTTCAAGAATTACTGGCATTATTTCTCTCTACATCACGTGTGAGCCTGGGTTGCCTGCTATTCCTGAGGCAGAGGATCGAGGATGAAAGTCTGTGTGTCAGAGCCTGTTTTCACAACTGCATTTGGAGATCTGTCTTATTGATTAGGAAAAAAAGGGGGTGGGAATACGAGTGTGAGGTGAGGGGAGGACCGACTGACTACTGGCTTATTGCAGCTCAAGACATTTTCTTCCGGAAAGATGTCAAACAACTGAGACACAGCAACAGAGGAAGTAGAAAGGTGGAAAAATAAGAAGAGGGACCCTTTGGAAGAAATGAAGGCATTCCTTATGAGAGCCTTGAGGTTTTTTTTTTTTTTCTTCTAACATCTGACCCACAAGGGCTAGAGTGACAGCGTCATGCAAATGCTGCAGTCCAGCAGGTCTGAGAGAGGGTGGATGCTAGAGAGTGAGTTAATGTTAATGATGAGTGCAGTGAAAATACCAGCCGATACCACCCCCTCCACACACAACTGCTCTGAGTCAGCATCCGCTGCTTTGCCGTGCCTTGAGGTGCCTCTGTGTGTGTGTGTGTGTGTGTGTGTGCGCATGTGTGTGTGTGTGTGTGCGCGTGTGTGTGCTGTGACCGTGTGTGTGTGCATGGAAGGTAAAGCCAGTCAGTCAGTGAGAAGCAAAGGTACGTTCGAGAGCAGCTAAAATCTGACTGATTTCCATCTTCAGAGCATCAGATGTATTCCCTAAAGAGGATGGGTCTATGCGATGGGGGTGGTATAATTATGTTAATGTCATATTTATAGAGGGGAGAGATTTTTCATTCTAATTATTGATTTGAAAGCTGTGGTCAGAATTGTTTGTTAAATCATGATCAGCTTTAAAAAAAGAAATTGAATGAAATCTAGGGACTGCTATACATATATATCTCTCTCATATATGTGTATATATATATATTTTGTTTCATTTAACTATTATGTGTCTGAGGCATAACTGATTGAATGGTGCACAGTGACAAAGAAACGGCTCTTATATAATGTTGCATTATATCATCAGCTGAAATAATATTGTAAATAATCCAAAATATTCTGAAATCTGAAGTATCAGTCTGGAGGGGAGGGTGAAGGGCAGGGGTGGGGGTGGGGGGCACTGGCAAATCTTTTCTTCGGCAGAGCACTCTGTAAAGCTTTCTTGTAAATGGATGGTTCACCTGTTCGACCAGCAGAGATTCTAATTCTTCCCCCCCTCTTCTCTTTTTTTTCCTTTTTAAAGCTGAACGGTTTCCCGAAGAGCTCTGAGTTTTCTATGCCAGATTCTGCTCCAGTGGCTAGGACCTTTATGGCTGCTGTTTCTTTTGCTCTGGGATCTCATGGAGGAAAAAAAAAAAAAGCCACGATGGATCCTGTCCCTAAAGTAGAAATTTTCTTTTTCATTCTGCAAACAAGGCTAAAGATCGGAGGAGAATGAATGCAAAAGTAATTCAGGATTGTGGTCGTGCCATTAAAAGTGTTCGGCTTCAGAACAAAATTATTTGGGAAATCCGAGCAATTCTTCTTACTGTATCGACAGTATTTGAAAGTTATGTGTGCTTTGAGTAATCTGGTTCAAGTGACAACAATCTCTGCATGTCAATGTTTTCTGCAGCTTATGGAGTGAAGGCTAGTTTTGCCATTGGAAAGGAAGAAGCTTTTTCTAGCAGTCTGTAGAAGGATTAAATGTTGAACGGGGGGAAGAGGCAAAAAGTGAATACACGCCCAAAGGTTATCCTTGCATCGTGAATGGGTTTAAAGTACTCTGTAACCCAGGGCCCACCTGAACAGTAGGATACCGGGGAAATATTTCAATTAGAAGCCCCTTAACAAGCATTTAATCCTTCTTTCAGGCATTAAGGAAATAGAATAAAATTGTTACTGTACAAATCTGCTGGAAGCAGATTTTAACCCATTTGTAGACGCTTCCCTCTGATGTACTATAGTAACACAGCTACTTGTGAGACAAGGCAGTGAAGATTTTTATCCTGTGTTCTTTGTTTTTTTCTTTTCAAAAGTTAAGGACCAGACTCTCAGAAAAGTCTGTTCGGTCAGCTGATACATTGTTCGAATGTATGTATGCATCTTGCCTGCTTATTTGATCTTTTCTGCCCCCTACTTGAAACTGTGGTTTGTTTATTTGGGGGGAAGGAGGTGGTGTTGATTGGGTGGGGAGACGGGACATTGGTTTTAGGGCTTCTTTTGGGTTTGGGTTTTCTTTCTATTTAACAATAGCAGTGAAAGTTTGGTGACAGCGATTATGACTACTAAACAATTCAGTTTATTGGAAGACGAATTCTTCTGGATCATATCGGACTTTTCCTAGTCCCTGAGACCCTAACTTGTGAGGTTTTTTAGCAACAATCACAAGTCAGGCTCTTGGGACCTAGGCGGAGGGGAACCAGCAGCTTTGGACTTTGTTTGTTTCTCTGCAGAATTTAGAGAACCAAAGGAGCTTTCCTTGCCTGGAAGGGTAAAAAGGAAAATATACCTATTTTAAATGTTAAGCATCAGAACTGTTCCTAAAAAAAAAAAAAGAAAAAAAAATCCAAACTGTTACTCATTATGCAGCATAAGGATGTTACATATTTATATGTTTAGAAAACTGGACTAGATGTCATGTAGCATTTAGAATTATAATCTAACCTGAATGTTAGTTTGCACGTAAAAATTCCCCCAAACAACAAAAACAAAAAAAAAACTCCCACTCAAAACAGATACTAAAATACTTCCAACCATAATATTAATACTATTATTATTATTATTGTAGACAATTCTGATAAATAATTACCACAAAGTATATACTCAACCTAACTGTTCAAGCATTAATTGACTTTTAAAACATAAAACATAAATACTGATGTTTGAGGCCTAGAAAACATTCATTCTATTGTTTGAATAATGATTTCAGTCTACAGGAAAACTGTTGCTTAGCTTTTCCTGTAACATGGAACAAAGAGTATTTTGTATTTAGTTGCCATCCTTTTTCTTTGTCCAAGTGAGAACACAATATGTCATTTAAAATATTCTGTCATTTAATTTACATTTTAATCTGAAAGAGAATATTGGTTTAAAAATCATACTACAGTATTAACATCCCTTTACACTCAGAAACGTATTTCTTGTACCTGTTCAATTTGAAGCGAACCCACAATACTCTAAGCACTGGACTCAACTTGTAACTTCCCCATCACTTCTTATATTTTTTATCCCTCTGAAAAAAAACAGTGTGAGCTGTAGCTTGTCTCTCATGTGTTAAGTTCTGCACTGACTTTGCATAAGGAGATTCACAAGCACATGAGTTATTCTGCACTGCTTATTTGCCTCAAACATCTGATCTAAAACACATCACCTGATTTGTATTTCTTAATATTTTATAGGTGAGTTAGTTCTGAGTCATTTTTCTCTGTTTCCTGTATCTAACCAAGATGCTGAAGGACTTTGTTGGTACATCAGACTTCACTGAAACAAAGGCTTCACACAGATCAGGCATCTAAACTATTTGTTAATTTCAAAAGTGGTATTTTGGTTGCAGTATATTTTTTCCACTTGTGTGGGAGGAATTGTGTTTTATTGTAAGCATCAACACTATTGTTAAAATAAATTGTTCTTATCTGTTAGTATAATACTTTTTCTTCTTGTCTTGTTTTCTTAAGAGACAGAAACTATGCTCAGTACATAGTTTTCAAGTTGCTCAAGATATAATTAGTCTTTAAATAGTCATAAAAAATATTGCCTTAGCAATTACAATGATGATACAGTTCCTGTAAATATGTAATTCTTTTCTTCATAAACTGTCAATCCCACACGCTAAGAACACCCAAAAGAGCTACTTGCAAAAATTTAGATACAGAGGTAACCTTTTTAACACAGACGTGATATTGTGTGTGTTTTGACTTCTGTTTAGGAAATATTGGAAAAGTAGATCTGAATGTGTATATGACAGACAAATGCACCCAGGTAGGTACCACCCTCGTGAAGCACTTTGTTAGGAATTTACACATACTCTGTAGCAGTTTTCAATACTGAAAACAGGTTATTTAAGATACTGATCAGGTGAACATGTATTCTGTTCATTCAAGCTGTATAATGAGATAAAACTATATTGTGTGTTGCTATATACATGCCAATATATAATTTAAATTGCACCTAGTGTTCATCGAAATAAAAGTCCTTATAGATTTAATCAGCTGTACAATGCACCCATCTATGCATATTAAATATTGTCATTGCATTTATTTCTTGATCAGCAAAATTTTCTTGAATGAGGATAGTTCACATTCAGCACTCTGAATTAATTTTGCATTTAACACTGTATGTACAATGAAGGTGAAACTGTGGAGTGAAACGTTTTGTCTCTGTCAGTCTGAAGATTTCAACTGTGCTCTGCCCTGCATTGAGAGTGAGAAGAAAATGAATCATTAGAAACCCCTGCCTGGCGTATTTGGTGCTCCAGCAAAAGTCGTGAATACGCAGTCCTGCCTCTGCATTACTGCTTGAACTGGGATGACTCCAGTGGCTCCGCTCTGCCCATCATACTCACTGCTGCCCCTTGCCATAGTGATGGGAAAGTTGGTGCACTGCCTGCCTCTTTTCCTGCTCCCTCTTCTTCCCCAGCCTCAGCACAGCCAGCCCTACCACAGGTACACAGGGCAGAGGTGGATGGAGGGGAGGAAGAAGCAGGGTCTTCAGTCAGGCAGAATTTCCACCAAGATCAACGATGTGTTTCTGTGTCCTGGAACTGCGTGACAACGCCTACAGAGACCATGCAGGAAGCAGTCCCATTTACCCAGTGGCAGAATATGAAAGCTGTCTCCATTAGCACAAATAAATAGAAAGCATAATTTTCAGTATGCTATGCTTAGATATATATGCAGAATTTTGATACATTTCTATATATAGGAATCATATATTTATATACAACTTGATGTTGTTTCAGTGCAAAAGGCATTTAAATGCTCTTTAATAAGTGATTTCAGAGTAATCAGCTTGTGCTACAACAAAAACAAAAAACAAAAACACAAGCTCTTGCAAAGGGGGAGGAAGAGAGAGAGTGAAAAAGATGTGTGGTGCATACAAAAAAGGACTGATATTAACAATTCGATGGGATCCTAGTTGGTAGAGCAGACTGAGCCAGACGCATATATTAGCGGCTGTCTGCTGCTGATGGGAGCCTGCTCAATGCGGTGGAAATGAAGGATCACCTAGGCTCTGACACCAGCTTATTTGTACGTTTTAATTTTAAAAAGGAAAATCACTGTTTTACATAAACATCTTAACCCCCCCCATGATTATTTTTTTCTTTTTTCCTCCCTCATATTGTTTGCTAATTTACTGTCAACTTAAAGTGCTGTTTAGCTATAGCCTAACAAAACATCAGTCAAAAAACAGAGGGAAGTATTAGCTTCTCTTTTGTCTGCCATGTACAATTGAGTTATTATTATGATAATTGTCTACTGTAATTTTTAGTCTTCATGGGAGATGCAACAATTTTCTGGAGCTTCATTTTTGAGGCATTTTAAGTTTTAGCAATATACCATTTCATATTTCACCTAAACAATGCAAAAAAAAAAAAAAAAAAAAGCTCATAGCTCAAGCTGGGGTGATTTGATCAATTATTTTCATTAACCTGAAAGTCTTTAGCACCTTTGTATAATATTGCGTATATGGGACAGGATTTCTTTTCCAACCATATAAACTCTAAGATCCATTAATACAGTGCTGAAGACTGTTACACGAGTCAAGGGAATTCCAATCCAAGTTAATTACTGTTGGAATTAGAGGGAAGAATATTTTACTTGAAGTTGTATAACAAGAATGTACAATTATCACATTTCAGTGCATTGCTCTATTCACTTGATGAAAAATGTCAATGAGGTTTAACAGAAGATGTTCTGCATTTCCGTGGGTAATGAAAATCAGCACATCCACGATAAGCTAACACAACATTTTCAGTGTGTTAATATGCAGTGCAGCAGAAATTTCTGTAGGCAGTAAATGTAGCCATCATTTCAATTTGCCCATGTGATGATTATGCTCAATTCCTGACTAGGTAGATAATTTCACACTGAAAGTAGTCATCTCCTCCTAGGGACCAACTGTAGCCTACAAAAGAAAAAAGAAAAAAAAAAAAAAAAAAAAAAAAAAAAAAAAAGAAGAATGACTGCCATCTGAGTCTGAAGTCTATAACTAGCTAGGTAGTCACACAATAGAAAAAACATATCTAGAATACTATAAAAATGCCAGCTGAAACTGTATCACTCAATTAAAAGTAGATTTATTTTATTATGTTCATTTAAAGTTGTTTCGTCCAAACAATGTATCTGAGGCATTCATCGCCTTGTTAAGTTTTTTCATTGTTTGATGATTACAATAGGCATCTTCCAAGTTTGTTGGATGCTGTGTTGTTGCACTCCTCGACAACACTAGAGTGATTCTTATGGGGAGTTATATTCTGACCAGAATCCAGCTCAATTGATTGATGAGCTTCACTTGCAGTGCCTGAGTAGCAACAAGTGGATGGAAGCTTTAGAGAGTAATTGAACATCAGATTAATAAAATCAACACTGATAAAATTATGTCATCTTTAAAAACATCTTTAACCTATTAAGTAGGATTTAAAATTAATCACAGAATCTTCCGGTTGACTATAGACTACAGTTTATCTGGTAGACTTTCAGAAGTGCAATCTTTATGCCTGTTCCTACTTATTTAGGAGTTAAAGATTAGTGGTAATTGTGGGATAAAGTAGCTATGGTAATGATAGTTTGAGCAATATGAGTATTCCATAGGGAACAAGGCAGACAATATTCTGTACTTTCCTTTTACTCATTAGCTGTTGCAATGGGGCCGTGATTCTCTACAAGAAGCATGTTCATTTATTTAAATGGCTAAGCAAATCAACAAGATTGTGCTGAGTAGTTTAGGACTGGTAATTTTGGTTTTGGTTTTGGGTGGTTTTCTTCCACCACCACCACCCCCAACTTCTTTTCTTGGATGTGTACGTGTCATGCATGGGAAGGTATGAAGGAAAAACAGCTATTCAGCAGAGACACGTCCCACCCCTTTAATTAAGCTTTTCCCGGACTATGTAAAAACACTGGCAATGTGTAAATCCCATTTGTGTGTTTGTTATTATTATTTTAACAGATTCCTAAGTATTATATTAAGATACCTCAGTGATGAAATACACATGAAAATAGTTGCATTAGTAAGTCACTTGATACCAAAAGGGTTGGATGGCATCGGCACAGAGCCAACTGGAAGATTTTATTTTTCATTTAATTCCTTTCACCTAGTAGGCTCCCTAAGCATTAGGCAGAACCCAGTATGTGGCTAAGTTATTGCTCTAGTGTTCATCACACAAAAAGCACAGTCTTAGCATTTGTAAATTTTCTTCAGGGAGGTTTCTAATCTAGACAGCATTTGCGTTTGGGGATTACACCACAGTCTGTTCCCCACCACCTCCCCCTCTAACATGTAGCCCTTTCAACTTCTTCAAAGAAGTGCGGAAAAGTAGGTTCTTTTATTAATAGCAGAAAACAAACTGACTGCTGGACTTCCGTGGCAGAGCTCACATAATGCGGCAGGGTGGGAACTGTAACAAAGAATGCTTGAATGCACTAAACGTATAGTGAAACCCCATTTACATTCACTGATGGGGCTTAAAGTACAATAAATGAGAAGTTTAAAGTAGAAATAAGCAGGGCTATGAAAAGACTTCAGTGAAGGTAGATACTTCTTGAAAAGTTTAGCACAGGATTTAATTTCAAACTCAAGCCTTTCCTAGTAGAATGCATTTCTTCATAGAAAGTTCATCCCTTTGCTTAAAGCATTTCCATCGGATGACAATAAATCAGATGAAGTGAGTGCCTCCAATGCATAAAGAAGTAGATTCTGTTTATCCAGTTTATATACTGATTTTCATACAAGTGAGACAGTTAACAGTGGAAAAGTCTTCATGGTTCACTGTGTGTTCCTCTGCACTCTCTCTCCTCTGCAAGCTGCCTTTGAAGCGCATGGGGAAAACTTTGTGTGTCTAGAAAAAGTTTGATTGTGGGATCCTCACTCACTCTCTAAACAAAATGTTTCTGTCCATGTGGGTGTAGGTATGCCAGAGAATTGGACAAGGTGGTTGCTTTTCTTCTGCCAAAGTTATTCTGTGAAATAGAATCTTACCAGTGAGTAACAATCACCTCTCCCCTTCTCTTCATCTCTTTGTTTCAGCCCCTTCCATAGCCCCACTGTAAGGCCCTACAAGAAGCTGGCTTTGTTCTCCTAGGAGTTTAAATCAGCCTTTCTCCCATTGTTTGCATTTCTCTCCACAGTGGTTCTTCATCCTGAACATGAAGGATGTATAAATTGCCTCTACCTGTAAATTTTTGCAGACTCTGCATTTCCTCCCTTGGCCCCATTCAGAAACAGCTAGCAGTGAGACATAAGATATTAGGCTGTTGGTGACAGTTTTCAAAATAAAGATCTTCTTTCTCATTTTCTTTCGAAGAATGGCTTGATAGTCCTGATGTCTGCACAATCAGAAAGGAGGTTCATTTATGAAACATCAGATTTAATAACTGTGATTTGGGAAGAGCAAGCTATGGGATAATTTTCTGCTGCTCTGTTCAGCAGAGGTAGTTCCTCCTGGCGATGTGCATGAAAGTTTTGCTACCAGCATTTAGCCAGATTCATATTTCCAGAAGGTTTGACAGTTGGCCCTTGTCCTCGGGGAGCCTAGTTCTGCTTTGGGCCTATAGGAGGCAGGTCCACAGACTCTCACACTGCTGCCATCCTGCAGCAGCTGGCATGAGCCTAATCCAGACACAGCACCTCTCCATCCCTATGTCATGGTGTCCCAACAGCACAGGAATCAGCATTCAGCAAACCCAGCACATGAAATGGCCGGCACAGCCATTTTGTGGTGGGATTTATAGCTTTCCACTGGAAGCACAGAGTTCATCCCTCTGTTGGGAAGATTTGTCGCAAGTCTGAGAATACACAGTGCTTATAGCTCTTACTGATGTTATTTATATACATGCGCTGGTGTATTCAGGGAGCTAGATTTACTGCGACATTTTAAATAAACATAGTAGACCATGCTTTTCTGTTGTTTATTATGTTGGCATATTATTTTGGATCTTAATTCTCAGACTTATGTCTTCTGAAATAGATGAGTATAGTCACAATATTGATGTTTTAGGAGCCATTGAGGCACCTGGTTTTTAAACAATGACTGGATGTTTAGAAGTGAAGCAGGTTACCAGTGCAGCATTGGAAACCTCTCCTGGCTGACTCAGAGGGTTAGCTTTCTTATGGGTGTTGCCATTATCTGAGTGTTGAGGTTTGGTAGGCTTTTATGAGTTAATAAATTCCAAGGACTGCAGCTTGGCTTTCTGAAATTTGGTAATCATTCCCTAAATGCTAGCGGGAAATCAAAATTACTACATGCAATAACTAACACTTTTAAACCCCTTTGAAATGTTTCCAAACTGCTGCCTACGTGCTCTTTTTTGCTGCATCGATGGCTAAAGATTTAGGGTCACTTCCTGGCACACATCATGAATGCAGACAAGTTCCCTTGAGCCTTTACTTTTCTTCCCTGCCATTTTCCCATACTATCCAGGCCGACTGTGTGCTCTTTCGTGTGGGGAACACTACTCATTAATGGGAGAATAGTGACTGTCACAGGGGGACCTTGAATTTTATTAGAGCTCTGACACCTCAGTATAAAGCAAATATTAGCAAAGCAGGACGTCATGATTTAGTGTGGCAGTGTGAGGCAACATTTTATACATTTCTTTTACCATCTTGTTTCTGCTGTTTGTCCTTCTGTTGTTGATAGTAACTTAGTGCAGTGTTTGGAAAGAGAGGGTTGCATCTGAACAAGCTATGGGATCTCAGATCCCAATATTCAACTAGTTTCCATTCAAACTCTTCAGACTAGTTTTGATATGCACATTTACTTTTTTCAGATTGTTGTTTTTAATGGTCCCAATGATCTCTTGCAAAAGCAAGTAAGAAAACAAATGGAAAGGAGGAGCTCCACAGAGAGACCCTGGCTTATATTTTTTTTATAAATCAGTCTAATGTGTGTCTCAATTCTGTGTGATTTTAGCATAGTGAAAAAAATCCTTCAGCTTGGATTATGAAATGACAGCAGAACTTAATACCTGCAGTAGTCTTCTGAGAGGGCTTGAAGGCTCTTCTGCCTGCAGTAAAACCTGCCATGAACACCATGGACACCATGGATACCATGGATACCATCCTATATTCTCCATTCACGAACACCATGGATGCCTTCCTATATTCTCTCTGCTTGCAGACACCATGTGCCATTCACTAGACCAGGAAACTTGATACCACCTAGACGTGCACCTTACATGGGCTAGGCTAGGAATACAGCCAGGCATCTCCTTCTTTCTTTCTTTCTTTCCCTCCCCCCTGCTCTCCTCCCTTGTGTCTCCCACACACAGCAGAAATATCCTGTCCGCTGCCAAGGCAAACTCAATCATCCAGTCTGACTTCCTCCATAAAAGATGCCAAAGCATTCACCAAGCAACTCCCACGTCAACACCAACAATTTCTGTTTGGTTAGCTTGTATATTTAGGATTTGGGATGGCAGAGAATCCATAATAACCTCCTGGAACAGTCTCCCAGTAGTCTATTACATCAATATTGAAAACACAGGCTTTATTTTGAATGAGAATTTGCTTAGCATTAGTTTCCAGCTACCTTTTTAATTTTCCTGACAATTTAAATGATCATTTGCTTCCTTCCCCCTCTTAGGATTTTCAGTGAAAAACTAATGAGATTGTCTTCATTATCTTACTCTAAGATTTTTGGGAAGATCAGATCATGTTGCTTGTTCTTGTTTGAGTCTTTCCCATTTTGTCAGTATCTTCTGCAAATACTAATAGCAGAATGAGCGAGCTGATGTCAGGGATGGTATTATTAGCTTGCTAGTAATTCTTCTTTTGTTTGACTTACTCATTTATCTTGTTTACTCTCTTCTTTGCTTCACTATACTGAGACCACAAGTACAGCTAAAGGAATAAAGAGAGAAAATTATTTGGAAAAGTCTTTTTTTAGGTATTTAAAAGTTCCAAATTCCAATTAAAATTAGTAGGAGTTTATAATCTAAACTGTTAAGTACTTCTGTTGCCCTTATTTAAGCAAAACCTTATGTCAATGGGAGAAATAACAGAATTAGCTTATCAGTGTTTGAGTAATTATTAGCCAGGTAGTTTTTGACCTCCATTAATCTATTTATTGAATAAATTGTGTTTCATTTCAGAAGGAAATGACAGCAGCTGTATTATTCTTACTATTTGAAAGCTTCCTTGGTTTCAGCATTTTCTGTTTTTCTTGTATGCTTGAGTTACAGAAATAGATCTTACAGATGGATTAAAACATACCCATGTGTTCAAGCCAGTCAATCAGTCTCACATTTTACAGGTATCCATCCAAACAGCTAGGATATAGGTAGCTAAAGGATTCTTTTTAATATGTTTCTCCAAAGTTCTCTAACCTAGTCCCTTCACAAGGTTTATTTGTCTGATCTCAGTGAATCTGCAAGCCTATACATTTTATCATTTTCCTATCATGTGTTTGGGGAGGAGGGATGGAGGAAGACTGATCTTAGATAAGCAATGCAAGTTGGTTAAGAAAGGAGGAAGCTGTCATCTGTAGCCTTTCCAGACACAGCAGTACAGTTCCAGACAGTCACCTGAGTATTATTGCTCTGCCTCAGCTATAAATCACAGTCTGGTAATGGCAAGGCTGACACCCTGACACTTTCAAGAAGAGTAAAAGAACTGATTTGAATGGAAATCAATTTCATTTCACAAATCTTGGGATACTCCAAATATGGTCTTGTTTTTGTTTTTTTTTTGTTGTTGTTGTTGTTTTTTTTTTTTTGTTTTTTTTTGGGTTTTTTTTGCATCTTATTCAGAATTCCATGATTTTGTTGGAGGATTAGTTGTTCTATGTATTGACTCTGGTTTCCCACATAAAGTTTAAATTTGCAGAAATATGTTTGTGTGCAGTGCATCACAGGACCTGGTACCATTGTGAAAGTAACCGCCTTTTCTGACAGCCTGCTGAAGGTGATGGGCACAGCTCCCGAACCTACATTATCTGTTTCCCACCTCCAAAGGCATTAGCTGTCCTGCACTGGAAGGATGAAAAAGCAGGCTCAGAGCATGTAATGCCACAGGTCTGCTCTCCTGCACCTGAATTCCCATGGGGTGCTCCAAAGTGGTGGCAGTGTTGGCACACCAGGACTTTCCATTGTGCAATAAATTGTCCTGCTTGTAACAGCCTTTCTGTAGCAGAAATGGTCCAGAAGTTCTAAAAATTTCAGCTGCACTTTTTATTATTTTAAGAGCCAAAAATAAACCCCAAGCAAATGGAATTAAAGTGGCTGTCTCTATTTTTTTATTTGATTTTTTTCCTTTTTTATTTTTCTTTTGTCTGGATGGTAAGAATGCACTGTAAAGACAAGATATTCCCCATCCAAGGAGGGAGGGGAATGAGCTTAGTGACTGTAGTACCCACGGAACTGCTCACTAACAAGTGTAAGTAAATACGATCCCAAGCATCCTTCACTCTGACTGCTCTCATACATAGCACAATACCCTTCTGGAGCAAGGACACTGCCCAGGGTGAAGGCTTTGAGGTGGCATCATACCTCCAGTGAACGAAAGTCCAAAACTGAGCCTGAAATGTTCTTTCCAATAGTTTCACAGGGACCTCTGCAACATTCCAATTTTCTTACTTGGCCAAACAAAACCATCTAGAGGACACTGGTTAAAAAAAGGAAGGTGGCGTAAGGTAATGAATGTATGTATGAGAATCTAAGCCAGTGAGTAAGCTGTGCCTAAATTTGCCCACAGATACATTCCTGTGTGAAAATGAGAAAGGAAAAGCATCCTTAGCATACAGAGGATTAAAAATATTTGATGGCCATTCCATGTTTAAGCCCCTTAAACAGGATAGAGTGAAACACATTGTGGTGTCTATAGCAACAGGTGTGAAATCAAAGGTAAGGATTTTTCTCTTTGTGTGTATTTTGCCTGCTGCGCAGTACTCCTGGAAAACCTGTAAGAAGCTCATTAAAACCATGCATATATAACACAGACCCAGTGCATCAAATGACTTCCAAAGGCCTTAGCTATGTGCTATGTCTAGACACTGTCCGTGGGCTTTATCACAGCACATCTTAAAGAGCAGTAAAACACATCTGGTGCGGAGAGAAATGCTGACAATCTAGCAAATTGCTATCACCTAGCCCAGAATCCTTTTTCTCTGACAATAGCCACTAGGACATGCGCAGGGAAAAGGATAAGATCAGGACAAGTAAAGTGATACTTCTCTCTTGTGGTTTGGGTTTTTTTTTCTGTCTCCTGTGGAATTCAATGCAGTCACTAATAGCTGGTACCAACCTATTTAAGCATCCCTTGGCAGAATTTTTCTTTTCTTTTGTGCACGTGTTTAATTACTTGTTCTTTAATTTTCTGAACCCTTTTGGTGCGATAACAATGGTATCTTTCCTTGATTACAAACATCTCCATATTCTGCAGATTCATTTGTATCCAGGGAAGACAAAGAAAATGTTGGAACCATGCATAAGTGGTTTGCATGGATTTCCATTGTGCAATGCCTCTGTGTAACCTGCATTATTATGCTCACTTAATTTGTCACTAAGTGTTTTCTTGTCAGGGAAAATTTCTAATGTTCAGTCATATAACAGATTTTAGGTGGGGCCAATGTTTTTTTCTGATATGTGTAGCTTATTGGCCAACTTCTCAAGCCACACACTGTTCTGTGCAATGGAGAGACTTAAAGGTGGATTAAATCAGAACTGTGACATTTGGCACTGTGATGTTCTCACAGCTGTTTTTATCAGTATAAAGCATGTCCTGGAAGACAGAGGCCTTGTAGTTTCCATAAAGGAATGTTTTGGCCTTGTTAAAGTCAAGGGAACCTTTGGCTTCAGCTGCCATGGTGTCACCATCAAATTTAAACATTTTGAAGAGTGGCCACCATCCTTACAAGAAACTTACTCAAACCATTTCCACTCTCAAAAAGCTCCATGCTATGAGTTGGATCCTTCTGTGCTTACCATATTCCCAAATTACATGGAGAACAGTGTAATGAACCCTGGAGAGATTTCCCTTGTCAGAACATCATGTCTACCTAGTCATGGGTTTCAAGGACAAGATGAGAAATTTACATTGAAACCTGCACCAAAGTAGAACGCTAGCTCTGGAAAAAAAAAAAAAAAGAGTCTAAACTGTCTATATTCCAAGAGTGAAAGATTCTGTTTAGATTCAACCAAAGAGGTGTAATATTTAGCTGCTTTGCTCAGGATCTAAAAACCTCAACAAAAATAGAAACAAATCAAGTGGCCTCACTGTGTATCATTTAACAAGACGCAAAACTATCCTGGCATATTTTTAATGGAACATGAATTTAAATATTAACTGCTTTGTTTAAACAGAGACTTTAGCTTTTAATACAGCAGCTTTATTGGATGATTCATGTCAACTATATGTGGTTTTTAAAAGTAACTATAGCATCACAATTTGTAAATTGTATGATATTACCAAAGAATCTACCTGAAGTAATTCACAATCCTCACTTTTTAATATAGTGATTGAGTTCTCATTTCTTGAACAAAATTTAGCATCTAATAGTAAGTGCTGATTTTAGGGGGATTACATCAAGTACAGCCACTCTGCAGTATAATGCCAGTATATTAGGGCATATTACAACCCAGCTGATGAGACAAATCAAAATGGATTCATGTGGTTATTTGATATTTCTTTCAGGCCTGACTAAATTTAGTGCTTGGGACTTCGGAGGTGACATAAGTCATTGGAAATGTTTAGAAAATGTAAAGTTACTGTTGCCATTTGTCTTAGGTCATCCTACTGGTGCTACTCCCAAAGATAGCAAGTCCACTGGAACTGTGTGACGTATCTGCCAGCCTCACACTGATACCTCAGATGCTTCAAGTCATCACAAAAGGCAATAGACACTTAATACATATGAAATCAAGTCCTGTGTTACCTGTTCATTCCATTGTAGTCTCGAGAACTTCACAAACTACATATTTTGTTCAGAAAATTAAAATGCTGCCTTGAAATACTCAGTTGTGGCTATTACAACCAGCTTCGATTTTCTGAGTTTATATTTTCAGGAGGTTGGATAAAAGCATGGATTAATAAAATATGTCAATGGATACTTGGTGTAGCTCACATTCATGAAAGCTGCAGTTTCATACAGGGACACAAGACAGCATTTGACCACAGTTACTGCCATAATGGTCAGGTCATAATTTCTCTTTCTTTAATTTCTTCTTTATTTATTTTTTAATGTTGATGCTGAAAGGAAGACTTTTTAACCAATAGCTGTCTGTAAGGCTTCTGCCATTACAAAATTGTGCTCTCATTTTTCATTAATTGGTCTCTTTTTGATCTGTTTTCAATAAATGTCAGAACACCAACCGAGGCACACGTTTGAATTTCAGCTGCGTAAGCATATCAGTACTCTAGCTAACCCCTTTCATAGCTACAATGAGCAGCCTGAAGTGTATACAATCCTGGGATTTGTTAGTGATAAATATACTGCCAACATCACAGGTGAGGGTGGGTGCTTCTTTCCCAGAAAAGCTCCAGCCCTAATAGTGGCCCTGTCAGACTCACAGCGAGCAGAGGCAGCTCTGCTGCTCAGAGGTTCTGCAGACCCACACTGGCACTCCCCTTTGCTTCAGCCCCAGGCTGAGCCTGTCTCTCCTCAGCAGATCCATGTAAGAGAGAGGGAAAGGGCAGCCCACTCTTTTTGGAAGTGCTGTCTGAGAATGTCTGTAGACTCAGGTGAAAAACAAAACACATTTCAGTAACAAAGTCAATAATTTTTTCCTTTTACTGTGTGTGATGAACAGGGTCTTCTTCAGTTCAGTTTTTTTAAATAAAAGCAGAATTTCTGTTCCCTGTGCTGAAGTTTTTACCCTCTTCCCAACATTTTTTCTCTTCTTTTGCATTATTTGCATGCCTCTGAATTTCCTGTGAGAGTGATCCTTGTATAAAAGATTCAGAGGCCTTTTTGATAAACTTCTGTCAAAAATGAGCTATCAGTTTACATAGATTCCTTGAAGGCTGAAAACCAGTGTATTGAAGCCAATTTCCAGAAGATATTTTCCTTTAAATCCTTTACATAATTTGAAAAGATTAAGCACAATTCTCAGACTGGTAGAGAAGCAAGTTGCTAACATTTCAGAAACACAGAGATCAATGAAAGAAAAGCACGAGGATGTTCATGTTTTCCATTATGAAAATCAGGCCAAATTAATGACCACCATAATCAGGTTTAGACCCACAGACCTTAGGAGACCTCATGCATGCCAAGCATCAGGCTTGAAAATATTGCTATGGACATCTTTTGATCTGCATTACTGCTGACAAAAACTGTGCAGGTGTAGAAAGGTCATGATCCACTTCTCTGTAGATACCAGACACCTCTACTATCTCAACAGAACTACTTATTGGAGTGGGTACTAATGCTAAGTATCTATGAGATCAGGATGCTGGTCTCAAACTCTACAGAGACATGAAGAAATACATCATGTGTTGCCTGTGGACCTTTGTGGAGTTTAGGTTGGTTTTTTGGGTGTTTTCCCATATTTTATTTAAAAAGATAGAATGCCAATAACATGCTGTTTAATGTACTTTCCTTTTTTTTCATTACACATACACAGCACTGTGAATTGGTGACTGAAACATAACCTTCTCCAGAAGGTGCCATACTTATATGAGTAATTTTTATTCAGACAATATTATTACTAGAATAAGAGAATTATTTTTTTTTTCCTGGAAAAGAACTGCCAAATCTGATCTTCAGTTGCCCAGTCAGAAGAAAGAAAGCCTGTGCACAGTAAAAATATGAGGACAATAACATTTCCTGATCACATTCTCAGGTTGGAAATGATTTTGCTATCTTAACCATCTGAAATACTGCCATTTTTTCAGAAGTCTCTTATGCAATTAGTAATGGCAAGAAAATTTTGAGTCTGAATAGCATGCCCATGTGAGAGTCTGAAACCATGCAGTTTCCAGCATCTGGGAGTGAAGTCTCACTGTTCAGCAAGCTGCTCTGAGAAGCACACATAGCTCTTCCAGCAAGCTGGAAACACTGATACAGAAGTGCCAAATAAATAGCTTATTTGCTTTAACTGTACTGTTCTAACCATGATGTTTCACTTACAATCTGTCTTTAATACACATAAACAGATATATGTTCTTTCACAGAATCACTGCTGATCTTTCCAACGTCAAATCTGCATCTCTGACCAAAATGAACAGAGGTAGGTTTTAGGTCCTCACAGCAGTAAACAATTTGTGCACACATATATATCTGTATAGATATATGAATTTTTGAATATATATTTCAAAGCACAATTCAGTTTTGTGTTTGGTGTGTATTTGTGTCTGATTTGTTGTAAACTTTCTTTCAGCTGTGCTGAGGGGCCTGGCAGAGCGGGGTGCCGGGGGTCCAGCAGCCAAGGTTGGTCTGTGCCCATGTGCCCAGCCAGCTTGGGGAACAATCCAAGGATCATGTCCTTTGTTTTGCTACCTGGGGGTTTCAGCTGGAAAAAGCCCCATACCCAGCCCCAGCTCTGCTTGAGGACGTGGTGCTCAGGTCCCAGTAGAAGCACTCTGGGAGAAGAGGATTCCTTGCCCCCTGGCTCCCAGGAGCATGGTTCCTTCAGGGACTGCTCTGACTTATTGTGTGACTCGTGTAAGGGGCCGTGCTCAGGATGTTTTTCTGTGAGCTGTAAACTCATGTCACCCTTAACTTCACGTAGTTCAGACACTGCAGTCCACAAAGCGAGATCTTTAGTGCTTTGCTCTACTGAACTTTTCCCTTGTCTGTAATGGATTGTGGATAGAAGAGAGAGGAGGGGAAGGTGATAGGGAAAAACAAGGGTTTGATTGGCATGCAGTGATTTTGGACTAGCAGGAAGCCCGCAGCTCTGCTCTCCAGCCCCCACATACTTCTCAGTACATGTGTGTTGAGAGGGGAAAGAAACCGATATTGTTCCCTCTGAAATTAATTCCCAGTTAGCCAGTTATTCCTGGTTTTTAGCTCAGAGCACACTGTAATTGCATTTTTCATTTCAGTAATTATAGAGGATATTAAAGTGGATAGACAGTTGTAGCAATCTGGCTCTTTAGACATATCTACTTGTCCAAGATCAAATGGCTACAGCATATTCAGGGTTACAGTCTCCTTCTTTTCCTTCTTGTTCTCTACTGCAGTGGATTTTTTTTTTCGGCGTTACCATGACAACACTATATCTGGCTGCCAGCTCTGTCGTAAGTTATTGAACTGAGACTGGCTTTTGGTTTAGCAGATAATTAGGTTCTGTCTCACAGGTTCATTTTCCTGTGACTGGGACATGAATATGACCTACAGCTGGCCTCAATTTCAGTGTCACAGACAAAACTTTAACCCTTCCTAGTCCCGCCACTACTGTACCCACTGCGGCGGATGGCGACAATTCCATACCCTTTCCCGGGGGTGCTGGACACAGCACACCCTCCCGAGTCCTCAGGGCTCGTTGCCCAGGCTGTGTTAATCCCCAGGGAGGAGGAGGAGGAGGACAGTCCGGCTTGCACCACCATGCTGGGCGGGCGGGGAAAGGGTATCACTAGCACCAGATGAATATTGATTGTCTGGTATGGAGATTTGTCGCAAAGGTAAGTTCACTGCTTGATTGGTGACCCTTTAAATAATAGAAACGGACAGGGTGGTGACAGACCTTTTTTGCTTGTCTCATGAATATGAAATATTTACGAGAGGTCTGTTTTAGCACACAGTGTCCTATCTTAGGCTGGTACCTGCAGTGAGGAAGCAAAGCTATAAAGAATTGACATATTCACATATATTGTTTCTTTAGGTACCTCTCTGATTTTCCTTTTCTCCTTGGGAAAAAGGCGGGTCCAGCCTGGAGGCTCTGGGCATCTGCCACTGGAATACATCAGGGCCCAGCACCCAGGCCCTGGGGTGGGTGCAAGCAGAGCAGCACCACACCAGATGGACATTTGAGTTCACAAAATCGGGCTGGAGAAGGAGGAAGATCCACCATTTTCTTCAGCCCAGTTTTCAAATGTGTTCTTTCCCAACATTTACCTGCAGTGTAACATAGTCTTGCAGTTTTAGCGATTTCAAGCCAGGATATAAACCCCTCTCCTGCATATGAAAAACTTGCAATTAAAACTACTGATGGAAAGGATAGTCCATGAGATTTCACTAACAGATATTTGCTTAATTTGCCCATGGGATAAGACAGGTTTTTCATACCCTTAAAAAAGCAAGCAGATTTCTCTCCCAAAACTGACAGATCCCAGAGGGTGTTCCAGAGAAGCATAGGACCACTGGGGTAGGAGTACTGTATCTACTTCTCAGAGGCTGCAGATTCTTGGCATTTGGCAGTGCACACCATAGTGCTGCTGGGACTAGTCTTTGGGGAATCTCACAATTAAAAAAGAAAAAACAAAAGAGAGGCTGGCTGTAAATATTGATGGACTTGAAAGCACTATCCATCACAGGGCTCTTGTATACAGGATATCCTCTGTGCATGCTATGGCAAGGTGGACACTTCTTCTCAGTTTCCCTCCCCTTTCCCCACCAAATTATTTGTGCTGAGGTCTCTTGATTAGAAGGTCAAAGCGTAGAAGGAGCATCTGTCTTGCCTCTATGGAATGTGTCCTTCTGAGCTAATCTCCCAGCCTGTGTTTGTTGATAATGTTTGAAACCTGTCTATTATACAGGACAAGAAAAATGGCATTTCATGAACCAGAGATGGTGACTTCTTACCGAAGATAACGCCGAAAGCTGCAGATTTAGCATATATGTAGAAACAAAACCATCACAAAAAGGCCCTTAAGGTGTTTCTCTATTAGCATATTTAGTGTGGATTAGACATCCTTGCAACTATAGTGAAAGAAAGTTTTGCTGTGGGGTTAAACTCAGAGTGGGAGTGGGCTGGAGGGGAAGGTCCCCCTTGAATTGCAGAAGAGGGGTGTGAAACTCCATGTGCTGGTTGGCTGATAAATTATCCAGCTGCTGGGTGTTAATGAACATTGCCCCATCTGGGACCCCACAGCTCTGTTTGATACCACATCAGCAGCATATTACAATATAGCAGTGGTACATTGCTATATAATAAATTTATTTCTTTATATAAGCAGCTTTTATAGGGTTGCTTTTATAGAGTTATTCTCCCCCCCACCCCCCTTTTTTTTTAATTCAGATTTCATAACAAAAATACAGACTACATAGTTTCAGTTTTTGTTTAGAGTTGGTTTCGGTGCCTGGCCCTCATATTCTGGCATAGTCCTGTAATGTTTCATCTGTGATCACAGTTTTTAAGCCAAATGAAACACTGTTTTCATTGTAACCATGAGAGAAATCAAGCCAACATTGCCAGTGGGATTAAATTTTATAAAAATAGATAAGAAATCTCATTGTTTGGCCTAAAGCAACCTGACATTGTTCCAAAAATATTTGCAAATGAGGGCATGTAAACCAGATCACAGGGAAAGCAGGGAGGGGCAGGGGGAAGCTGATGACTAAGAGAAAATTATTTCATGATTACCAGTTTGAGTACTTAAACTGAGAAATTTTATTGTAGGAATTAAGCCCACTACTCACCCCCGTATATATTGTTTACAACTGTCAGCAAATTAGTCTCCTCTTGAGGATGCAAAGCTGTCAAGTCCTTCTGAGCCCCCAAAGTTCTTCCCTTTCTAATGTGAAAGACAAACACTTGCAGGATGTCTCCTGCTCTCAGGTGCTGAGACTAACACATTCACTGCTCTGTATTCCCACAACAACTGCTAAAAGTGGAACACCAGCAGAAGTTCAGGTTAGAAAGAGGAAATTACAGCATTTCATGCATTCTAGCAATCAGTAAATGCCCTGTAAACTTAGCTTGAATGTAAGACTTCCTTTATTGTTTAGAACTAAATAACTTTCTTTACTACCCTCTGACAGAACCTGCCTCTACACATTATTGCCTCTCTGCTGGATGTTGGCTGCTAAACTTAGTTACATGGAGTCATGTCTGTGTTATGTGCCTTGAGTAGGCTGTGAGAACACTTCCTCAAGTGTGCCTCATCCTTTTGATTTCTTATCATATTTTACCCGTATGTGGTACATGACCAGGAGAGCAAAATAAGTCCCTTAATTTAAGTATTTCATTTTGACAGCAACATCAAAAGTGCTTCAGGTACTCTGATCAGTTCCTCAGAGCCATAACAAACTTACAGGAGTAAGAAATATTCAGGTTTAAAATCTGAAATGCCTTTTGTTTTCTTCTGGCTATTCAAATTTTTAAGTTTTTTTTTCCCCCTTCTGTTATCAGGCAAACAAAAAAAACCCTAGTATAATGCCATTAAAAAAAAAAAAAAAACCCAAAAAAAAAAAAAAAAAAAAAAAAACCAAAAAAAAAAAACAAACCATAAAATGACATAAATAAGAAAAAAAATGTTCCCAGTATCTAATATGGTCAAATTACAGCATATACCAAAAATGAGAGTAGGAGTGTGCTCTTTACATATTAAACTTTAGAATAATGATATAACTTTAAAAAGTAGCTACAGCTCAATTATTTTCAGAAGAAAAATGATACATTTTTTTTCCAAAACCAAACTGTTGTTTCCATTCAATACTTGATAATTTGCCTAGTAGAACCCACGAGATGATGCCTCAGCAAACAAACTGTAGCTTGTTATCTGTGTAATGAAAGACGATTTTTAAAAAATTTTTCATTTTACAGGTTTTCTGAAACCTCTCTTTTTATTAAAAATGAAGTCTGCATGAAGAAGACACAATGTTTTTCAATCCTGAAGAATAGAAGTGATTTTTCTCTGTAAAAGAAACAAAATGGTGACAAAATCTCCAACAAAACTAAGAATAAAATTTGAGATACCTGCTCTGCACCCAAACAGATGCTTGACCCGGAGAGCACTGATGTCTCTTACCTATACAGTGGTGCAGAATATGTGTTTACTTCTTTGGCATTCCCAAGGAAGACTGTGGCAGAGGAATCATTAGAGGAAGAGGAAATGGACACTGCCCAATATTGATGCTTGCTTTGGGTTTGGATAAACATCACCATAAAAGTGTCTTCATGTAGGTAGAATGGCCCAAACCCTGTTTTCTCAGCTCCTGTAGCAGACCTTGGCGTTGTGGTGTGTTTTCATTTTCCTTATTTGGCATATTTTACTGTTTGATTTGTGGGGTTTTTTGGTCCCTCTGTGTTTTTTCCCCCCTGCCTTTGGAGTGGCACAGGTTCCCCATTTTGTATCTTATGTTGCTAAATTTAGACTCACTCCCTTATTGTTATTCAGCTCGGTTAACTGTCAGTTCTTTTTTGTTGCCTGGCCACTCCCTCCTAAGTTGTCAATCCCTCTTGTCCCTACCCTTTTCCCCCAAAACCTTCCCTGCTCCTCCCCTCCTCAGATGTCAATCCCTCCCTAAACCTGCCCTTCCCTCCAGAACCTTCTGTGTCAGTTTTGTATCCTTTGAAACTCCATTGGTTTATTTAAGCCTTTACCCTCCCTTAAGATCTTCTATTGGTTTACAGATTGTATTTCCCCGCCTTGTGTTCCACCCTCAGTCCTCCCGATTGGTCAGAAATTGTATCCTCCCCCAAGACCGCCCCTGTTTATAAGCTAGTGCCTGAGCTTCGTTCAGGGTCTTGGGACCTTGGGTGTGGGGAGTTGTCACTGGATAGGGCTACCCCTGTTCCGACCCCAGGACCCGTGCTGCTGCCTCTTTGTTCATCTGCGCCGAACCTCCGCTGGCAGATGGAATTGTGCGGGGTCTGCCAGGGGGATCTGTCGCACCCCTGTTGTCGCCACCACCGGGCTGGGGGCACGTAGCCCCCGCACCGAGACACCTTGGCCAGGGTAGAAGTTCACCTGAGCAAGGAGGTTCTTGTTAATTTTTAGAATGCACACTTTATTTTTACAAGTATGATGGGAGAACTTATTTATTAAAAAGTGAATTGTAATCTGTATGGTTGGCTCTTTAATCACTCAGATCTAATCATTCTTTTTGGCCTTTTCTAAAATAATTTCCATGAAATAATAGGAAACAGATACTTTAGGCAGTGCATTTCTGGGAATCATTGCACTTCTCAGGTGACTGAAGTCACTTACTCTTCATCCTCATGCTTCACAACTCATCTGAGGCAAGAAATTTTTCCCTTTCAGTGCGATGCCTTCTCGTACTCTTCTTGCTTAAATGATTCTTAAGGATTAGTGTGTTAAAAGCATTGTGAGAAATTCAGGGCAGGGTGGGGGAAGGAGAAGATAATATTATACATTAGAATTATCAACCTGATCCACATTTTGGTGATTTTATTCCAATCAGAAGAGTTTGGATTTAATAGACATCCATGGTATGGGCTAGGAAAAATATGGAGGACATTGTGACTTCCTTGACAGTGTGGTGTGAATAAAACCAGTCACATATAGCAGAAACTATCAGAATTAAGATGGTTTTGTATTTGCAAGAATAAAGAGAATTGCATTCTCTGTCCACTGATGGGTATTGCCAGCTGTCGCCTGTATGCAGGTACCATTCTTTGTTCCCAGGATTTTATGCATTCAGCTGTGATTTCTCTCTAAATCCTTTTACCATATCTTGATTGGTTTGCAGACAGAAACAAATTCTCTTGAGACAAATGTACCATTACCATTTTAAATTGTAATCTTTTTCAGAAAATGTTGTTGGATTTTTGTCATTAACATTTGAGAACAAAAGACTGGAGTTTCAACATTTGTTGCCACCCATGGGGCTTTTCCTCATATAAGGTTCTAGTTGCAATATGAGGAAACAACATTAGTTTCATGTGCTTTGAAAAACAATGTGCAGACAATCACAGAAACTTACCTTACTGTGAGCAAGGACTGAAACACTAGCATGCATTTTAGCTGGAGGACTACAGAAGTAATCTCTGAAGCCAATGTTGGGGAAATAGTGTATTTACTAAGTCATTACTTAGTAAAGTCTTATTTACAAAGCCCTGGTGAGCACTAATCTCAAGCTTAAAGTTATAAACATAGCTGCATGCTCTGATGAATCAAAATTTTAGCTGTTTCCATTTCTGCCTCAGTGACAAACTTCATGTATTGCAAGAAAATGCTAGAGCTATTAATAAAAGTAAAAGATCTGTTTGATATCCAAGGCTGCATCACCGAGCTGACTGTCTGTCAGTTTGAAATCCTGTATAAATGCAATCAAATATTTATCAGTAAAATCTTACAGCATTAAATGCAGGAAAAATTATTTTGTGCTCTCATACAGTCCATCATTCATATATAAATAGCAAATGTCATGTGATAGATAATGTAGAGTATATACAGTATATAGGATGCATTTAAAAATTTTATTTCCAAAAATATCTCATTGCTATTTTATTTTCTTCTTCCTGCTATATCCACTCTGAAAACACTTTCATATACCAGTAAAGTGGCAAAAAGCAGTGAAAAAACATGATTGCTTTTCTGTTTCATTAAGTCTTTTGTTAAAGTTATTTTTCTTGCCTCTTTATTTGATGAAATGTATAAATCTTTATAACTTGTATTTTATATATCTTGTATGTGTAGAGCATGATCACTGCTTATGGCATTTTTCCTCACAAGAGAGATGAAAATGTAATTTTCAGTGTCAGCAAAAATTGGTCTCTTGCTTTTCACAGGTGAAAGGCAGCATCCCAGGAAAGGCAGGCTAACCCCAGTTAGGTGTGCTGTGAGCCTCATGCATGTGCCATGCCTTATGTAGATGATGTGGTAGCAATGTCTTGTAGAATAAAATCTTTAGTTAAAGACAGAAGGATTGTCAAAGTTCTTTTAAGCTTGTTCTCCAAGACATTGCATTGAATTCCTTTCTGGAAGCCTCACTGAAAAGTTTGTGATGGTTTGCTTGAGACAGCTACTGTGTCAGTTCTGGTCCCAGTGGGCACATACATTGCCTTTTACAAATACTGAAGGGAATGGGAAATAAAAATGTTCTCAAGAAGCAGGAAAGAGTTCTAGGGTAGATCCAGGAAGAGCCACTGTGGTATTTGCAACATAATTTTCACATTTTCTGATTAATTTTTTAAGTAATACATAAGTTATAGGCATATAAGCCAGTCTGTCAGTGAATAGCAGAATCACTGGATTTCAAGCAAATTTTTATGTTGTGTCTTTCAGAAACTTTCATCCCTTTTAACACTGTGGTTTTGAAAAGTCATTCATCCTGCTATGGTTCAGAAAGGGAAAGGAGTTGTTAGCAGAAAATATTCATCTGATGTGCTCAGCCTGAATATTGGAAATAGTAGTGAGAAACTTCATAAGCTGTCTTGTCCCCGTTTGTTGACCTTAACAGTTTAGACAACTTGCAAAGGACTTTCATCTTCTATGTCCAAGATGACTAGCAATTCCAAACACTATGAATCCAAATTCTTTGTCTCTCACTGCTCTGAATGACAATTGTATTCAACATGCTGTGGGGTGCAGTGTTATGAAATGAATGCAGTCCCATATAACTCACTGGCTCAATTCTGTGCACACCTGGGAGAGGTTTAGGAGAGATATTACATGTGTTTCACATCTGTTGGTTTCTGGAATTTTGATGCAGTGGTCTTTGGCTTGTTCTTTGCCCATTCATATTGTACCTATTTAAACTCCAGATGTGAACAAGAAAAATTAATTTCTTCCCAGCCCATCTTTTAATACTGTCAGATGAATATGAATCTCAGGTCTCTGGAATATATAACACAGAATTTTCATTTTGTTCAGTGATTATTAATACTTCTACAACTGTGAACCCAGGCATATTTCTTTTTTTAGGCTTTACACAGAGCATATTACATCTCCTGGGATGTGAGTTTTCTGCATGTCATTTTATAATCAATAGCAGTTTTTATTTACATTTTTTTCTGACCATTTTTGCACAATATGCTTATCCTTTTTATTATTCCTAGCTAGAAAATGCCAGCATAATTTTATTTGCAACCACTGACATTTTGATAGGAAAAAAGTACTTAGTTAAGTATTTTTAAATTATTCTTGGTTTGTTTTTCTTTTCTTCGCAATACCAGATATCACCTTTGATTAACAACAATCATATATAGGCTTTGTTCCTCTTATCTGGGTGTCAGCAGTAATTGGAATCCATATCCATATCCTACCTTGCAATCATGCTGCAAAAGGCCAATAAATTCCCGCTGAGTGTGTTACTTGTTAAATTTAGTGCATTACATTCAGGGTAATGAATAAAAGCACTGGGCCGTTACTGTCTGGTTGGCAGAGGAGGAGTAAGAACAGCCAGACTCCCCTGAGGCCCCGAGCAGCCTTGAAACTGTGACAGGCAGAATCAAGGGACTCCCTAAGCATCACAGTTCAGTTTGTCTCCCTTAATTTCCTCTTCCACCAGGATTTTCAGGGGAAATGGAGGTGAGATAATCTTGCATCGAAGCACAAAATGCACTGTGCTGGTGTACAGTACTCCCTCGTGCAGATTCTCTTCTAGGCAAGTAATGCATCTGCATTAAACATTCAGCTGATGACAGGTTTGACTTTGCTTTAAGAAATGCATGTATCATAAACATATTTTATACCATTTTATAGATGGCCAGATATATAGATAAAATATACAAATAAATGTAGGATTCTAACCAACCCATGTAAAGCCTCTGTTGGACTGCTGACTGATAAAAATAAACTCCCAGACTTGGATGTCTGAGCACTGCTTTGGCTGACACAGGAGCAGCTGTGTGTCTCTAACTGAGGGAAGAAACAATATGTACTTCAGTTCTGAACCTGTGCCTGGGAAGTTCATGAATTTCAGTTCCTCTTGGTTGGCACGCAAATTTACTGTGTAAAAATGATGAAAATCTGATAAATAAGGTTATGGAAGAACTGAAGTAACAGGACAGAATATCAGTGAAAGGATACACAAATCTATTTTGGGGAGGCTGGGAAGGAGTTTTGCACTTTTTCTCACAACCTCCCTTTTGATTTTTCTGTGCCTTTGAACAGTGGGATCCTCTGAGTGAACTCCCTGTCTTGGAAGAGGGAGTCAGGCTACTCTTTGGTGCCTCTGCAGGCTCCAAAGTTGGGAGTGTGGAGAGCTGTGTGCCCACCCATGACTCCGCAGGAGGAAAGAGGCATGTCCACCTACAGCTGGAAATACACCCTGGAGCCTTTCCCTCTCATTCCCATGCCTGTTCCCTGTTCCTTTGGGAGACCATGAAAGGGAGACTAGGATGATCACATTCAGACCCAGTATTTTCTGCAGCTATGAAACTAGGAATTTTGGCAAGATTTAGCTGTTTACAGCAGTTGCACTCCTTTCAGGGATGCCTGTCATGGCCAAAAATCTCCTGAACTGGAAATGCTGGTACTATGTCAACATGTGTCATATAGATCCCAACTACATGTTATATTTTCAAGTGAATTAAAATGCACCAAACAGAACAAAGTTGCACTGGAGATCTGATCTCTTCTGGAGTCAGAGGCAAAGGTTTTACTTCTTCAGGATGTTGTCACTTTGGAGCTGCTTTGTTGAGTCCTTCTGAAGTAGTACTGTTTTTTGTTGTATTTTGTCGCTACAGCAAAAATCTTCCTGTAATCCTTTAAGAGCAGATTTTCAAAATTACTGAGGAAGCATAGGTACTTTGGGCTAGACCCACCACAGGATTCAGGTTATCCAGCTTTTCTTCTAACTGTCCCTGGTGGCTAAATTTTTTCTTTTTTTTCATTTTTGTGGTTTTGGTATTAGTCTAGTTTAATACCGGTTGAAATAATTTGTTTGATGGTGAGAAAAGTGTTTTATAAGTAATGGAAGGAAGAGAATAAACCATGCAGCCTCCATATCTGCATGTAAGATTTTCGAGCGTATTCCTTTCTTTTAGGGTTTTGAAGAGCCTAGGTTTAAAGTAAGATTAATTTTTTGCATAAAACTACATATATGGGATATGTGTACTCCAGGATTTGACAATATATTCAATTCCAGAAGTAACTGTGCATGGCAGTTCAAAACTAAGGAAGGCCTCTGTCACCAGAGGAGAAAAAACAAGGTCCTTGCAATACAAGGTGCTACATCAACTGCATCAAATAATTGCTCCAGGTTGTTAGAGTTCAACATAAACCTTCCCCAACATGAAAAGCAGTACTTTGTTTTAGAAAAGGGTAGTCTTTTGATGTGGGTGATCTCACACAAAATGAAATATTTGGTGTTGCCCTGTTTTGAATAACGTGGCTCGTGATGCTGCTAGGAAAAGCTCTTTCCTGAAATTGTCGTGTTCATTATCTTAACCTTACAATATATCATGGTACTGTTTGGCAATTGCATTAAAACTTAAAGTGACAAATCAACATTTCTACAACACAAACACACATGCATATGGAGCATACCCATGGAGAGAGGTTTTAAGATCACTTCATTGGGAAGGCAGTTCTGGCTTCTGATGTGGTCTTGTGGGAAGCCTCCTAAGTAGTTTACATTTCATTAGGGAATGCAAACAGGTCCTTGATTCTCTCATTGTTGAACTGGAAAATACTGCAGATGACCCCAGATCCTCCAAAGAAATCCTTCTGAATCATCACAGAAGGGAGGCTGGGATTATTTGCTACATTCTGAAAAGCTCCACATGGCTGAGAGCTCCAGTCCCCGATCTCAGTGGTTTTGCTCTGTGCCAACAATTGACATTTGTTGTTGATGGATTTTTATATTATCTTCTCATATTCAACATTCCTTTCAGCTGGAACATTTAGTTTAAGGTTATCTGGGTGCCATGGATGGAATCATCTTTAATCTTCTTACCATCAGAAATGTGCAGAAGCAGATCCAGGTGCAATGGCTGTTGACTGGCTAGGTTTTTTTATATTGACCATTAACTTTTGAAGATGGTTTGTGGGTTTTGTTTTTCTTTTAATATGGTCTAGTTCGTGCTCTTCTCTTCTCTACCTTTTTTCCCCCCATTGCTCTGGGAGCAAAATAAACTATGACAACGATGTTAAATGTAACAGCTCTATGAAAATTTTGATTATTTTAAAAGTCCATTATCTGACATGAGAACTTCATGTTTTTCAAGTATTTACTTACTTTCTGGACAATGTGTGCCACTTAGGTCTATATAAGTAGAGCCAAACCAATATATCTGGAGAAGTAATAAACTACAGTACTGTATTTGTGTCCCTTCCAAAAAAACTAGTCTGTTGCCTCTACTGCCAAGATCTGGCAGGTAGCTTTGAGGAGATTAATGGCCCTGGTGATTGTTACTATTTGTGCCTTTTTTCCCCTTCCTACACTTAAATTATTACATTCCAAATGCTTATTTACTGGATACAATGAATGTGCTGGGAAAAAAAGAAACCCAAACAGGCTAGCATACAGCATGCTGTGATCTGACCTTGTATTTGTTTATAAATTAGTGTTTTTCAAGGTACTGGACTAACACAGCTGTCTGAAGTGCTTGAGGGGTCAAAATCAGCTGTCTTTTCAGAAGCCGTCTAATAGTCACGTAAAGGTTATTCCAAGTCCTGCCAGTATGGAAATGGATTTGTTGGACATGGACTCACTCACCGCTGACAAAGGTGGAGTTGAAATTGCTGGCAAATATGATGTGTTAGTTTTTCATGTCTAACTTTCTTTGATCAGCCAACATTGCTGCCAGGATGAGATCAAATTGTACTTATTGTCATCATTGCTTGTTAGTTTGGTGGTTGGTTACCATTTCTATTTTCAATAGGCCGGAGTGTTTTCTCTGAAATCTTTCGTGTGATAAGTTTGTCATGTGGGAAAAGAATTAGATACAGTCATATTATTTGGATCATAGTTGAAAAAATACCAAGTGACCTGTGTCCTGTTTCTTGTCAAAAGCTACCATGAACAAATATGCACTGAACCAGTAAAGTCTGTGAGAGTACTAGCAGTTTCATTTCCATTTCAGCACACTTTTTTGCATGGCTTTTTGATGTGGTGGAAAAAGACTTTGGTCTTCTGGAAGTCTGTGCAAGCATATTTCCTAGCCCACATGAAGATGTGTTTGTGGGTACTGGCTGAATATTTTAAAGAATGGCGTTCACACCAAAACAGGTGGAGATATACAGTCTGTGTCATTGGGAGTTTATTTTATAATGTTTTTTTTTCTTTTCCTACAAGCTTTAGATATTAAAATCATTAAAGAACAGCCTTCAGAACTTTACTTAATAGTTCCCAAAGCGTGGTATCTTACTGAGGAATTGTCTTCAAGCAGTTCTCTTGAAATTCATGCAAAGTGACAAAAAATTGACAAATTTGTTTGTTTTTATCACTATTATGGCTGCACTCTCAATTTTCTGGCTCTTTCCTCTCTAATAGGGTCTTGAGTAGGCCTTAGTGGCTCTGGCCAGCCCCACCTGGAGCCCTCACCCACACCCCCATCTTGGACCCACCAGCTCTATATGAGCTCATGCTCCTATCTGGAGGACTCTCTCGCAGGCTGGGAAGATTTTGGTGCTGGTGCTGAGTTTCGGCCCATCAAAGGGATGTTAAGGGAAGAATTATCTTCCACAGGGAATGGCGGGCACCGCTGCGTGTGGGAGTTCTTTATGAAGAGGCACTTGCCAACAGCCTGTTCAGAGGCCTTATCTGAAGAGCACTTTTGTCTCTAAAAATTCTCTGCAGAATGTAGTTGTTTTCACTGTATGTGTTTTTGTTAAGATCTGTAGAAGTGTCATGTGTTCTGTTGCATGGTATATTAATCTTTGAGTCTTCTACTGGGGGAAAAAGCAGACAGAAAATGTACTTCAATTTTATTTAGATTTTTTTCCTAATTCTTCCTTTAATTGAAAGTTCAGGGCATAGGAAATTGATACTGCCACACCCTGTTTTAAATAGCTTGCTCTTCTGTTGAAGATTTATTTATTCCACTAAATAAAGACTTTGAGATATTTCAGAAAACTAGTAAAATAATAATGAACATTGTTTATGGGAATATCTGATGGAAGGACAACATAAGGAATCAAAAAGGAAATAAATTATTAGAGAAATCTTAACTGGGTGAACTGCTTTTAGCTTGAGATAAGTTGAATTCTCCCTTGATAAATTTAGATACGCTCTAATGTTGTTATGGGCTTGCTGTCCCTTAGTAAGAAGTCTGAGTTTTGCAGATGAAAATAATAGGGGAAAGAGTTAGGAAATGGCTCTCAATAGTAGACATTCTGATGGTCTTAGTCTGTGATGTCAGGTGACATGGAAACCTTCCCCCTAAAGAAGTAATTGGAAGAACCAAAGCCTCCTGCATGAGTACACAGGCGAAGAAAAATTAGTCTTGTGAAAATTTGTACCTGGAAGAGCACTGAAATATACCTCTGTACATTAATTCAATCTGTAGGTGTAGAGGCTGAGCTGGACAGTTCTGATACAGGTTTTGCTGGACTGGATAACTTGAGGTGCTGAATGATCTCTGGTCTATCTGAGAAATCACAAATATGGTCATTGGTTACCTTTAAATCATTATTTATTGATTCCTCTTTGAGCTTGTGAGGATCAGCAAGAACATAACACAGAAAGAGGTTGTTAGGGATTTTTTTATCCTATCTCAAAAAGGAAGCAGAATGCTTTAGTAAGAGAAGGAAAAGAATTTAATCAGCTTTTCTGAAAAAATATTAGTATAGAATAACAAAAAAGAATGACTACGGAAATACTTTGTGTGACAGAGTCTTGTTAAAAGATGGATTTGTCTAAGCTGAGATCTCATACTAGGCTTCTTTTCAAAAGAGTCTTAAAGGAGGAGCAAGTGTGACAAAGACTCCTCACTTCCCTTGAGTGTGGCAGGCATCATCTTTCTGTGCAGGGGAGTGGTATTTTAATCAGTTGTTAAGTTTCATCAGCAAGATCCCTGACACAATGCTACAAGCAAATGGACATCAGTACAAGCCTAGATGAAATGTGTGCTTACAACTTACTTATATTATCAATCACTGCAATGATGGTTTGTATATATATAAAGGAAACTACCCCTCAAAATAATTGTATAAAGTGAATTTGGAAGATAAGAACAAGGTTAACTTGGGGAGAGAAAGAACAATATAGATACCAAATTTTGATTTGTGATTCCAAAGATTTGTTTATAATAGGAAATTCCATTATAGAGTTGGCTTGATCTGGGCCAGTTTATTGGCTTATTTTTTCTATATATTTTTGGCTGTAGAGTTTGCTCAAAGAGAGAAACTGAACTGAACTGTCTTGGAACAGTAAGCTTAGAGTTTTTGCAAGAGCTCTACAAACTTGCTTCATAACAGATGAGGAGCTGAGTTGTTTGATTACTTGGTTGTTACTGTGGTTGATTTATATTTGCTTCTTAAGCTATGATTTGCCTTTTGTTAAGTAAATCCTTGAGTGAGGCTACCTACCAACTTGAAATGTGGAGATTATGCCTTCAGAAATACCAAACACGTATCAAAAACACCTGGCAGAAATAATCTGCCAAAAATGATTTTATTATCCTGACACTTCAAATTATCATAGAATTGTTTAGTTTGGGAAAGTTCTTTAAGGCCATTGAGTCCAACCATTAAGCCAGCACGGCCAAGCCCACCACTAAACCATGTCCTCAAGTGCTGCATCTTCATGACTTTTAAATCCCTGCATGGATGGTGACTCCCCTGGGAAGCCTATTCCAAAGCTTGACAACCATTTCCTTTAAGAATTTCTTTTACATCCAATCTAAATCTCTCCTGGTGCAAACCGAGGCTGGTTTTTTATTATCCTATCAATTACTACTTAGGAAGAGAAACCACTCCCCACCTGGCTACGACCTCCTTTCAGGAGTTGTACAGAATGATATAAAGTCTCTCCAAGCCTCCTTGTCTCCAGGCTAAATACCCTCAGCTGCTCCTCATCAGACTTGTTCTGCAGACCCTTCCCCAGCTCTGTTGCCTTTCTCTGAACTCACTCCAGCATCTCCATGTCCTCCTTTCAGGAGGGGCCCAAAACGAAACACAGAATTTGAGGTGCACCAAATTCTGTGCGAAGTACAGAGGAATGATCACAAAACATGCTCAGCTGCAGATCTGTATGCACAAAAGGGCAAGTTCAAATGTCTTCCAATATTTTTTCATGATGAAAATATCTAAAGCTGTGGATGAGGGCACTGGTGAAGCCTTGATGACATCCTAGACTGCCAGTGTTCGAGGATCCTGCCCCATTGGAACCAGTGGACAATTATGAAGACTATACATAATCAAATGAAAGATTGCTCTTAAAGTAATATTTGATGAAAGGCAGGAAGGACATGTCTAAAACTTTTAGAATCCACACTGATATGAGAAACAACATTTCAACTGGGATCTATTCAGCTGGCAATGTATTTATAAGGTAGTTTGGCTGATACAGTCCAGACTCTATAACAATATTGTGAGAAATATCAAGAGAATGGTCCTGAGCCCAAAGTTTACTGCCAATATTTTTTGCATTGTCAGCAAAAAAACAGTCACGAAGTTAAGTAAGAAATGTAGAAGGGTGTAACCAGCCATCACAGTGTCCTATTTTCAAAATTAGTGGATAAGCTGATGAAAACACCACATGTGAGTATGGTGAGTGAAAGGGAGAGCAAAAGTAAGCATGTTATAAAGGAGATATAATCAGGTAGTCATATTGAAGGGGAGTCATGGAGAGTTTAAGAAAATAAAAGAGGAAAGAATAAAAGAACAAAATATAAGGAATAGACTTCCATTTGCTGACTGTTGCAGAAAAGCTAAAAGGAGATTGCAATGTGTAATTCACAGTATACAACATTCACAATAAAGAGAATTGAGAAAGAAAAAGTAAATGCTAAGGCTCTGATGAGCATACAATTCTAGTTTTTTGCATTTGCAGATGGAAACCACCTCTCCTGTACAGATCTGCTTCCCATCCCACAAGTTAACACTCCAGAATTCTAAATGCCTTCTACAGGCCATATGTGAGCAGGAGACTCCTGATTCTCCTTTTGAAGTACTTTAGAAATGCAAGCATATGGAAATGTGTGTGAAGACCACTTCCATTGCTGGTTTGAACTTGGCAACACTCTAGCAAATGGGATTTACAAATGTTACCACATAATTATACAGCTTTGACAAGTTCTGCAGGGGAATACCACCCCCAGCATGTGTTGGGTACTTCTAAAGTTCACTAGAGAAAACCTCCACTTCAGATTTCAAACTTTGCTTTCCTGTTTCAGTAACTGCTTCACATTTTCAAGAAATATGTCAGAATGTGGTAGGACAAAATGTTCTGATGCTGCTTAAGTCAAGGGCATGACACAGGTGTAAACAGAATTTAATCAAATATTTCAAGTTAAATTGAATGACAGGTCTGGTCAAGGCTCCCCAGAAACCATTTTCTTGTTTCTTCTCTTTCTCTCTTTTTTTTTTTTTTTGTACATTCTTTCACAAGGAGTCATAAAATACAGATAACTGACTTTGTATTATAGATACTAATATTTATTTATTTATTCATTCATGTGATCTCTTGAGAAAAGTTTAATTATTGGGGCTCAAATTGCTTAACCTGTTCTGTTGTCATCCATAGAATCTCTGTAGCTGTTTGCACTGATAGCTGGTTTTTTTTTTGAGATGACAGCTTACCTTGTGTCATCAATGTCTAGACAAAATTGACATTCAACAAGTTTATAGAAAAAAAGACATAATCTTACAAAAAAGGTAGCACAAACTCCATAAATCCTCATTTCATATTAATGTTTGTGGAGTGAGTATGGTAGAGCAACGTTCGATAAGATTTTTTTCCCAACCAATAATGCACTTTTTATGTGTTTATTTCTACTTTAAGGAGTTAAAGGTTGCATGGGACAGCTGGTGAAATGAAGGAGGAGTTAAAAACATATGTTACATCTTCATTTACTTCTAAGAGCGGAACAATGAAACTCCTGATTTTTTTATACATATTGTCTTTATTATGCTGGATACTACCTGCTTGGGGTTTTTTAACCACACCATTTTCTAAATTTCGCTTTCCTTTGCCCAGGGAAAGTGATTCATAAATAACACCTTAGCACTTAGAAAATTTTTTATTTTGCCTTTAATGTTTTAAAAGGATACTGAGCACCATTATGTCCATCATATAGGCAGAAAATCTTCAGCAGAAAAAGGTTAAACGACTTGCCAGAAGGCACAGAGAAAAGCAGAAGTAGCAGACAACCACCCACAAGTCCAAGGATAATTCTGTTCCTTAGTATTATCGTTCTGGGAGGTAGGAATAAGAAGTACTACGCAGCCTCTTCTCTGCAACATGTCTTTTCACAACATGGCTAAGTTTGGCTCTCACTGCTCTTTCCTGCTTAGCTGATTCAGTTTCAGCTTTTACAACCATATGTGATAAGAGCTAACCTTAACATCTATAGAAATTGGTACTTAAAGGACCTTGTACTGATGTTATTAATAGAAAAAGAATTTGGAAGATCCCACTGTTGAGTGTCATCTTTGCTAGATAAAGTTTCTTCCTAAACTTAACTGCCATGGAAGTGAATAAAAAGACTGGAAAACCTATTTTATCTAACACTTAATAGTTTAAATGAATTTTTGCAGGCACCTAGGAGACAGCAGCAAAACAAGACAATAAATAATTTTTCATTCTAAATATATTTAACAAATTTCTGTAGCAGAGTAACAGCAGATGTTAAGTTTGCTGACTTTCAAGAAGGTTTTAGTAGCATTTTATGGCCTACTAAACTGTAACACATAACAAATTAAAGAGAGACCTAGATGAAAAAATTAAAAGGCAAACAAACTACCTGGGAAGCCACAGTTCATAACAATATCAAGATGGAAAGAACTTTCAAAGTTTCTGCAGTTATCTGTTCAGCTCCAGGTAGGGAGGAATAGATTGGTGGAAGACACTTTTGGTGCTTAAAATTATTTCAAAAATGGGAGAGATTATCTTGGAGCTGAGTGGAATGGGATGAATGTCAGTAGGGACAACTGCAGTATGCAAAGTTTAGGCAGGAATACTCAGCCGTACTAAGGCAGGTAGGAGATCAAACAGGTAAATTGTGCATGGGCAGGGACCTGCAAATTGTTGAAACTAAAAGCAGAAGCAATATAATTATACTGTTGAAAGCCAGTAAAATATATACCAAGGTGTACCAACAGGTTTGGGTTTTAAGATACACTCATCTTACTGAACAGGAAGAAGCACAACTGAATCATTGTGTTCAGCCCTGGCCACTGCTCTTTCAGATTTGTTGAAGAGAATCTGAAGGGAAATAAGGAAATTAAGAAGTTCATATGCCTTCATTTGCAGGGTAAAATTATTTCATTTCAATGCTAGAAGTCTGATGAGAAACACAACATTAATCTTTAAGAATGCACAGAGGAAAGGAATGATCTGTTCCCTATCTTTGTGACAGATATGCCAAGAAGGAAGTAATAGACTTCATTTTCAATAAGGAATGTAGAAGTTAAACATTAGATAATCTTTTAATCAGGAAGGAATGTAAAACACTGCAGCAGCTGGTTTAAGGATGTTCCATTGCTGAATATATCTTTGGAAATGTGCATCATGGACTGTGACCCTTTCTGAGGCTGAGGGAAACCTGGGTAAATCCTAAGACTCTGCTCTGTGCCGAGCCACTGAGACATTCCAAACACAAGCCTTACAGCCCAAATAATCCCCCACAGAGCACAAGATCTGAGGTTTCAAGATTTCTATAATCTCATTAAAGTACAAAATATTTATAGCTGTCACAAACTTAACAAAAAGCATAAACTTTCCAGATGCTTTTATTAGTGTTTTGCTGGATCTGCAGACATCATGAAACAGCAAAACAAAGATGTGACCAGCGCATTTCATCCTGAGGATGGAACTCTGTGGTCACTCAGAGTAAAAGTCATGGGAGTATCATCAGAGGCGTGCTTAGGCCTTGCCTTTGCAAGTAACACAAGTGGGTGAACAGGTTCTTTCTGCAGAGCAAGTAAATTAAAGCACTGCAGGTCAAAAGTCTACTGAAGCAAGTACACATTTCCTATTCTCTCTCTGTTGCCATCTGCCTATATGGGTACACACTGAAGCAGGTGCACAGGTAACTTTCGGAAACTTCTGTGAGCTGGACTTTATACTCTGGGTTATTCCCTGCTTTCTTCAGGCTTCAGTGTAATCATGCTGATTTATGTCAGCTGAAAATCTGATGCTTTATTTTTAGCATTTAAACATATAGAAAGAATTCATGTTCTGGGTTTAATCCACTGGAACACTGGGATTTAGTGAAAAGCTTGTGTAGAGATGACAGGACTGCTGGCTACATAAGCAGAGGAAGGTGAGGGGGAGGAACGTGCAAAGAATGCTTTTGAGAAGTAGATTAACTTTGGAATTTTAACATGCAGTTATTATTGAACAAATAAATGAGGAGGTTCTTTCTCTTCTGAAGGGAAGATTTTGTTCATTTTCACAGATAATCAGTCTGTTTCTGTAAAGTTAATAGGATGCTGTCAGGACTTTCTCCCATGGTTTGTTGGTATGCTTTCATTTCTTCAGTGAAACAGGGGAATTATCTCAGGGAAGATGGAAAGGACACTGGTTCGGAGTAAAATTTCTCGAATGAGCTTAGTGAGCTAAGCTTCAGTGCCAAAATACAATTTATATTATATATATCTGACAGAATATTGTTTGTTCCATACTTCTCTTTCAAAGTGTAGTAAATTAGGCAGCATGGAGTTAATAATGAACAAAATTGTCCTATTGTACATAGTATTTTTGCATCAGTATGCTGTTACTTCCCACTGGTTTGTCTCCCACTAGGACAGTCCATCTCTTTCTTCTTTCTTATCTATCTTTGTGTTTAAGTTCAATCAGGACCAGTCTATTTTCAGCTACTCTTGGATGCAAGGGCAGCAAAATCAGCTTGTTGGAAGCCTTGAATTTCCTTAGACTAGCCTGTTTCCAGAGGGATAGGTGCTGAGGAGCCCAGCAGAAATACTTGTTACATGGATGTGGGCAGGTGCCTATACATGTTTGTGGCCCCCTCCCTGGCCACTGGACTCACATTGACCATTGGCCTCAGAACAACAGCAAGAATCAGAATTCAGCTTGCAAGGATTGCCAAGAAGCAGCCCTCCCCTGTATATTTATGGAGAAGCCATTTCAGGAAAACAGAGTGGTTTGTGTTTGTTTCCAGTGGTAGGAGCAGCTTCCTTTGAGCTATTTGGTCCTGTGACACCAGTCCTGGATTACAGTTCATGGAAGGGCAGTGAGTTGGCTGCAAATGGCCTGGGTTATCTCTCAGAGCAGGAGAAGAAATTCTTGCAACAAAAGCCTGAGCTGAGGCAGCAGGAATCTGAGAGGGCTAAAAAGAAACAGGTTTCTAAAAGCCCTTTTTTAGTTCCACAAATATCATAGCGTGTTATGAAGTGCATTTCAGAGCACCAGAGAAGCAACATGCAAGGTATTCCTGCATTTAGTGACATGCAGATTGGATCATTACAGCAGTATAAAGGCATTTCAGTTTTTACCCTTAAACAAAACCTAGTGCTCCTCTTAGGCAATGAACTATAAGGAAGAAAAAATATTTTGTGGAATAATTCCATGAAAATACATATCAGTATGAAGACATTGTCAGCAATCATTTCAAAACTCCATTTATTTCACAGTGAACTTTGTGCATGACTTCAGGGGGTATGAAATGGAAAGATAGGGAAAGCAATTTACTAAATCCAAACTGTGCCAAGCGTAGATGCCTTGTCACCCATCCCTCAGTGGGGAGCTTTGCCCTTCCACTTATGCCAAATGTCACCGCCTGGTGAATGACATAATATATACAGTGCTGAAATCGCTCTAGTCTGCCTAAAGAAACTTTATCTGCTCCCTGTTCTCATTTCTTCTGCTAAAAGGGATGCTTATACCAGTGCAGATATAACTGCCAAGTGGCCTGATAATTGGTCCTGCTTCTCCCACAGCCCAAAGCGAACACACCCCATTACTTGTAAGAGTAATTTGATGTTTTCTCAGACCTGCAAGGTGCCTATAAACAGTCAGGGGCAGCGGATCCTCAGGAATGCTGGAACGAGACAGCACAGGTGGGATCCTTCTCACCTAGTTTAGTTTAGATCATAGTATTTTCATAGTGGGATTTCTGTCCAATAGTTGCTAATCCTGTATGTTAACTCATACTTAATTTTCCTCCTTTTCAGTAGGAAAAAAGCTTTCAAAAAGGAGTAATAAGAAAATTTTCATACTCATATAGAAAAGAACTTTCCCTATTCTGGGGGAAAGAACCTTGAAATATTCATGTTGTGTTACATAGACTGCCCATGAAATATGCATGAAAAATTTTACAAGGTACTAGAAAAAAAAATACCACTGGAAATTGGATTCTTTAATTTAAAAAGACAAGTCTTTATCTAGCAAGAAGAGCAAGAATATAGTAAGAGCTAGACATGTCCCTTTTAAGTGTCATCTTAGAGAAGGCTGACTGCTGGCTCTCTAAAGCTGACTGAACCTGTCCCTCCCAGCCACCAGAGAGCTGCTTTCTCATGCTTCCACAGGTGTTATGTAATACATAACCTGCTGTGAAAATACCAGGTGGAGACACTGCTTACCAAGCACTTGCCTAGTTGTGAAAGAGCATCAGCTTCGCTTCTTTCAGCCAAATGTAATTGCTCTGATGGTGGTTAAACCATTTTGTTGAATATCTAGTTGTCCAATAAAAGTCATTATCAGTCAGGATAGCATCTGGCAGGTGATTTTCCCCAGAATAATGAGTATAGTATCTGTACTTCTGCCATGGTTTTAAAACAGACCTCATAGGAAAAATTACCCTGCACATTTAGGGCTGGTTCCTCCCAGAACTGCAGGAGCAGCAACAGATAGAGAGCATGACTGGAAATCATGTAGCTGCTTTTACCCCAAAATTCCACCCTAGTTATTAGTCATTAGCCTAAATATGGTGGTGGCAGATCCATTGATAAGAGAGATGTGTTTTCATTTAGAAAGTCATAGCAGCCCAGTGATAAAACCTGCCAGTCTCTAGGACACTATTGGGATGTCTGCACAGAAAGTGGCTCCCAAATTGAACTGAGGCAAGAAAGGGTATCTACGACCATATTCTTTGTACAATTGCCCTCCGTGCTCAGAGCTCACACATTTTCTAACATACTGGTTGGTCTGGAAATGCCCACATTGACAGGGTGGTTTCAACACTCTTTTGCTTCATTAACAAAACCCAAATTTTCTCACCTGTGTACTACCATCACCAGTAGCGATGATCTCATTACAGATGTTCCATGCTGACATGTCCTGATCTTTCCTCACTTCCACTACTCTGGCTGATAGATGAGCCTGTGTCTTTTGTTAAATGTTGCCAAGCAGAGCAGCTTAGCTGACCATCTGCATCTGTCCCTGAATTTTGGGCAGTGGCTTGGGGAGACATTATCCCAAGGAACTTCTTTCCAGCTATGCTTGTGCCGTGTCCCCTTGTTGTGGCTGCAGATGGGCTGATCACTGCTCTGTGACCAGGCTCTAGCTTGGCTTTGGCAGGCTGGCACTCTGCAGCTGCCCTGGGCCCTGGCAAAGCCCCAAATATACCTCCAGATGCCCTTGTGCTGGTAACCACAAATGCTGCACCAGCTCCACTTGGGTGGCTGGTCCGGGTGGGGGTACTGCCAGAATGGGAGGAGGAGACAGATTATTGCCTGGCAGGAGAGGGATCAGGGGGCTGCTAAATGTGCTTTGTTTGCTTGTTGCTGTGGTTTGAAAAGTACAGCAGGTGAAATTCTGCGATGCTGATGGGCTGGTAGGGGGGAAAGGAACATGGAGCATGGTCATGTAATGCTTAATTTCAAGAAAGTCCCCCCAAATATGAAAGCAGTCATTTGCACTGTAGCTGTGAGCCAGCTGGCTGCGTGGCCATGGCTGCAGTGTAACATTAAATATGCAGCAGTTACTGAACTGCAGCTCGCTGGGAATGATACACCTCCCCATTATCCCTTCTTGTGCTGACAAGCCCAGAAAGAGGGGGAAAAAAAAAAAAAGAAATATAAAAAAAGCTGAGCTGAGTGTTCAGTCTGCTTAAATTCTTTCAAAAGACTGTATGCTAGTCTGTTTTGGTCTTCAAAAATTTTCAACTTAAAGGTTAGATTTTTTTTTTCCCCCCCTCTTATGTTTCAATCAAGAAAACTTATATTAGGGTGAGTCTGATGCAGGCAATTACAGGCTCCCTTCTAGATGTCTTGAGATACATAGATACATACAACAGAATACAAAAGTTTACCATGTTTTGGTGTAAGTTACAATCCTTTGTACATAATAAAAGTATTTTCCTTATGATAAAGAGAATTGAGAACTGAGTATGCATCACTAATTCTACTTAATTTCTTTCTTTGCAGACCAAGGCATCACTTAGATTAAGAAAATTATGTATGAAATTTAACTTACAATCTGTTTAGGGTACAAAATAATTTTTAAAAGATTTTACAGTGCAATGACATGGTTTTATATGGTTCTATTGTACTCATTCTGAATATTGAGTCGTAGTCATGGGAGAAAAAAGACAAAGGGAGGAGAAGATTATGTAGTGTGTTGGAAATTTTGTGATTCTCATGTTTTTTTTCACTATTTGTAATAAGTTTAAGTGTTACTATGCATCATGGTGATGGTATTTAATGAAAAATCTAAAATGTTAGTAAATTTTAAGTTCACAACAGACTTCATATCCCACATCTGTTTGAAATGCTGTACTTCTCTGTTGATAAAGGTAATGGTTACATTTAAAATGGGGAGGAATTCTGGTTTTCTTTTTTTTTATTCTAACGCTTTATATATTACCAATTTTAATGTCTTCCTTCAGTGTTTTGTGCTGAAGTTTTTTTAGTTTCTGTTGGTGTTTTTTTGTTTGTTGTGGGATTTTTTTTTTTATTTTAAATTACTACTACTATGACTTTTTTGGCTCTAATAGGGAATATATATATATATATATATATATATATATATATATATACCAGTGTCTTTATTAACAAAAAAGTGCACAGAACTCAAAAGCATAGGTTATCGTTGAAACTACAGAGAAAGTTTCAATTTGAAATAAGTAAATGTGTGTGGAGGGACTTCAGTATCAGCTGATAAATATTTTCCTCTTACACTGAAATGTATTTAAGTATATTTTAATTGCACAAAGACAGGGATATTAATAACCTGTTTAACCCAAGCTGCTTCATGCTGACCCAGGGAGTGCCTTTCCTATGGCCAAAGTGGGTGACTTCTTTTGGGGCAGGAGATGAGTCAAGTTTAAACACTACTTAAGAGATTAAACACTTCTTAATTAAACAGTTTCTAAAATGCAATATGTGCTCATACAGTCTATATGCTGCTCTTAAAATGTGACAATGAATTTAGTCAGTGTTTGGTAGTTTCTTGCTAATCTTGCTATGTAATATCTGAGTTATGGCAGGGCGAGTGCTGGCAACAAAATTTTGTTTCCACTTGCACAATTGTAAGAGTCATAAATTGGTGGAAAGATTTTTATTTTTTTTTTCTCTCAATGGAGGTTCTTTCCTAATGCCTCTTCTAAAAAATCTATGGCATGGATCTTAATGATTTCAGAGTAAACTAGATGGAGTCCTTATGAGCCTCTAGAAAAATTCACTTAAAATGTTTTTAATGTGATCCCATTTCAGTAATGCCTCCTCTGTTAGCTTTTGTCGACTAGAAATAAATATTTTAAATTACTCTGCATGACCTTAAGGTTAGACAAATAGAAATTGGATCATCTTTCTTTTGTCAGTAGGTATCTCCTTTTCATAGGTGTGTAATTTTTTTTTTAATCTATCCCTCTGTCCCTCCCAGCTCCCTCCTTTTTTTCCTTCTGTTGCATTGAACATTTATTGGCTCACAATTTTTTAATGCATGTGTCCTATGAAAACTCACCACTTTCCAAAATTGCAAGTATGAAAAAAACCTGAATCTGTGACTTTTATATTGGGCTAATAGACAGAGAAGAATAATCTGGAGGCTGGAATTGTGCCTCTGTTCTGCAGTTTACCATTGAGGCAATAATTTGGTCAGGAGCTGGCTGTAATCTGGGATACTGTGAGCCATGGCTGTATTTTCCACGTACGTGAAGCATTTAAAGCCTTAGTGGAGACCCTAAATACTCTCCCATCTCTCACTGCACACTAAAGGCAGCAGTTTTAAAAGACTGCATCTATGACTGCGAGAAAACAAAGTCTGCAAATAACAATGTAGGCAAGTGAGGAGAGCAGGCTAATTCTAGGCAGTTTAACACGGGTCTTGTGGACTGCTGAAAAAAATGGGCCTTGTTCTCTTATCTTTCCTTGTAAGAAGTAGTTACAATAAGAACTGAAAATGTCATTTCTTCCAGCTGGGGATTTACAAAACCATATATATATAATTTTCTGGGCTTTGAGTATGGGTATAAAATTTTTTGTTAACCCAAGATAGGTAAACCCACTAACTACATAGAAAGGAGAAAATCATAGGCAATATGAAATATGATATTAAATATGAAATGCAAAAAACTGACTTGTAGGTGGGACTAAAAGATAATTGGACGCTCTTTGAAACATACCTGCCTGGTGCTATGTTTAAGGCATTAAACTGATGCTGTAACTGGACAAACTGATCACCTTCTGTATGTTAAAATCCGTCAAAAAAGGGCATTTGCTCTGCTGCAGCCTTGGGTCACTTGCCAGGTGAGTGTCTTGTGCTGATTCTATGTGACCATGGAAGATTTTAATAAGCTCAAGACAGCAAATCTGATGGAGCCTGTGCTGTGAGCGAAGGACATGTGGAGAAGGTTGGATTGTTGAATTTTTGGATCTATTTCTATCAAAGAGGTTTGAAGGAACATAGCCAGGCTTGGTGTTCTGTAACTAGGAGGCTGAGGATCAAGCCCTGTTTTTGATTACAATAAAATAAATTCAGTACAAAACCACTGAAATGTAAACACTAATTGCATTCTTGCTCTCTGATACTTCCTGTAAATTATTTAGGTCTTTATCTTCTTCTTTTGTTGCTTTCTGTCTGAATTTTTATTGTCTTTGCTTCAGTTGGATGTGTAATACCATAGGACAGGGAAATTATTTATAGAATTAGGTACTGAATTGTCATGGTTGTAATTCTTTCTAATTTGTTTGTTTGGTTTTTCAGTACTGAAATCTCCAGGCATTAATTCAGTGTCCTGCACACAAAATGATGAACTTCAAACACATTTCCACATTTCAAGTCAAAAGAATGTTTCTTTTGCATGACTATTACAACAAATTTTAAGTGTGATATTTAATGGTTGTAGATCTGCTGATGTCAAAGTCTTTATTGTATGCCTCCACAGGAAATCTCCATTCGAGTTTAGTAAGGATCACTTATAATTTTGTTCTAATACATTGAAAATAAAAAATGGAGCAGCTAGTATTTCAATTCATGGTTTCCCATGTATTTCACAGTGCCATGGATAAAAGACCAGCTTAGAGGAAAAGTGAAACTTGTCAATGGTGGGAGTAAAAACCTGGTTATAAATTATTTTTAAAAAATATATACAAAAGAGAGTGCCAAATTCTGTACTGAGGTGATTAAGTAGATGCCCTTGCATTGTTTAGAGGGTTTGAGGGAGGGTGGTTGACCCGGGCAGCCCAACAGGACTTCATGCAAGTACAACTGTGCCCCCACGTGGAGATAACAGAGCTCAGGGCTCACATCGCCCCTCCCAGAGGTGCCCACACCCCAAAAGTCCCGCTGGTTTCAGTGAAGATGGAACTAAGCCTAGAAATTTTTGGTTTGAGGAGCCCTTTAGACATGGACTTTGCTGTGCACTCTGGTTGCAGCTGAAAGACAGAAGACTGTTATACAATGAGAAATAGGGGTTTGCTGCTTTTTTCTTTTTTTTTTTTTTTTTTTTTTTTTTTTTTTTTTTTTTTTTTTTTTTTTTTTTTTTTTTAATTTT
>NW_024526600.1:254149-276826 GCF_017590135.1 Pyrgilauda ruficollis | reverse complement strand
AAAAATTTTTTTAAAAGGAAAAAAGGGGTTTTGTTTTTTTTTTTTTTTTTTTTTTTTTTTTTTTTTTTTTTTTTTTCTTTTTTTTTCTTTTTTTTTTTTTTCCTTATAAGATTGTTCTTGCTTTCCAGTATAGATGTAGATGCTGGTACTCTTTTTATTTAAACAAATTGCTTTTTCCCTCAAGCTTGCACCCTATATTTTCAACTACTTCTGCTTCATTTCTTAATAATAGCCCAGCTGCCTCTTGTTTCTCTGTGTCTTTGTTGATGCATTACCTAGTTATGCCTCCTGAGAGTTTGCTTGCTGAGCCTTTATAATACCCAATAGAAACAGTTTTAGGGAATATATCATTTTACAGAGCAACACCTATTTAGCTTCCATTCCATATCATTGAAAGTGCCTTTTGAACAACCTCAGCTTAAGAATAAATTTAGAAGCAGGGGGTGTGACATTAAGTTAAAGAGTGAAACAAGATTGTGGCCTGGAATTTAAAAATATGCATAAAGAGAGATTCTGTGGGTGCTGTGATAGTCTCTCTTAACAACAAAGTGAGGATGAGATGACCCCTCTTACATCCTTGATGATGTGCATGACTCCAGTATTGAGTACCACAGTGTGCTCTGCTTATCTTGACATCTATGGCTGGATGAAAATAGCAGCTGAGGTTTTGACCAAAAACCCCTCCAAACTGGAGTGTAGGAATGTTATAAAAATCTCAAATCGATGACAAACCATCCTACACTGTTTTCTTTCGAAGACTTTTTATATAAGTAAAGAGCAAAGTTGTGGGCATTTGGAAAAATCTGCCTGGAGAGCAATACCTATTCATACTGCAAAGAAGGGGAGGGAGAAATCCCCTTCCCTTCAGACTTCTGAGCCTAAAGGGTGCTTATTTAAAGTAAATCAAAAGGAGAAATATCGAAAAATGGTACGAGAAATTAAATATTTCTCTACTCCTAAGAGAACAAGTGTCTTCATTTCGGTATGCAAGCTTTCCCCCTAAGTAGACTTCTGTTCATATAAAACTATTGAATTTCCAAATATAAATAGATAACTATTGGCAGGGTACTTATATGATCTTTTTTTTTAACCTGGGCTAAGCAAATGAGTGACACTGAATATGTGAGTTTTTCTCAGCAAGCCCAGAGGGACTCCTTTGCCAAGGTTTCAAACTTAGCAGCTTTGTTGACATTGGTTCAAAGAGGACCATCTAAAGGACAAAAGCATCCATGGATTCAGCTTAGGACAGAATTGCTAATATTTTATATTTCCACCTTCCAGTTTCTAACAGAGCATTTCTGAAGTACTGAACACTAAAGCCACCAACTATTTAAAATTCAAAGACAGAAGCCGCTTTACCCTGTGAAGACTAGGAACAGCGTGCCAGGTGATATGATGTAAAATAACACTTGTTCTCTGACTTGAAGGAAGATTGATTTTTTATTTTTTTTTCAAGCCCAAAATATCAGTACAAGTAGAATTGTGAGTATGCCAGCCAGATGACTACATTTAAGTGTGAAGTTTTATTTCCACTTAGATCTCCCTTGGTGGTCAAACAGTTACACAACTATATTTTCTGGTCTAGAGCAGCGCAGAGGACTCTACCAGTCCTTCTCAAAACAGTAGGAAACTGTGACAAAAATGGTTAGAAATCAATGTGTACGTCTCATCTTTTTTTCCATTTCCTTCCGTTGTTGCCATCTACACCAGAAGACAATTTGAACTTCTGATGAACTGGAGTAGCATGTGGAATGCGAAGAGAATTTCTTTGCTGCTAAATTTTTGGTAACATTTGTGTAAGGACTGGTTGAAATTATTTAGACTGTAAGGGTAAATGACTTCTGCAGTGGGGCTGCTTAATGAAAGTAAGCCTGAGATAAGGAGTGAGCCCTGAAGAGTCATGATGATGGCACAGTTCTCTTAAAATTCTTTTATTTCAATTTTTTATGCCATAGACTTTGAAATTTAAATATTTTAGCATGAGTTTTGAGTTTATTTTAGAATAGAAAATGGAAACATCCACTTCTGACTGTCTCGTGATCCCATCATGAAAATTACCAATTTCTTCCCAGTACTTTCTATTATAATGGGGAATTTTAACTGGAAGTCTCATCCTCAAAGGTCATTCTGGAGTCTGGTTGTTGCTCAGCAGATATGTAAACTGCACGAGATTTTTGAGCCTTTGGTAGCTTAGTCTGGGCATCCTCAGTTTGGGATTTGCCTGTTTCATTGCCATACTTGGATGTTCTCTGAGTTACACATAATTTGCCACCTCCTCCTTTCTGTAAAGGTATCACCTGTTTATTCACAGAGAACTATTGCTTGTCCAAGGAAAGTTTCTCATTGTGACAATGTGTTTCTTTTATGGTATCTCTGTAATTTTTGTTTCATGTTGCAGATGTAAGCTTAATTTAGGAGCAATAAAGTAAATCCTAAGACATTGAATCATTCAATATCCTCTTGTTTTCTGGAAAAAGGAAAAGTCAGCAAAATCTTCGCTGGTGCCACTCTGCAATTCAACAGAATATAGTAAAATCTGTAGCTCTTTTAAATCTATATGTTTTATTATTTTAACAAATATTTTCTGATAGTCTTATGGGTTAAAGATGATGAGGTCTAGCTGTGACACGTCTGATCTTCATTTTATTGTTAAGTGCCCAACAAAATGCTCATCAAATGAGAGTCACTGTGAAATGTATTTTCACAAGATGCATCCAGTGAAAGAAGGCTCTAAGTGCAGTAACGCCCATTAAGGCTACCTTGCTGGCAGCAATTATTGATGAAGCTTCACTGGCAACATCTCTGACCTCTAGTAGGGCACTGAGACCTTCAGTGTATTTTTGAAAATGCACTGCCTCCTTGGGTTCTCCTGCAGTGGTTTGATGTGGTCCTGTCAGACATATACAATCCAAGATTTAAGACAACGGTAGAAAAGTGAGTTGGGAATAGGAAGAAACGAGGTGTACCTGGGCATTTCTCAGTCCCCTGGCAAATCTTGTCCATCTTTCAATTTTTCTTTTCTTTGCTGACATATTGATTTTGAATATAGGGGATGAAAATGGAGAATAGGGCCAAATAAGCCTTAGTACTTATTTAGGGCCACACTTGCTCTGCATCTAATTCTGATGGCAGTTGTAAACAGTAAAACTGGTTTGCCTAATTAATTTTTCTTTATTTTGGCGTGGATTAGAATTATTATTCCAATCACCAAATTTCTGCTTGTTTTGTAACATGCTTTTTTGGTTTTTTTTGTTTTGTTTTGGGTTTTTTGGTTTTTCTTTTTGTTGTTTGTTGTTGTTGTTGTTGTTGTTTTTTAAAGTATCCAGTCTTTGCCCTTGACTTGCAGATTTAGTCAAAGGACAAAACTCTTCTGTTTGGGAGAATCTTTAGTTCAGCTTTGAGAGTTTATGTTTGGAGGATCAAGTTCATGACTTACCAGCATCTTGTATACAAATGCTGTTCTGTGGCATTGGCTACTTACAGAAGGAATTCAGAGATCCACTTTATTTGAAAAGACAACTTCTCGCAGATTATATTATTGGTTTCCTTATTTGTTTCTCTATCCCAAAGTTTATTTTACTGATTTCCTGTGCAACAAAGATTTCTCTTATGTTCACCTTTTTTATTTCTATATTTCATTTGTTTCAGCCTACATTTTTTTCTGCTGCTTCACTGGGAACTGTAGCCATTTCAGTGCTGTAATTATGTAATGTTTTTTCTACTGTTGTTTACAGCCACAGAACTGAGGAGGTAAAGTGGGAGAAAATGGGAGAGAAAGGAAACAGACCAAAAAATTGTGATCCATATGGTTTACCAGAATCCCAATTGCTCTCCAGAGTGTTTTCTTTGTGCTAAGAGAAGCTTTATCTAGTTTTAGCTTAATTTTCATCTTGTATGTTTGTTTACAACTTTGATCCCATTTTCAGTCTTGCATAACAAATAGATGGAACATTCATTGGTAGTACCTAATCATACGAGGGATCCATAAATCAAAAACTTTCCAGTGGAGAAACAGATTTCTTTCAGTAATTTTAAGTTTGCTGAATATAGGCTTTCTCTCTTCGTTCTTGCAGGCAATCTGCTGGCTTCTGGGACCTCATAGCTGGGAGCTAAGAACTACTTGTCATTCACCATCTGATGCTCTGGAGTAGTAAACAGTAAATTTGTGCACATCTTCAGTTTCAGGTGCCTATATTTATAGGTAATCTAGGCATGTTTTGCCCATATTTTCATACATCCAGCATTTGGAGTGCACTATGTGCTCATCTTCTCCTTGAGAGGTTCTGCTGCTCCTGTGGAAATCAATACCGAGGCAGTAAATAGCATCAGGTCTGCTATTTTCAATATCACTATGCCGGTGAATTGTATGTCTAAAGTGCTCATTAGCTGTGTGGTCAGAGCTACAAAATCTTCAAGTACTGTAGTCTGAAAACACTGAGTTTTATCTCTCTCCTCTGATAGCAGATGTGTTTGGAGAGACGTGTTATAATCTCTCTTGTTTCTTAGAAGCCTTTCTGTTTTTTTGTACAGTGCAGGAAAGATATCCAGGTAGGTACTTCATGACTTTGACCTTTGATTTACCTCTTGATGTTAAGGAAATCAGTCTGAAAATGTGATTGATTTTTGCTTTCTTGAATGAAACCTGGAGTAAAGAGAGATTTTTTTTGGTAAAAGATAATTCTATGTTCCATGAGAGGCGTTAAAGGGGTAACCCAATCTGGGTTCAGAAACAAACATTTTTAAAAATTATCTGACAGCAGGTTTTTCAACATATAATAACTTCACTGTAGGAATGAATGTGCATATTCTACTTTTTCATGGAACAAAATCTATTTGAAGTCCAGCTTTCCCCAACACACTGAGAAATCTAAATTTGGTGTTTCCTTTGTTCTGTGGGTTCTCTAACAATATAAATAGCATAGAGATTTGGCCAGTATTGGTCTGTGGGGCAAACACAGTCCATGCCTCTTATTTAGATGCTTATCTGCATTGTGCTTTCATTTTACTTCCAACCAGGAAGGAGTCTGTGGAAGAGTGGTGGGTGTGGAGATCCCGTAGGGTGTCAGGGGTTCCCGCCAGACCTGTGCAGAATGCAGCCAGGGTGAGGTGAGAGGATGGCTGCCTTTGCTCAGTTGTCGAAACTGTCTTGCTCTTGGTATCCCTCAATACCATTAGTTTTCACTCCTGCTTTGTGTAGCCAGTTTATTTGGATAACAATTTTTCTGTGTAGCCACTTTATACAGAACAGTTTGGGCAGGGAGATGGTTCACTTTATGGTGCTAGGATACTTGCTTAGGCTTGGCACCTGTTATTAACCTTTAGCTCCTAAACGAAGCAAAATATTGAATTTGGGATTGACTGTTTTTTACCAAATCCAATGTTGTTTCTCTGACTTCACCAGTTAAACACAGCAGATGTGAGAAGGCAGCTTCAGTGGACATAAGGTTCTTCAGATCATAGAATACCTCAGGTTCTTTTCAGAGCCTAATACTGTGTACAGACTCAGTAGCAGGGGTTTTGTCTTTAACAGCTGCAGTGTACAGGTGGGAACAGAGGTTTTTTTGAGCTGCTATTTGAGAAGTGTTAAAAAAATTACTTTCATTTTTCCATCTTTTTCTCTTTTTCTGGGAGTATGTTATACAGGTTTTTATACTGTGGAACAGTCTCTTCATTTTTTAAATTACTAGACACCTGGAACATTAATATAATAATTTCTCTTTTTCATATATTTTGTGAGTACAAGAAATTCTGGTATTGAAAAATACTTTTTTGGTAAAGATGACATTTGTGTACTTTGTCCTTGACATTTTCTTGAATATTTTATTAAGCAAAACTTGCTGGTGCTGAGTAGTTCATCCCCCAAGCTTGCAAATCAGGTCTATGAATCTTTAATTTTATTTATGATCAAGAATATCATCCAAAGGTAGGTAATATTATTTATCAAAATACCACTTAGAAACTTTATCTTAAACGAAAATAGAAAGAATGGTACATAAACCCCATGTAACAGTGTAATGAACTTTCTTGCATACCAAGTATATATTGAATTAACTTGAAATGATCATCAAGATGTATTGAACCAAGTGGTAAATATTGATTGACTCAAGGCTGAGATTAATATTTACCTCAAGGGTCAAAATTTTTGATGTTGACTGAAATGTGAAGTCAATATATATATATTGTTAATGCATTCTGAATACATTCAACAGAAATATCTCAACATTTGTTCTATAACCCTGGAGATCCCCAGAGACAACTTCTTTCCAGCTAGTACTACAAAAGAAAAATAAGAAATTGAAGAAAATGATCCTGTTTTAATTAGTAAGTCATGTGTGCAGACACACACCCTCCATATCTAGTGATCAGACAGGAGGAACAAGAACTATCTAGAGCATAGGTGCAAACAAATTCAGCATCTCTGCAAACCCCTAGGGAATTACCAATCCCCCCCCCCTCCTTTGGTTTCATGAATAAAGTATGTTTATTTGGCTGTGCTTTATGTATCATAAATATAAATGAATAAAAGTTTACAAAATCCAGAGGTCCCCTGTCCTTCCTCCTGAGCACTGCGGTACATATTGGTGTCTCAGGAGACAGAAGAATGGGACAGGTTTATATCACGAAGATCTGCTTTTGAGCAGGGCCAGAAGAGGGTCACAAAGATGCTCGTGGTGCTGGAGCTCCTCTTCTGCAAAGACAGGTTGAGAAAACAGGGGTCATTCAGGGGAAAAGGAGAGAAGCAGAGCTCTGGGGAGACCTCATTGTGGCCTTCCAGAATACAGGGGGAACTTCCAAAAGATAGGGAGAGTGACTTTTTGCACAGGCAGATAATGATAGAAGAGGTGGAATGGTATTAAACTAAAAGAGAAGAGATTTAGATTAGATATTAGGAAAGCATTTTTTGCTCAGCAGGTAATGAGACACTGGAATAGGTCACCCAGAGAAGTTCTGGATGCCTCATCCTTGAAAATGTTCAAGGCTGGATTGGGTGGGGCCTTGAGCAATCTGGCTTAGTAGAAGATGTGTGTTGCAACTCAATGAGCTTTGAGGTCCCTTCCAAATCAAGCCATTTCTATGATTTTTATGTTGCTCAGTGTATTATTGGCAGTTGAACAAGCAAAACTACTATGGATGTTATTCTTGCCAAAGTCTGATTCAGCCATTCAAGACAATTTTAGCCCTTTGTTTCACATAAATAGCTAGAGAAAGGCCTTCATGAGGCTGATTTGAATGACACTGAGACATATTCATGTGGAAAGAGCAAACAACTATACCTTCTCTCTCCATCTGTAAAATGAGTTGTCAAGTCTGAGTTTTCCTGAGTCTATTTGTGTGTGAGATTCTTTGTGTGCCATTTTTTTCTCCATACATCTGTTTAGTTGTTGCTAAACTAGAAAAAATAAATCACCTTTCATAAAACATGTGCAGTCTTCTGTTGGAAATGGGCATCTGTCTTATCCATGACTTTGGAAAACTCCCAATCTGTTACACAGAGTGGCTGGGGGTTTTTTCCTGAACTCATGGTTTTTACCAAGTTGTGGTACTGAGAAAATTTTAAAAATTATATAGAACAACACTTCTTATTGAGGTTTAAGAAAGTGATGGAAAGAAATTGAGGTTAAGTCTTTGCTGACCCATCTGTCTAGTTCTTGCAAATCATTTGCTCTGTCTGTTTACCAATGGGGTGTGACAGTTCCAGTGTGCAGGCACAAATGAAAGAAAAAACTCCTCTTTGGCTTTGAATTGCCCTCTTTCTAAGGTTAAGTTTCACACAAATGGTATTTTAATGAACAGTTTGTATCTAATACAGTTTCATTTGAATGAGCATTGTAGCTATGTTATTGCAACATTGCTGAACATTCCTGCTATTTCCATTTCTCATTAAAATAATAAAATACAGTAATGAACTGTTGTTAAGGATAAAAGTTGGCTCAGAATGAGATACTCATTCAGCATCTCGTGAGTTATATTGCTCCAGAATGGCATCACATTCCTTGCAAAACCAGAAGAATAGGCAAAGGAAACCTTTGAATTTTGCTTGTGTAGTGAGGAAGGAGTAACATGAGAAATAAGCGCAGTTCCAAGACTCAATGGGAGACACAGCCCAGCCTGCTTTAGCACAGTGAAGAGCTAGAAAAATTTCAATGACAATAGCTTTGTTCATTTTTTACTTTGTGTCTGTAAACCTTCTTGAAATAAATTTAAAGGAGCTGGAGTTCCCAGTTTTTTATTGTTCTTTTTTTAAGGTCTTTTTGTTTCATTTTCCTTTGTTGTCATTTGTTGTCCTCTTAAGGTATGCACTCATGTTAACTCTTAGAAGATACTTTAGACTTTTTGAAGACTATATTCTGAGCTATGCAGCTAGACCTTCTTCTTATAAGGCATCCAAGGATTTGTTTACAGACTTAGCTGAAGATAGCAGAATTAAAAAAGTTGTTTCTTCCACTAATTGTTTTTTGCTTATTCAGCTACTTTACTGGAGCTTTAAATGTAGGACCAATGAGAAATTTTCCAAAAGGTTTGACATGTAAGAGCAAAGTCAAATTATCAACCACTCAAACTCATTTGAGTTATATATGTTAATCTTTCCTTCCTATGGTGAAGTTATTTGATTAAGAGTTATCATTCTTAGGATAGTAAGTTTACTAACCCAAGAACTTCATAGCACAAAGGTGAATAAGTGAACTTCTCAGCACATTTTCAGGACTTTTGGGTGTTCCTCCTACTTTGTCATCTTGCTGTGTCATTTTCCTTCTCCAAACTATTCCTTTGTTTTATGGAAAAGATGGTATTATAGTTACTTCCTACATCTAGAAAGTCAATTTTTTTCTGCTCTCCCTCCTTAATTTTTAGTTGTTTGTTTTTAATTTAATGGGAGTATTGCAGTTCAGCATCAACTTATCATTTCATACATCTTTTTTAAAGGAAGCTTGTTAAGATAATACTGCTCTAAGTCAGAAATATTTTTGGTTGTGGTCAAAAATAACTGGTAACTAGAGAGACGGAATTTCACCTGCTATGCAGAGGGCATTCAGTTGTTTGAACCCTAGTTCTGTGTTGCTCAGCAAGCTGTTTAAGGCTGTTCTGGTTATGAGGAGTTGTTAGACATAGATCACACTGTCAGGTTGTCATGGTTTACTTGGAGTCAGAGCTCACAGAAATGTAAGATAAAGCAATCTATGAACAGACAGAACAGTGTTTTTCCCTTGTTCCTGCTGGATAAAATCCTGCAAGCTTAACTTTCAGAGTTCGTTATTGGAAGGGGGCAAGTGGACCTGCTCTGTTCACATACCATCTGTTCGAATATATGACTACTAGGACTGGTAGCCCCTTTCTTTTCATGCAGTTTTTAAGTACTTCTGTCTTTTAATTCTTGTTATTTGACTGATGGCAGCATAACTCAGTCAGCAGCCAACCTGTGAGGTTTAGATGACTTTGAAGAGTTGTATGTTAATGCAAATTTGGTTTCAACAAATTCTGATCTTTTGTTAGATCAGAATTGCTTTTGTTTTCCCTTTCGTTCTATTTCTTAAAAAGCCAGATTGACAATTCCCAAAGGTCACGGTAGTGTGGTTTTAGCTCAAATATAAAGGGAAGATGAAAAGTTTGAATCTTGAAAGAAATTTTCTTCCTAATTCCGAGGGGGCGAATCTGTTGATATAACTAGTCCAGCAGCTAACTTTTCCAGCTGTGCTGCTAGACCTATGGGAGAATTATCCTAACTGACAGACTTTTCCAAGGGAGAAATCGGGGGTGGGGGGAATACTAAGACATCCTTATGATGGTTGGAAGTTTTCTAAAGGCTTACCAATGTAGTACAGATACCATTTTCTATAGGTGAAATTCACTGGTTATTTTCTGCTTTCAGTTGGTCTTCTGTTTTAAATCTAAACAATTATTTTGTGAAGAATTTGATCTGCAGAGAAACACCCAGACCATCTGTCAGGCATCATTTATAATGCACTTTTCTTACTGTAAGTGACAAAGTTCAGGAAGAAATTCTAGATGAAAAAAACAAAAGCTTTTATTGAAGACCTTGAGGTGCTATCCCTGGCATCAGTTTGAAGGGAAGAATAAAATCAGGTCCTATAATAAAATAATAGAGGTAACATTCCATTTTGAAGACTAAGTTTTAGCAATTGAGTGCAACTTTTTTCTTATTCTTTGCCCTCAAACAATAAAGAATTACACTGAATTCTGTTACTTATTTTAGACTGGCTGGTTAGTTTCAGCCTTCTACAGACATATTTTTGCTGTGGAGTAGGTCTGTGTGTGACCAAATGTATTTTTATGGATTGAGAAGAAGGAGGAGAGAATGACTTGTTTTTATGCATACAAAAATCTTCTGCATTTGCACCTGACGATGTGGATATGATCTACTGGTGCTCAGCCATTCATAAGCTAATTTTTCCTTCTAGTGAAACAAAAACTCATAAGATATTGCTTGGGCAGAACTTCCCAAGGTGAGCAGGAATCCCAATACAGTTTCCTAGAAAACCATTGCTGCTATTTTCTAAAGACATCACTGCAAAGGCATTATCAATATTGTTGGGTCCAGAAGCACCAGACAGCATTAAATGCCTTTGGGATCCATAGTGAATTTACAGAACATCAGCAGTGTTTACATAACAGAAGTAGCTGTATTAACTACTAATGCAATGTATACCCTGAGGCAACACAGTCAGACTTTGAATGACTTGTAGAAGCAGTTTTTCATACCATTCAGAGGATGGGGGCAGCCAAAAATAATCTCAGTGACAGTGTGAGTCTGTCGCTGATCTTCAAATGTATCAAGTTGTCTCTGCTGTTCAAGCCTGTCTCTAAAATAAGGTCACTGAAGACTTTTGAATGTGTCACTCTGGTTATTGCTTTCCAAGATATGCAGAATCTGCAGTCATGAAAAATATTGTGGGTTGTGCAATATGTCCGGATGTAGTTAGAGCTTGGTCTCCAGCAGGAAGAAGGAAAGGGAGCATGAAACGGTTACAGGAACAAGGACAATTTGAAAACTATTTTTTTTTAATTGGTGTTGAAATGCAAAATAAAGTGATCAATGAAACCACTTGTTGTCTGAGCATGAGAAAGCTCCTGGGCTCTGCCTCAGTTGAGATGAGACGGAAAGTACAACTTAGAACATGAGACCTCTTCTGCAAATCTTCTTTACTGCACTGCCTCAATTCTATACTTTCAAATGTGATGATTTAGGATGGATAAACATTTTTTTCAACCCAAGCTTAAGTGTAAAAACTGAAATATTTTATAAACTATATCTCTGATAATAAATCATGTATAGGTGTTTCTCTTCCTAACTACTTGTTCTGGTATAGGAAATTATATATGGTTAGCATGCAATGAACATGCAGAGAGACACATGTATAGCACTGGGTTCCCAGTCTATTGTATTACTCAGATTTTCTTTAATATTATTTTCTCTGACTCAGGACTATGAAAGGGAAGAACTGGTGTAGAACCACAGAGTTATTTTTTCTTATTTTTGAAAACTTAGTCTTTAAAGTGCGGGTATTGAGATTAATTGAACATTCCTAAAATCCCTTGTATTACTCCAACCTTTTCAGTCGTACTGTAGTCACCAGAGCCTTGTACTATTCCAGATGATATTTTAAACCTCAAACCCCATCTGGATTTAAGGATGGGTGAAAAGTGTTCCCAAAGCATCATTGTGGCCATCCCAGAAAAAGTCACATTGCACTTTTTAAAAACTGTTGCTGCAATAAGCTAATTGTGATTTTACAAAGGAGAAAATAGTGATAAAACAAAATTACCTGTAAGGATTTTAGCTTGATGTTTCCATTCTGAAATCAGTCCAATGCTCAATAGTGTGAGCAGTAGGAGATATCCAACTGCAGGTGTATGCTATCAGATTTAATTAAATTTTTCCATTCATCTGCATTCACTGCTTTATTCAAGGTAACAATATTATTTTACTCAGGTATATAGGTAACAATAATATTATAGTATTTATATTTCCAAATGATAAATCTTAGGTCATAACTTAAGAGGACCAAATTAACCTCAAATGGCCAAAGTTATTTCCCATACCACTGCCTTGAAGAATTGCAAAGTGTAAACCCCACATGTTTAGTATTTTTCTGTTTTTACCCACATGTCAATTTATAATGGTGAAGATCAAAATTTAGCAATTATTCACGGAAAACTTTTTTCATGGAAAAAATAGAATGCAGCTCCCATTGGTGTGATTTCTTTTCTGCTTCATTGTGATATTGGAGACAGAAATTTTTCAGGCATTTCATTGTTTCTTTTAATACATATATAAATTTCAGCTAAGCTGTGAGCTGCAGCACCAATGTTTTTAATGAGACAGACGGAGATGATATTAATCAATTTATTTCATTATGGGTTTTTTCAGCATTGGTGCTCACACCTCAGTTAGTGGAAAGAAGTATACTAATCTATTTATTTCTAATTTCTGTGTGATCTTCCTAAAGACCCTGAAAAGGAATTTGTAATTTTTTTTTAATTCCCAACACCTAAAGCAAACCACTCCAAAATTTCAATTGCACTGTTATTGCAGTATTGTGAGCTTTATAGTTCAAAATGAAGAGTAAACATGTTCCTTGCCAAATGTGTAAAAAGGTTAAAAATGGTTTTCTTTAATTTTGTTATCTCACACTACTAAATGTTTGCAATGTGCGATAATAAGGGCACATAAAAATATATATATTTGCTGTTCTAATTCAATGACACAAAATTCAAGATCCCTGAGGTAAGGTTAAGCAGGAGCTCGTGTAGTCAGGGTTGAAATTCAGACACTGCAGATATAATCCATCTCCCTGACACATGCAGCGCCTCATTGTGAGACTGCCAGACACAGTCTGCTGAGATGGGAATGTCACAGAATACCAAAACAGGGGGAGACGCAGTTTTGTTCATCATTGCTTTTATCTGCGAATATCCATCTAGCAGTCTACATGCATAGCTACTGCCAGACAGAGAAATATGAATGCAGCATGGAGATGCAGCAGCTAGCATTCACAGACGTACATGGAGCATATGCTAGGAGCTCAGAATTACCTGAAGATAATTTGGGCAGTTAATCAGGTTAATTGCTTATTGCTAAGGCAATATTTTGGTACAGACGCTGAGTCACCACCTCAGTTGTCTAGCAGAGATCAATGAAAGGTCTGGTTGTCCACATCTTCTAGTGAATTCTGAACCTAAATGACAAAAGGGACCCTGAAGGCAAAGAAACTGCACTGTCATCACTGGGAATGCAGGCAGGCAGGCAGAAAGAGCTGCAGTAGCAGAAAGAAAAAAAAGCTTTTTCAAAAATATCAAATGCTACTGGTTTTACAATTACTTCTTGGTTTTTCCCACTCCATTACACATTTGAAATTTCCATTCTGGGAAAAAAAAAAAAAGGGAAATCTCTGAAGCAGTATAGAGAAATTAAGGTTCCGAAATGAGAGACAAACGTGTATGTCTATCGTACGTGTAAGTTGGTGTTATGCAAAAAGGCAAAAAAACTTGGTTGTATTTTTCAGACAAACAGATTTCATTGGATTTTCAAATGCCCATGTCAGGCAGCAAAACACTAAAATTGTTTGAGTGCCTGGCCTGAAGTGGTTTCTACCTGGCATGAGCATAGACAGTTCTTCTGTAAACTGCTGGGATCCCTGAATAGTTATGGCTCTAATCCGAAATGAGGAAAGATTCCAGGGCCCTGAAAAAACACAGACTTGGCAGAAACCAGGCTGACCATATGACCAACAGGGCTGGAGGGACATGACTGTCTGGGTTTATGTCTGGACATATGGCAAGATTTGCATAGTGATTAAATACTGTTGACTCTAGCTTTAAAAGTGTGTTTTTCTTTGAAATAGTGCATCCTGTTCTAGGTGTACTGAGCAACGTCTCTGTATAGGCATTTTTCTGCCGAGTTGTAAAAGGCAGCCTTTAGCTAAAAGCACCATCTGTGACATGAATCAGCAGTTCAGTGACGCAGCTGAGGAACTTGGAGCAGTGGGATGGATGAAAGGAAAGGGCTTGTTTCAAAGTTAGAATGTAACTATTGTAGGGATGCTAATAGTTCCCAGGCTTGTGACAGAAGTTTCTTGAGGAACCTGCAAGCAATTAAAGGTTTTGGAGCAGTTGCAGCAGGTAGGTTGTCTGGGGGATGAAGAGGGAGCTAAAAGTTAGGTTAGAAATTTTGGCCTTGGTTTAATCACACACACACACACACACACATCCTCTCCAGGTCAGTTCCTGTAATCTGTCATTTAACTCTGTTTGCATCATGATGGTTTTCAGTGCCCCCGCTGAATTCCCTCCCTTGAGCCCAATACAAAGCCCTGGCCTTTGCAAAATTCTCTACACCACCATGGAGCAAATCCGGGGCAGCAAAACTACATATTTCAATTCTTTTGGTCATTTCTATTTTTACTTTGGATATGATTTACACCATCTTTCTCTGAAACCCCGTTTACCTATTATAACTGCAAGTTTCAGGGCTGGGGGGAAACACCATCACCCAACCTTAGTTTTCTTTATCATTTCTGAGGAGGATAGTGACAATCACATCAACAGTGTAAAGTTGCCAGTTGTTTGTCTTGACTTTTCCACCTGCACTAATCTCACACAGGCATGGGATTGCCAGTGATAACAAGTTCCCAGGAGTCTCATTTTGTATGTCTTCAATTTCCTCCTGCTGCACATTTTCCCCAAAACATAGTGGCACATTGAATTACTGGGCATAAAATCAGAGTCTAACCTGCTACTGTCACTTAGAAATGGATTAGACTTATCTATAGTCTTATAAAACAAAGCTGAGTAAGTAATTTGGTTATCACGTCACATCTGTATATTTTGGGTAAGTCTGAATATTTTTAGGTGTGGAAAAAAATGATATATTTCTGCGTATATTCATTTTGCTATTCCACATCTAGTAAAAATGCAGAAAAATTCTGCATGATATTTCTGAGAAGCTGAGAGTTAGAAATAAGAGTATCATAAGAGTTTTGTCTTTTTTCTCTTTTTTTTAATCTATTTCAGGGAATCAGAGAAAAATGTTTTAATCCAAAATCTATAAGCATTATTATCAGTTCATCATCAGAAACATTATTATCAGTTTTTACTTATTTGATCTGTGAAAGGTTCTTCTTTTTTGGAAGAGAGAGAACTTGGCAAAGATAATATGTACTTTTTACATATTACATAGGAAAAAAATTTCTCCATTTTGAAAACTTTAAGTAAAAAGTGGGGTACATTTTTTAATAAATAAATGGGTAAGAAGTCCTGTTCTACCAGTTCTGTTAAGTGATTGCTTCTTAACCCCTAAAACTCAAATAAGATCCCACTGCGTTTTTTCAAACTTAACCCCAAATTCAGCTTTTTTTTTCCATTTTATTCTAAAACTAGACTACAAGCCCCAGAAGTTTTAAAATAAATAAGAATTACATTTATATTAAAGTTTTCCTCTAGGGATTTAATTTTTTTATACTTCAGCTGCTTCATTAATAAAGGACATGATGCATGGAATATTTTGAACTTTCATTCTTTGACTGTCCTGTCTACCAGTGACCCTTCTGACAGTAAGTACTTACTGTCTTGTTTTGCTTCAACATCTTTATAAAATAATCTTACTGTATTAGCAATGCCTTTTCCCACGTTGCTTGATTGTCTGATAGAGGGGAGCCAGCATTACCTACATATTTACACACATGAAATCATAAAGTTCGGTTAACATAGATTTCAGTATGATTTCTCTGTGTATTTGAACATGCATTCCAGAAACCCAAAGAGATTAGAAATTCTTAAGGAGCAATCAGGCAGCAAAGGTATTGCCCAAGTAATATCTTACACAAGGGCAGAATCAGCAGATCCAGTGTCCATTCAATAATTTAGGCAACCACTCTGTCAAAGATCTATACTAATTCTTGGTTCACACTCTCTGAAGTGTTTTGAAAGTTTAATTCTCAAAACTTTGTTGTTTCTTCTCTATCATCCATATCTCCTAGAAATGACCTTTAGGAGGTACAGATATTTTAAGAGGCTTTGAACTTGGGGAAGATAAATGCATTTGTGGTGTTATACTTCACCTTGGTTGTTTTTGATTCACAATAGTGCTGTTAAAACAAATGGGCATCAAAAATTTCAAAAGGCTCCATTTTGTTATTAAGTTCTCTGATGAGAATATGCATCAAAAAAAGATGGTGGGTCATTGGTTCATTTGGAAAGATGGGGCCTAAATGTGGTGTTTCAGGTGTGTCACCCTTATAAAACGTATTTGAAGCATATGTTTTACATGCTTCAATAAAATATATTTGAAGGACCATCTTACTTTTTGTTTAAGTCTCCTGTTTAGTTGCCATAAAGCTGTGGAAAAGCCAAGAAATTGAAACTGTTGTGGAGTATGTTTTGCTTTAATTATCACAATTCATGAGATATTGGCTGTTTCTAATATATCTTTAAAGGTAATTTTTATCTGTGCATTTCTGTCTTCTCTGTCATATGCAGATTGTTTGTTGAAGGAGCTCTTACATAAAGAGAGAGAGAGACTGAAAATAATACCAGTAAAACAATTAATAGTGGTCTAAAAATGCTCTTTAAAATAGTCATGTCTGCAAGTTATACCTGACAGAGAGAATTGAGAAGGCACACTAGAAACACATTTATATTTATCTTGACTAGCAGATGATGCTGTCATTTTTGGTATGAATATTGACATGGTTTATTGGTAGGGTGTTGTCTAGATTTTGTCAGCTACTGTGTTGCTCCCTTGCAGGTAAAATGAATATGTACCTGTCTTTTGGGGTGACCCTGCATTGTTGTCGTTTTCACTCAGGCAAGAACTCGTATGTAAATAAAAACACTCACAGGTTTGACTTTTTTTCTACTGATTGTTTTTCTTCTGATTTCCTCTTGACAAGTAATAGCTCCATGAAACTACACTGGGCAGCATATTTAAAACTAATAATAATAAAAAAAAGGAAAACTACCTGGGGAGACTCCTTAATAGAAATGAAGTATGGAAAGTCAAAGAAAAAGCATCAGTCTACTTGTTCTGAGGCAGCTGCTGTGTGACATGAGCCAGCAGCCCCCAAGGCCTTCCACTTGGAGGAACTCTGCCATAATTATCCTGACTCATTACAAACTTCACCTGGCTTTAATTCACTAATGTAACTTACTGGATATTTTTCCATTGAGATGTCCTGAGAATGTAAGCACAGCATGGATTCATCTGGGGACGTCTGACCTCTTTTTTCTCTTTTCCTACACTTTTCCCTCTTTTCTTACACTAAAGGGCAACAAAGTTCCTGCTGCATGTGAGTGTAATCATCACATGAATGCCAAAAGAATACAGCAAGTTATTTTAAAAACAAAACCTGAGTAAAGCAATAATGATTTGCTGCTTATTGTAAGGCTTTGCCAATTTAGCTATTTGTTATGCTCTGGAGATTTACATGGGCTCCTTACCAAGACTTCAGCAATGTGGCATGCTGATCCCTTCCTCTCTCTGATTTGTCTATGCATCCCTGACTGTTGCACATGGTTTCCATATGCAGTTGCCTAAAGTACACTATTTGTGAGGATTTCAGCTGCTGAGAGCAACTGTAGCTAGATTCTAATGCTGGGTTTGGAACACGATATAAAACTGTGCGGTGTTTTATGCTGCAACATCACCATTCTATTAATTTTTAAAGATGCTAACCATCTCTTAGACAAACATCTTTATTTCTTATTTCCCTTTTGCATTACTTCTGGCAGCTTATTTTGATTTCAGACCTGCATTTTGTGGATGCAAAGGGTTGTTTTGTTTTTCTTGAAGTATATTTCAGCACAATTTTTTATTTATTTCATAGTTCCAGTGTAAACAAAATTGAAGTTTGAATTGATGTCTTAGGTTTAAATTCTCCTGCAGAGGACTTGGGGTATAGGTTTTTGGCACAACAATTTATGAGAGAGATTTTAAGGGTAGTGTTAATTATATTAATGGATGTTTTTGCTATTTTAAGAGGTCTGAAGGGTTTTAGTTGTTGAATTTATAGAGGTTTTCTTGTTCTTGTTTGGTTTTGAGCCATGTTTTTTGTTGGTTTAGATGTTCTGGGTTTTTGTTTGTTTGTTTTGGTTATTTTTTTTTTAAGGCAGCTGAGGATAAATGTATATGGGTACCTAAGAAAACAAGTAATGACAACATAAAAAATATATTATCTACAATTGACAACTATCTTGAAACATGCTGTGCCTCTCAAATTAGAAATATCTGCATTGAACCTTCCAGATAACACTAAGAGACAATGGTAGCTCAGAGAATGGTAGTGCAGAGAGAGTAATTGTCTTTATATTTGCACCTCTACTATTTCTATTTGTGGGACTTCATTGCTTGTATCAGAACAATTACATTCTATTGCATTCTATTTTGCACAATAACATTAGGTTCTTTTAATTAGTTATGTAGTAGTTTTAAAAAAATTATGTGTTTGGTCTATTTCTTTCATGCACTTGTGGACCTGATTCATAGAATCACAGAATCATTTAGGTTGGAAAATATCTCTAAGATTATTGAGTCCAACCTTTGGCCAAACATCACCTGGTCAACCAGACCATGGCACATCCAGGTGTTTCTTGGAGTCACCATCCCTGGAGATGTTCACCATCTCCCTGGGCAGTCCATTCCAAAGTTTAATAGCCCTTTCCATGAAGAAGTTCCTCCTGATGTCCAGCTTGACCCTACCCTGGTGCATCTTGAGGCATTTTCCTCTTGTCCTATCAGTGGTTTTCTGGGAGGAGGCCAAGCCCCAAAGCTCACTGAAATCAGAGGAAAGACTTCATAGATCTTTCTTTTCTTTGTTGTTTTGGTGCTTGATTTTCTTTTTTCCCCTCACTGAATGGATTGTGGAGGCAACAAGGTTTTGCTGACAAGCAAGCGGATGATTCATGAAAAATTGACAGAAGTAGGAGAGACAGGCCCTTGTACTTTGTACCTGATATATGAGGCTGTAAAAGCACACAAGTATTGAGGCATAAGCAGAAATGTGCAAGCAAAATCTGATGACAAGCTGCAGAATAGGTCTGAGGAGCTGTACAGGTGCTGCAGGTCCTTAGCTCCTCTCCAGCCAGCTCCCAAAGATGGGCATCTTTTTGTTGGGCTGGCACACTTGACTGCTTAGGAAGGGTTTGTTAATTTGCTGAGTGCCAAATCAAAAATGCCCAAATGAGAAAATGCCAAAGGTGATCAGCTTGCCAAAAGTTTTGAATTCAAATGTCTGTCTCTAGAAGAGTGTGGACTTTATGGGGAGGTCTACAGCTGAAACACCAGCACCAGGTCTGCATCTGCTTCTTGTTCTTGCTCTCTGTTCCCCTTGTTTTATGTTTTATGTTTAGCAGTTGCCATTAAAATCTTTCCTGTTGCTGTCAACCTTGTATTAATTCACTGTGACATTAAAGCTGGAGAATACTGAAATACAACTAACTAGGCCGAAGAAAGAATGGTGAATATTTTCATAGTTGCTATTGTAAATGACTGTTGCAGACAGAAGCAATCTTTAAACTGCAAAAATTGTTAGGGCATATTCTGACCTCTTTCTACTCCCTGTCTTAAAGTGAAAATTGCCATTTTTGTATTCACACTTTACATGGAGCAGTTTGGTTTAAACATAGTTATATTTATCTGATAAATATGTTTAAAAGTACATATAAAATGTTCACCATTATTTCAAGTTATCCTCTAATAGGATTCTGGGATTGCATGAAAAATTATGAACACTGTTGTTTTGAGTGCTTTTCTTGAAATCTTTTTTATAATAAAGATTATTTTATAATAATTTTATTATAATAATATAATTGTTATAATTTTAATAAGATTATTTTTTATAATTTTGAATTATTTTTATAATAATCTGCTAAGAGAAGAGAGAGATTAGAGAAATTTAAGAAAAATATAAAAATATTTCTGCACTGATTTTTTCTAAATTTCTATTTTTAAAGCCAGATAATAGTTTCTGATGATTTCTTGTCAGGAGGGTAGCTGGACAGTGGGACTGGTACCAGAACTGGTAGCTTTGTCAGTGGGGCAAAATGGATTTGGATATGGATTAACACTTGTACTGAAAGGAATTTTGAAAGGTATTTCTATGTATATTTTGATGCCTTATTCCTAAAATGTTCTGGATATTAACATGTCATATGAATTCTTGTTATTTTCCCAATTAAAATAAGTCTTAATCTTTAAAAAAATCATGCTGTCTTTGTTTCTATGACTGACTGTATTTGAGAAAATAGTATTTCTTTGTTTGTCATGGTGCAGCACAAGTTCCTCAGAGGTGATGTTCTGTTTCTACTAGAGAACAGGTAAAAGCAAATGCTGCTCTTATCTCCAAATTTAACAGACCTTTGGTTGGTTCCTTCTGTTCTGTGGGACAGAGACACCCTGGAAAGACTGAAGAGGCATCCTGAGGGTGAGCAAGATGAATTAATAAATATTTTCGGGTTTTTCTTCATTCAGAGTTCTTTGTTAGAAGCAGGAACATGGAAGACTGTTCAGGGCTGTTTGCACGAGATGCTGAAAATTTAGTAGAGCCTGACGCTGCAGAAAATGTAGAAAAGGTGGGAAGAGAATAATGTGAAAAGACAACCTGCAAAGGTAAGCATGTGACTTGAATACATTTCATTCCTTTTCCTAGCTATTGCTGGATTGTCTTGGAAAGCCATCAGGTCACAGAAATAAGTCAATGGTGAGTTACAATTTACTCCAAGCTCCATCAGGAAGAAGGAATGAATAAAAATATAAAAATAATTATGTTTTTTTTTTAAAAGCATGTTCAGCTTTTTTAAGCATTTAGTTTCTTCTGCTTAGGGAAAGAAGGCAATCAGGAACAAAGACACTGTAGGTTAGTGGCATAAACATTTTTTCCTTTGGAAGTGTAAAGCTATAAAAGTGACAATTGGGAAAGCCACTTGAAGAGGGAGAGAAGCTTAGGAAGTAAATATATCTATAGCAGGTAGAGACAGTGCTTGTGACATCCCAGCTGTTAGTTATATCCAGCAGCAGAAATAAAAGCGCATTTTATGGATTAATTAAAAGGTTCAGTAAACAGCACTAGTGTTTTATTTAATCTAATGTGCACCAGCTAGACACAGTTCCCAAATAGTTTTAAGTGAATACAAACTGTCTTGCAAATTTCCTTCTGATACTTGTGGATTTCAGGAGGCTTAAGCAGAGGACACACACCCTGGGGTCTGTCAAGACTCACTGAAATTATTTTTGTGCTTCTTCCTGTGTGTGATGTCACATGCTCTCAGACTTTTATTTTCCTCTAATCAATGTTTCTTTCAGAACAGTGTTTGAATAAGGATAGGAGTAATGACTTATCCTTTTTTCTTTTGTTTCTAGATGGTATTTTTCTTCTCATCAGTGATTCTTTTTTCCTTTATTATTTGTACCATTAGCAAGTAGGCAGTGCAATAGACCAAAATGTCTCTTAAAATCATTAATTGAGAATGTCACCACAGCTTATGTTATTTTTGCTCATTCTGTTGACTGTTTATTTCTGAATTACTTTTCAGTTTTTAGGACTAACAACATGGACAAACGCTTGCAATCGTACAAGATACCAAATTTTTTTCTGTAAGGATTTTTTTTCCCCCTGTCCCAATTCATACTTTCCCTTAAGTTAATGAAAGTTACATGGAGAGCATATCCCCAAAGGATTTACTGGAAAATTTTACAATGCTGAAATAAACAGAGGGTTGTGGCAACATGCTCTGGTGAAAATAAATGCTGTCTCTGTTAGCTCAGCTGCTCAGGTGAGGGAAAGCAGTTTTCTTCCAGAGCCTCCTGTCAGATGCCTGTAGGACTTTGCCTCATTTACCATCTAACCTTTACACTATGCTTGGCAGAAAATCCACACAATTGCCAAAATGTGATCGGATATTGAGGAAGCCCAGGTCCCCTCCTGCCTTCACTTGAGGAGTCTGAATGAGGGCAGCCCCAATGTGGATTTCAGGCAGGCGCAGAGAACAGAAGTGTGAGTTGGAATTGTGGCTATGTATAGAACACACTTTTTTTTTTTTTTTTTTTTCCCCCTGATAATTTATAGTGACTTTGCTTTCCTCCAGAGACCAGCAATTGTAAAGAGTAGTCTATAAGATCTTGGGGAGGGGAGCAGAGATTGAACCTTCCTGTTTTACATTCAGATGCACTTGGGTTGCTCAGTATTCCCAAGGAGCAGCTGAATGATGAAGTGGAACTGGGCATTTGCTCTGGGAGTGCTGTGACTTTCTGTACAGATGGCATGTACATGCTACCTCTTTATCCCAGTCCAGTCATTCCAGACTGAAAGTCTGGGAATTTTTTTATTTTATATTTTTTTTTATTTTATATATTTCTGTTCTATAAAAAGTTGGGTGTTGGGGGCTGAAAATGTGAAGAGTGAAAAAAGAAAAATAAAATAATGAAGAAAAGTATTGTTGTGTCATTTTCAAGATATTATTCTTCTTTATTTCCTTTCTACCTGCTACACTAATGTATAATGAATATACTATTTAGGTGAAATAGATCTTCTGTACCTACTCAAATATACTGAATAAGTCAGAGCTGAAGTTGATAAAGTTGATATAGTCAAGCTGGGGTGTTTTGTCAAGCTGGGGTGTTTTTTCGTTGCTTTTTTTTTTTTTTTTTTTTTTTTTTTTTTTGTGGGA
>NW_024526600.1:56301-253946 GCF_017590135.1 Pyrgilauda ruficollis | reverse complement strand
AGTGGGGGGGTTTTTTCAAGGTGGGGGTTTTTTTTTTTTTTTTTTTTTTTTTTTTTTTTTTTTTTAATTTGAGATATACAGCAACACTGTCCTTGGAATCTTCTTGGCAAATGTTTGGCATTTACAGAAAAAAAATGGATCCTTTTCTGTTTTAGCAATGTAGCTGGGGCTTTGCTGTAGCCCTGCTGCCACAGGACTGTGCGCTGATATCTAGCTCAGCAGATAGCAGGAGAAAAGCAAGTGTGTTCATGGAAAGAGTGCTTCCTCAGACAAGTGATAATCAGCCTAATGTCGGTGTCATGCTGCAATCAGGCTCTGACAAGGTTTGCAAATATCTTGAAAGGAGCTGCTCATCTTCAAATGCTGTAGCTCAAAGCCCAAGTGGAACAAACCCCAGGCTTGCTGCACGTCAGCTGCAGAATTTGTTGATGAGCGCAGCGTGTACAAACAGAGGCCACCACTATCATCGCCGGCAGGAACAGCCAGATGCACTGGGCTGGTCGGCTATTTAAAATCTTGCTGCATAACCACAGAAACTAAAAATGGAGATTAAAAACCCATTACACATCTCCAGAGCCATGGGCTGCCTTTTTAAAGCTTCAAGGCCATTTTTAATCAATGCCAAAGTCTTTTTTTAGACCTGTCTGCTCTCAGGAACTTCTGTCTGGTTTTTACCATTCATGAGAACAGAATAAATCCTGGGGAGGGATAGGGCATAGGATGGGGGTTCAAGCAGAGGGAAAGTCCATCAACCACCCAGCTCTGCCACAGGTGTGCATGCTCTGCAACTGAGAAAGTCATTTGCTCTCTTTGTGTGCTTATTTTTCCAACTATTAAATGGGGACAGCATCTCATCTAGAACTGTAACACAAGGGCTTGTTCATTAATGGGTTTCCAGCAAATTTTAAGCTCTCTGAGATGAATAGTGAGAACCACACAGGAAAAAAAAACGGACAGAAGGAGAAAATATCACTTATGCACAGGGCTATCTCTCTGTGGATCTGAGGCGAAGCAATTTGCTTTTTTCTGCTGTTGTGTCTTCAGTCTGTGAGTATCAAGGGTTTGGGGAAGGCTAAGGCAGCATTCTCCATGTGTTGGCAGCTCTGCCACCATAGTGGCATGGTGAAGCCAGCCTGCAGTGGAAGGGCCATGTCACGTGCATTACACCTGCTTCCTGTGGGTCTAAAATGACTTTCATGATGGGCCATACTGGAATTACTACACATGATGTGGCCAGAAAAGACCTAATCTGGTGTTGGTTGCACCTAGGGCTACAGAATCTCTCTCAGCGGTGCTGTGCAAAGCTTCAAAAGCCTGTGTTTGATGTACATTTGCTTCCCTGGTGTGGGAGGAGGCAGTAGCAGCCTGGCTGGCTTGTAGGGCAGGGAAGTCTTTTTCTTCATCTGAGAAACCCAATCAGTTTGCAGTTTGAGATGACAAACTCTAATGCCACTGTTTGACAATTTTAGGCAATTTGTTTATTCAAGTCAAATATAAAAGACAAAGAAAGAGCCCAGCAACTAAAATTTTACATGAGGTTTGATGTACTGCTATTTGTTCTTTTTAAGACTGTTTTTCCTTTGGTCTGTACTTCACTTGCAGTGTTAAATATGGAAGTTATGCAGTGAGAAAATTTCTTTCTCAGAAAAACATAAATCCTCTAAGAATCATATAGAGAGAAGCCTCTAAACCAGTGGGGTTTTTGTTCTGCAATCTAATTTGTAGCTTTTTATCTTATAATGAGCCTTGTGAGGCTGTAGTTGGTCTTTCCACTTGGGCACATTCACTGGTGGAAGACCTTCCTGGAGCTTGCCAGGTTCCCAGCTGAATCCCCTAGATCCTTGCTCTTGTAGAGCAATATGGTGGGAGAGTGAGTGCATTTATTGCTTCAGTTATAGCTGTGCTCTCACACTCCATCCGTTCTCAGAGTCTGAAAGGAATCTGAAAGATTCCATGAAGGCTTCCAAGCCACACAGAGAAGGGAAGCACCCTCCAAGAGCAGCAGGGATGTCCAAAGCCCCATGGTGTATCACTGAGATTGCAACAGATGCAGAATCCATCCTCCGGCTCTGCTCTGCAAGTTAAAAAAAACCCTGCATTTAAAATTTTGCCTGCTATTTTCTATTAGTTGCAAGGTGATAGCACTCAGTGTCAGGTGGCCTAGGAAAGATGTTAATAGACCATATCCCAGGACTTCATTGCCAGATCTTGGCATGTCTGAATTTCCATCCCCTTGAAAGACACATTAACTTTTTAGTAGTTGTGAAGATTTTAGTATTGTTATGAAAATTTTACCTATAGGAATAGAAAATAAAAATCTGACATATGGAATCTGGTTCAAATGAATTTGAAATTTGCTCCTGGAGACCTCTCTCTGAAATAACTGAATGACATAATATTCCACTTTACAATTTTTCAGCTTTTGTTTATATTCATGAATTATGGTGAGACTGCAGTGCCAGGTCTTTATGGTGAAACAGATCAAATTTGATTCTCAATAAGGAATGACATAAAGATCTGGAATAAAATTCATTTAAAGAAAAGTAGTGTCCTAGAAGAATTAAAAGGCATAGTTAAGAAAAAGTAAATTCAAACAAGCTTTGCCAATGTTTTTCTGTGATTTCTGGTATAATTATCTTTCATATATTTATGCTGAAAAATACAGTCAGTTGTGTATTTATGCTGAAAAATACAATCATTAGTCATATTGGCCATGACTAAATTAATCTTTTTTCTGCTAATTTATCCCTGTTGGGACAGTACCATAACAGGAGACCTAAGCTTTTGTTCATGCTATGAATCTTGTCTGGCTCAGGAGAGCAGGTTAAATGTCTTTGTTTTACCTGTGTTATCTTCCTGAAGCCTGAAGGACTTCTTAGTTATAAATATGCAGGGAAAATCTGTTCCAGTACAAGTATACCTTCTCTGCATTATATCTCTAATAGAAAATGATTGGGAACTGACATACACTGACCTCCAGCAGATAATTATCTGATAAAATTGATACTTCACTTCAAAATGCCTAAAAAATTATACTGTCAGATTGATGTTTATTCCTAAAAGCATTCTGGAGAACTTCCCCTTGATCTTAGATCAGTCCATTGTCAAATTCCTTAAAGGCCACATCATTTATAAATTATATGAACTGCAGATGTATAATTCATGGGGAGCATAAAATAAGGTTTAAAACATTTGTATTAAAAAGGTAAGGTGATCCTATATTAAATCATATTTATGGCCTAATTTTAAAGAATGGAATCCTTCTGACTGAAGTTTAGCACTTACTTTTTATTTTTTAGAATTTATTGAAAAAAGAGGCAACTGTGACAATGATGTTGGCAGACAAGTGGTCTCTTTCTAAAGTCCTTGTGTTGATCTGTCATATTATTTTCCATTAGCTCCCCCTACGCTTTTTGCAGATTGCTTTCAGCCATATTTTTACTAAATGTTTTTGGAAGTGCAAACTGCAGATTTCACCATCATTGTTTTGACATTGCAAGCTGAAGGTTAATGGAATTTCTTAGTGGGTAAAAAGAAAAATAATGACATTTTAAGTTAAATCATCTTGTGGGTACAGCCAAATTACAGGAATCCTAGAAACCATTGCCATTAAAAAATATATTTTAAAAAAAACCTATTCTGGATGCATTTTACTAATTTTTTCTTCCTTCTCATTAAGGTCTAATAAACTCCTAAAACTTATATATCTTTTCCTACTGCAGAAACTCAGCTTTGTTATCATCGCTTCTCAAACATCTTTTAATAAATTCTGAGAAGCATAATAATGATATTTGATATGATAATCTTATTTTTAAAACCTTAGCCTTGATGTCATTATTCACTTTTACCAAAAGCAATAGAAAGCAAAAATTTACATGTAGAGTCTGGTTCAAACGAATTTGAATTTTGCACATGGAAACCCCTCTCTAGCAAAACATAAAGATTTGCCACTGTCTAAGTTCATACATGACCTTAATTGTTTAAAGGCCATGTCTTTACACCTTTGAAGATCTGCAAGCATTTACTAATATGATAGTGAGCAGTGTTTTGGCAGTATTCTCTCTGAGATTTGTTTTCTTTGAAGTGTTAGCTGGAGTTACACTTGCTTTCCTTCAATAGTGAAGAAAAATAGCAACAGGAATTGTTTTCTTGTAATACATGACAGACTTCTCTTCCCACTTTGCCTCAAAATGATGGGAATTCTCCTGAAGTTTGCTTTTATAGTTCATGGGTGCTAGAAGTTAATGATCTTAAGTGAAAGCAGGTAAACTTTTGGGTGCTTCAGCAACGTCTTACCTGATAAACTTTGAAGAAATTATTTCATCCCTTTTTAGGCACTTGCTCTCACCACACAAGCGGGCACAGAACAGCCACCTCGCTGGCATGCAGCTCTCAAAGCAAGGGAATGGCCAGGCTGCTGCTACATCTCCCAAACTGACAGTACAACCCCTGTAGTGCAGGAGGAATTTTGCCCCTAAAAAATTTAGCTTTCCTTCTTTTCCCCCTTTCTGTGCTGTAATCTTGCTTTTCCTTGTTCCCAGAACAAGCAAGCACCTTATTGTCATATCTTGCTTTTCCACACCACTCCCCTTGTGCTGTTATCTCACTCTCCTCCTCTCTTACTCCTTTGCCACCTTTGCCTTTCCTCACACATAAGCACTGGCTATGGAGTGCTGTTTTGTCATCAGGATGCTTCTCAGAAGTGCTTCCCAGGTGACAATACCATTAATAGCAACACTAATTTTAATGCTGAATGTTTAGTATTTTAACAATCTACCTCTTTTTTCTTAAGCGTCACTACTGTATTCATAATTTGACTGTGCTACCCAGTAATAATACTTGGGTTAGAAAAATATGCAATATGTAGAAGAACCAACAAATGACTTAGTTTTTAAAGGTGTGGGGTTTCTACTATCCCTCTTCAGAAAACTCTTCTCATTTATTGTCCCTAGTTTAGGATAGGAAGACAAAAGATTTGAAGTTACTTTGTTCAAGTTCACTCATCAAATTCTTAATCTGCCTCAACAATTTCCCTCAATATTATTATTTATTGAAACAGTAGCTGAAATATGATAGCAAATTAAAAAAAAAATAGGATATACCACTGCACGTGTTTGTTAAGGTGCGATCACATCAGATAACCTGATATTTTCATTAAATTAGGATTTTAAATAACTGATTTCATAAGCAAGGAAAATATTAGATTTTAGTCTGTGGGGACTTTTGTAATGAATTTGAAATGGTACTATGCAGAAAATTAGCTTCGTTTAAGAAGATGGAGATAATAAGAAGAAATTTGAGATCAATAACACATTTTCAGAAGTTTTGGTCTTGGAGCTGTGAAGTTTACAAATGAAGTTTCCTTAGGATCACTCCTGAGGCTTTTCTTTCACTATTTCATTAATATTTTTCACATAGGGACCATGACAGTGAGAACTGTTTGTGATGTTAAGTGGTGTTAGCTGTATACAGGAGAGCAAAAATTTCATACTGGAAGAACTGGATAATCCCAAGGAATGGCAATACATAGGAAGAATGGACTTTTTTATTGCAACATGAAGGTTGTCTTTTTGGGGCCAATATAAAAAGAATTCCCATTTTCAAGTAGAAGGGAACCATTTGGAAGTGATGAAAAGTATGTGTGCAATTTTAGGGACAATTATGTGCTTCCTTTGTAGTAGAGGTACAAAAAGGGGAAATAGGACTCCAAGGGTTACAAAGCGAAAGCCTTGTTGTTGTGCCTGGAAAAATTTAACTCCATCGTTCAAAGACCTGTGAGATTTAACTTGAAGTAGCATTGAATAGTCTAAAATACTTAAAATTTTAGCTGTGTAATTGACAAAGAGGACACAAGCACCAGCAGTCTTTTTATTTTATTTTTGGAAAACAGTGGGGAAAAAAATTAAAAATAATGTGATTTACTAGAAGCAAAATTGGTGGTTTTCTGTAATGCTTGTGAAAAGCACCAGATGAGCTGAGCAGGTTTCTATGGAATGTCTGTCAGGAAAGACAAAGTGGTACACACTGCTTTGGTGCTGCTCACCACAGAGGCTTCCCTCACTTATTGGTGCTCTGTTACCATGCCCTGACCATTCCTGCTCTCGGAGAACAGGAATGCTCTGCTTCAGTCTGCTGAGCCCAGGTCTTGCCACAGGGCTTTATGAACCTCTTTCTAAGCTGTTACCTCATGCCTACAGAACTAAGCTATCTTTTAATAAGGGGTTTAATTACAGAGATGTGATAATGCTATTTCTCCATGTAAAACAAGTAAATACAGATTTATGTTTTGGTGCTTCTACAAAGGTGTTCTTTGTTTCTGCCTTTATACAGGTGACTACACAGACTGTAGGAATGTGAAAATAATTTAATTTTCAAGGCCATTCTTCTTCTGAGCTCTACTGTAAGAATTGTGATCAGTGCTGCTTTTTTGTAGTAATTTTCTACTGGGAGAAACAAACAGGTGACCCAGGAGATAGTTTTGTACTAGAGGCCGATTCAACACAACAAATTCATTTCTTTTTAGACTGCCAATCACTATGATCTTACAATTTTAATGTGGTATGAAAAAAATGTTGTTCTCCAAAGCCAAAAATCTCTCATAAACACCTCCATACCATCTAGTATGTTTTAAGAAAAAAAAATAGAAGTGCATATAGAGAGAATAAATACAGGAGTTTTCGCAGTCCAAATGAAGTCAACATAAGTTGCATTATTTACTTAAAGCTGTTGGGGTGTGTTCCTAATCAGTTGTAATTAATTGGATTTAAGTTCTGTACGTCCCATCCTCCTCTTTATGTTAAAAGTGGTTCTGCCCAGTTTGTCTCCTCCCCTGAACCCCTGTCTGTTCTCTTGTCACCTCCCCTGTTGTCCCAGCAACCATTGTATCCTTTGTACTGTCCCTCCCTGGCACCCTGCCTGTCACTCGGCAACCCATCCCTTTCCTCTAGAACCTTCTCTCCAGGGGGTCGAGTGATTGGTTCAGGGGCCGGGGCCCCTCCCCAGGATACCCCAGGTTGGTCAAGCCAACTTGTCAATTCCCCCTTGTCTATTACCTCCTGGTCCTCTATTGGTTGGAGGCCAGGCCCCTCCTTTGTACCCACCTCTCTTTAAAAGTGACTGTAACCTTGTTAACTTTGTCTCTGCCTTCTGGACGTCCTCGCTCCTCCAATTCCCTATCCCTCAATAAACCCAGTTCCTCCAGGAGTCAGAGTCCGCCTTTTTATCTCTTCTGCCAGAGCTAGCCAAGGCCTTCTAAGGCACACCATCTCTGTCATAGCGAATCAGAGAGTGTGTGCTCTCAGCACTGCAGCTCGGGTGCCATCGGGCTCAGCTGGGCCGCCCTGAAGAGGGACACACGGGGCTGTATAAAGCCATTGTAATTTGTACTTTCTTGAATTATATTTATTGCATTGTTGGAGGTGTTGCATCACAAGCAACCTTAGGTGTTTACACCTTACTGATGACATTCAGCAAAATGCAAACCATGAGAAAAAAAATGAGCAGCTGCTGTTTGAGCATCTCTTGCAAACATCTTTGTGGAACAATTTCGGAGGCAGTTCATAAGGGGGCCACTGGCTGTTCTGCTCTTTTGAATGTCCAAGGGTGATGTAAAGGGGCAAAATGAAGAAAAATGGTGTACTCTCTCCCCCCACCCCTGTTCTCTTTCAAGTGGTAAGAGAGGAATCTTCAGTTTCTCTGGAACTAACCTTATTTCAGTATTAAATCATACAGAAATTCTGGCTGTTTACCCTGGAGTGGGCAGGGAGGCATTCTGGTTCTGCCAAGAATAAATCATAGATGGTGATAATAAGATTAATATTAAAGTGTGCATGCTAAAGAGCAGCAGCATTTGGGTTTGCATCACCACCAAGAGACAACATGTCAAGCTGGCTTTTATGGAATGTTCCTCCAAAAGCAACTATATCAGGAAATAGTCCATGGGTGTGGGAGAGACCACACTGGATGAAGTGAAGTAAATAAAGCTATTTTACTGAAGTATTCACGACTTGAATAAGCATGTGTTTGGAAGAGACAAACAGATGGGCAGAGGAACAATTGTTTTCAATGCAGGTTTGAATCTGCTTATGGTTTACGCTTCTTGGATTAGCTTTAAATGAGCAAAGACTCTATCTTTATCTTCATAATTATTATCCTTTGTCATCATTCTGGACTTCCTCCTCTGTAGCTAACAAGGCTTAAGTATAACTTAAGAGGAAAAGGGACCTTTTCCCTATCTATATGGAGAGAAAAATCTGCCAAATTCTCCTAAGTATAGCTTAAAGAAAGGGAATTTTGATGCAGAGGGAATGGGTAAGAACATTAACATTAAAATAACATTCTTTGCAACAATGCCTGTAATAATGAAAAAAGAAAATGTACAGATAAAATGCTTTGATAGTGCAGGACCTGGGCTAACACAAACTGACGTTATCATCACCTTCAAGAGAAGTTCATCCTGCTGTTGCTGTACCGTACAAAGAAGGTTAGAAATTATAAACATGCCCTATGTTTTCAAATCAATTACTTGAATTAAATTACTTTCTATCTCTTCACTGTTGTTCTCACCTACTTTTATTCATCACCCTTTTTTCTATATATGTGTTAGCAGAGGCATGTGTGTCTTTTTTTTTCCCCAAAAAAGGCTTGATTTCAGTAGAGAAGTTATCCCCTGGATGGATTCAGCAGTCATAGGCTTAATATTCCCATAACTGATAGCAGGTTAATTGGAGCTAAAGCATTTTCTTCCCCATTCTCTCAAACACACACGTAACAGGACATTTTTAAAATTATTTTAAATATTGCTTTCATAAGTTAAGGTTTGAGTTATCCTAACTTTGTGCTCAGAAAAAGCCTCTTCTGGGTGGGAACCTCTGGATAAGCCAACAGCGACACCTCCATGCTTGTCCCTCTCCTTTGCTTTCTTCTCCTTCTTCTACTTGTTCTGGGATCCAGAGGCCAGCCAAGGAGGAAGGTGAAGACCAGGAGAAGAGAGGCTTTGAGGAAAAGTTGGCTTGTATCTGGATATACTAAGACTGTTCCTTAATTTAATTGATGAACCGGGAGCTGAATTCATTAGGACATTTAGCCTCTACCATATGTGGAATAAAAATTCTTTTCCCCACTCTTTGTATGCCTGAGCTCTTAAAATTATAATCTCCTACTTCATGTACACATTCAGTGTGTGTACTGTTAGAAGGATAGACTTTTCTTTCTTTCTTTCTTTTTCTTTCTTTCTTTCTTTCTTTCTTTCTTTCTTTCTTTCTTTCTCTCTTTCTCTCTTTCTCTCTTTTTCTTCTTTCTCATCCTGTTAGATTGGGTTTATATCTTCTCTGCTCAAACATTCCTTTGAAGCTTCTGCTATCAATTTGAAATTGCTTTCTATCAACTGAAACAATATGTATATGAAGTGAGTATAATCTGAGCACAATACGTTGTTCTAAGCAGCAGCAGCAGTGCAAAAGCAAAGTATTGTTTACTGTAGCACAATAGATGTGGTTAGTGCCTGTGATATCCACTCAGCTTGCATTTACTCAAATACTTTTAAGAGCATTTTATCCAAAAACAAATTTGAAAGGCCAAACAGAAGAGTAAGAGTATAATGAATAAAAGACAGGAGGGAGGGAGGGAGGCAAAAGGCTGACAAAAGCTAAGGAAGTGAAAGGGGTAGACTTGTGAAAAGGGGAGGGAGGAAAAAGAAGATGGTGGCAAGGATAAGGAATGTGAATGGGAAGAAAGAAGAATGTTTTTATATGTATGTTTGAAATAATGTTCAAGCCATGTCTATTTCTAATAGTAGTCTCTGTACATACACATAGACAAGCTTATACTAGACAGAGCTGAAAATGATGACATGAATGCCTAAAAATATAGTGAATATAACTTTTGCTATAAATTCAGAGAATGCTAAATTCTTACATAGAGAAAATTAGGTGACAGAGAGCCTGTGAGGATTAATTGGAAGGAATTAATGTGGAGTCTGCATCTTCAGAGAGATTTTTATTTCAAAATGCCAAATCATTCTCATAATGTAGAGTTGTCCTCCGTGGCTTCACTCATCCAGTCCTAACATTTTCCTACTACCTTCTCACAGGCTGCTCTTTCCTCTTTTCTTCTGATCCAGTGGTGAGATCCGATGAACTCCCTTAGAATGATGGAATGAAAGAATCCATATTCTCTGCTTGCATAGTTATGGAAGCTTGCACTTTATGTGAAGATTTAAAGCACCCTTTGCACATGCTAGTCATTAATTCAATCTATCAGAAAATAAACATGCATGTGAACTCTATCCTATTACATTCTGTGGGGATTTTAGTCTGGTTCTTCCTTACCAAAAAATTCAATTAAGACAAACCAGGGTAATTATGTTGGTAAAATCTATTTTGATCCTTGAAATTACAGTGAAAATCCTCTCTCTCCCGCATAATTGGTAGTACCAGTTATCAATTATTTAAAGAAATAGGTACTTAAATCATAACAGTTAACTAATTTTGTGATTTTTGTAAGGTCTGTCCTAGTTATGTCCTAGTTATGTCATTTTTGAAGTTAGTAAGTAGTGCTTATACCAGCCCACAAGTCCTGGAAATTCATTTCATGAAAGATCTCCCATGGATGCATTGCATTTTATTGAACATATTTTGAATTTGCCAGCATCCTAGGAGTTAAACCACTTATTATTGTACAAGGTATAAATACTAACAAATAGTGGCTGTAGCCTTATATAAGCCTTTGAAAAGACAAACCTGTCCGTGTGAATTGGAGGCTTTGTGCAGAATTGTCTCATAACACGTTGTGCCACCTATTTTTATCCTCACCTCCATAAGCAACGTTCAGCCAAGATCTAATTAGGTGTTTTTTGTTAGGTGGTGTGTCTTGCTATTTGTTGGGGGTGGGGGTGTGGGTAGTTTTTAACTGTCCTGCAAAGTGATGATCCCATGGTGATGGATCGCTTCTTTCTGCAGGGAGAAACCACCAGTCAATTTGTGAAAAACTCACAGAAGTTCTTGATCACTTGCAAAGACTACACAGAGAAAAAAATTTGGTTTGGCCCTCCTGGAAAGCTTGATTTATTTTTATTTTAGTTTGTTTGTGTGGCCATGTAAACCATCAGGCAAAATAATGAAAGAAAAGGGGAGAGTATCTGAAATTTATCCCTCAAAAAGCAATTTAGAAATAATTGTTAAATTGTTAATTCAGTATCAGAACTGAGGTTCACAGAGCAAAGCAATTGGCCTCCATGTGCATATGTAAAATTTGAGAGTTTGGGAATCTAATTTTCTTTCTCAATGGATACACATTCAGTAAAATGCCAGTTTAATGAAGGGAGAATTGTAAATAATTATATTAGAACTTCTCAAAGGTTTTTATTTTAGGTTGAGTCTGTGGGTCAGAACTAATTGTGATGACTAGGAACAGGTTAGATTTCTTTTTTTGCCTTGCCAGTGTTGCTTCTTGGGCTTACCTAAATATTCCCAGGCTGACTTTTACCCTGTTCTTAACTGAACAAAAACTGCTTGTAAACCAAGATGTCAAGTGCATCCAATTCTAACTCTCTTTCTGGATCTATGCTTAATATTCAAGGAAGATAAAGGTATTGTTTCCTGAACAGAATTTCATTTATTTGTTAAAATTGGTATTTGAAGCTGATCTGAATTTGTAGAATTTGGGAATCAGTTAGTGGCCACAGTGAAGTTAAATGGAGCAATAAATTTAAAGTTATGATATTCCATTAAGGATGCAGACTGAGGTTCTTCAGAGCAGCTTATGAAACACAAATATACAGCCTCTATAAAATGGAATGGGAGCTGCATAGTTGCAATGCCAGTACAGTTTTAAAGGTTTATGGTTTATTTTAAATCAATTTTGCAATCCTTTTGTTTATTTTTTCTACAGTTGATCACAGGATTTTTTTTCTTTGCAAGTTGTGGTTGGCTCTTCCAGAGCCTTCTAAATTCTGGATCGAATTTAAGATGCAAAAAAACCATAATTTTTGAAATGCTGTGGCTTTAAGAACAGTAAAGGACTGAGGGTGGGAATGAAAACAAGGTTGTGACCTGGATTAACTATGCTTTTGATAGATTAAGTTTATTTTAGCAGTTTATTTGGGCCTCTCTGGAATGGAGATTGGAATAGAGAAATGCACTGTTGTTTTTTTTTTTTCAAAAGACCCTATTTCCTGCAACTTCATTCTGGTCTGCTTTCTTCCTGTCATCATCTCCTTGGTCTCAAGAAAGACTACCTGACTTGTTCATGTAAACCTGATGACAGAATTTGGACAAACAGGAAAGTAAGGAAATCACTATGTGCTCAATTCTAGGAGGAAGGCAAATATATTCCATATTTCAAGTAACATTTGGCTTTAATAATAGTACTACAAAGGGAAGAGATGTTGCCCAGACAGAAAGCAGCATTCATGGAGAAAGAATCAGAAAAGTGGAGAAGGTATATTCAATCCTTTGAGATTTACTTTTGCAAAAGCTAGCTTAAATGGAAAACAGAGACTACATATTGCTGTATAATTTTTTGATAGTCACAGCTTAGCCAAATCCCTGAGGTTAAAATGTTTAAAGAAAATAAACAACAAAAGAAATAAAATTAAAACAAAATACTCTCAAGTGCTCTGTAAAACAATCTTGAAGACTATCCAGAAAGGACATCTGTTGCTGGATGATGGAAAAGTACACGATAAACAACCAAAGAGCAGTGCCACTGGCATGGAAGGATACATATTCAAATTGTCAAGATAAACTTGTGGAACATAGTAATACCTTCCTCTCATGTCTGTAGAATTTAGTGCTTCACAGGATAAAACCAAGGAAAAATAAAATCCATTTCAAGGTGGAGAAAGCCAATGCACAGAGACAATTTACCTAAGATTGTGTGTTAGAGACCTAACACAGCTGGAAATTGAACCAGGGTCAGACTGGTGCCTCATTTGATAAGTAATATTGCCTCATTTGATAAGTAATATCTCATTTGATGAGTCATATCTCTCTATGGCATAGTGGGGCAAAGCTCTGTCAATTTTTTTGTAAGTGAATTTACTTTTCTTGAGGATTAGAGAGCTCCTGGAGAGAGAATGCCAAATTGTTTTTCTTTCTGCCATCATGCGCAAAATTATTAGGGTTATATTTGTACTCAGCTGGTATTATCAGTTTAGTATTTTCTAGGTATTTACAAAGAGTCCAATACCCATTTCAGACATTTCTTCATAGTGGCAGCATGATTAGCCCAATGTGTTGTGTAAAATGTTTAAACCCAAATTCAGCTGGTGGAAGGAAATCAATGGAAGCAAAGAGCTGGCATGGCTAAGTAGTGTGGGTCCCTGACCCAGCCCATGGTCTCAGAGGATGGTGATGAGGTGGGTGGACACATGGAGGTGGTGTTAACAGCGTTGGAATGGGCTGTATCCCTCAGGCTGATTCAAATCTGCCCAAGTGGCCAAACTCCTACAAGAAGCTCAGATAAAATAAGCCCACATCAGCTCTTGTACTCCTTAGGACTTACCTTTTTTAACCTCTCATGCAAACCCTTGAGTATTTTGAGTCTTCAATCAGGACTAGAGGTGTGGAACATGGATGAAGGATCAATCACCCTCTTCAAATTTATGATTATTTATGTAGGTCAGGTGAGGTGCTAGCATAAATATCTGAAAAGCAGTCACCTGAGCAAGGAGTGCACAAAGATCCAATTAAAACTTTTTTTATTAATACTTATATACTTTGTTTCTTTCAAAGGACAAGGGGGAGATATTTTTTAGTTGGAAATATGGGCTCTCCATGTGAGTAAGTTGCTGCAGTCCCAGGAAACCTGCACTGTGAGCATTCCAGTATCTCAATCAGCCAAAGTAGGTTCATGATCAGGATATGCTCACATTACTACCACTGAAGTAAATACATTTTAAACAGGTCTATGATGACTTAGTACTGCCACAGATCTGCATGTGAGATACAAGCCAATCTTAGGCACCTTATTTTCACCATACTAAGTTGGTGTTTGCTTTTGAACAGGGTGTAGGAGTGAGTTACATTTCAGTAGCATGTAACTCTTTAATATTCAGACAGGCATAGTTAACTGGCAAGGCCAGAATATTGCATGTCAAGGTTTAATTCTCTGCTGTACAATAAAATTTCTAGACAGCTTGCCAAAAATCACAGAGGAACAGAGCCATAAATCTCCTCTGGTCAACACTTTAGATTTGGAGTGACAATGCCAGGAGTCTGCTAAGTGTTAAAGTTTCTTGTGATATGTGTGGATTCAGCTACCATTGTCTTCAGTTCCTACTTCAGCCAGACTTTTGTGACTGTGTGTGGAGAGAAGATACAAGTAGTCTATTCCTGACCAAAATTTGGATTCAGCTTAGAGACTACCCAACAGGTAGAGTAGGAAGGATCCAGATTTAAGCACTTTCTTCCCTGGATCCGTTTTTATGCCCTGTGAGAGGGCAGCAGTGTCTGCCAGCAGTAACTATTTAATCTCCCTTTTTGAAGCTGTTACTTTGCATGCACTCACTAAAACAGGACTAGATGCTGGTCTCCTGGGAGAATGTCTTCAGCAGTGGTCAGGCAGAGACACCTTTTTTCTTTTGCTTCTTTCTTGGTGTTTCTGTACTTTAGACAGAGCTGAACAGGAAACATTAGGAACAACTGTGAAAGTTGTTGAGGTATGTGCACTGAGCACCAGGATCAAGGTGCCTCTGTGTGCACATTACAAAGGAAATGTGAACACATCAGCCTTATTGATGGAGGCTTAACTCTGCAGGGACTTTATGTGCCTATGGATAAGGAAATGTCTAAACCAGAATATAAGGATTTGTGTACATAAATATGCAGACCTCAAATTGAGACTCTTTTGTTGTTGGTTTTTTCCCCTCCACGGGTGAAATTGTTGGATACATACATCTCTAAAAGTTGGATTATTTTAGTTTGACAAGTCACAATTATATTGTAACTATCTTCTGCCTGTGATCCTACTTGTCTGTTCTTTTAGTACTACTTTTAATGTTTTGCACACTGGGTAGTACATCTTTCTGATTCAAAGGAGGGAGGTTATGAGGCTGGGAATTTATGCAGCTGGTGTCTGCAGAGACCGATGTTTCCAAAATCCCTTGGAAAGTATTTACCTTCTGCCAGTAATGATGTGCTAATATTCAATGGTAATGTATCCTCACATATTAACTGATTCCATACTGCAAAATAAGTGCTACAGGTTTTAATGAGCATCATAAATTCTTTTTGAAGGCTCAATTGACATAAATGGAATTAAAAAAAAAAAAAAAAAAAAAGAAAATGCCTCTTAGGATTGGAGGCAGGCAATGATCAGGTTGTACTGCTATGAGTAATGAAAGCTGTGTGACCTGGTTCACTGACAACCTGGTGATCCAGAATTTTTATCATATTGGTAGGAATTAGTGGCTTTTAGTAATTCTCGGCATTTAAAATGGGAAGAACAATACCTCCATATTCAGTAAAGTTACTCATTCAGGGGATTATGTTGGAGTAAATTGAGATAGCAAGGAAAATGGTCATAGTCAAATTCTGCTGCTTCATTTGAGACTTGAGATCAATGAAACAGGTGAATGAGAATTAGTTAAGAGGAAATCTAAATACAAGCACATATCTTGGAATTAATGTTTTGTTGTTTTTAGGATGTCTGTGAATGCCTTATTTCCTGTTATTCAGCTGGGGTTTTGTTTTACAAAAGAAGACCAATTCCTTTTTCAAGGGGATTGACAAAGGACAAGGACCCTGTCATCTTGTGAACAATCAAGGCTATGACCCAGAAAACTGCATATGTAGATTTACAGTTTCACTTAGAGATAGTAAATTTCTGGTATAAAAAGGGATTTGTAAATTATTTGATAGGGGAAATGATTACTTAGCACTTGGAGACAAAAAAGGAAGGTATAAAAAGGTATTTAGCACAACGAGCAGGCAATAAAGTCGATGTGATGGTCTTCAGGTTATGACCCTGATTTCTGAAGGTCTGAGATGAATGTGTGATCTATCAAATACATTTAAACCTGAAAAAGGGAAAAGTTGGTGTGTCTTCAATTTTATTGTGGTCTTTAGGTACCACGATAGGCTCCCTGTTTTGTTAGCATGAAGACCACTTAATTTTGTTAGGATATGTCTGATGCTGAGACATAAGTGCTGATGGATAACAGCAAAGCAAAAAGGAGCTATATTTGGAATAGCTTTTCATGGTTTCTAGAGCTCTTGCAATTCCCCCCCCCCACCCCCCGCCATTGTCCTGTGTCTCTCTGGAGCCTTCAATAACTAAAGGGAAAAGCTGAAGAGCTGCTTATGAGCTGCTTCAAAAAGAGCAGCAATAGAAATCAACAAGATCAAACTTCCACCAGGTAAATGAACTGTTCATAGGTTTAAAAAAAATCAGATTTTTTTTTCCTTTGATATTTCCAAATACTGTCAGACACCCTGCCCCTTCCAAAAAAAAGTCCAAAAAAACAGCATTAAGTTATTGTACTCTGACACCACTTGCATTCATGTGTCTGTAATTAGCTTACAAGAAATTTTATACATAAACATGAAAATTGCCATGATTTATTCTGAACTGACACTACTCCCTGCTTATACAGAGCTGCTGCAGCTATTCCAGAATAAGAATTTTGAGAAGAGTGAAAAAGGACTGTTTAGAACTATTTCTGATTTCTCTGGACAACAGAAGTGGAAGAATAAAAAGGAAACTAAAAAGGCAACCAGTATGGAATTCTTGAATTTATGCCTTACTTGCAGTGTAGACTTCTCACTCTATGCGCAAGTACAAAAGATGTGACAGTGTCAAAAGGAAAGAAATTCCAGTAGACACATCAGTGCAGCTGTGTTTTCAATAAAGTAACAGTTTAAATTATTTTATTCTATGTTACATTGCATGGGAAATAGGCTTCTAGACAAGGGAAATTCTTACCTAGAACTACAGCTATTAATAAACAGGTTTTGGAGAAATAATTGCTTGTAAGGAGAGATGCCTGAGGTTAGGATTTCCAATAAATACCTAGGAAAAAGCAGAAATAGATTTGAACAAAATATAGGAGTTTGGTTAGTCTGTGATGTCACAGACCTGCTGAAGTTGAGGGGTCCTTGACAGCATCTACCCCTTGAGAATAAACAAAACTGAATTTCAATTCAAGACATTAGAAAAATGAGTAAAATTGAGACAAATGAGAATCTTGCATTCGTCCAAGACAGCATCAGTTAGGAATTTTAAAAGGAGGTAATAATAATTTGAGGCATCTTTTGGAAGTATAAAACAAATCAATCTTAAAGTAGAAAAAGAAGTTTGTGGAGCTGAAAAAAAAATAGGAAAAAGGGGGGAAAACAGTAAGGGAAGCATCTTAAAAGGAGAATAAAAATGGAAAAAAGGGTGAATAGAAGCATGGTGCAGAGTTATGGGCTTGTCTGCAGCAGAGTTAACGTGACAGCCATGGTCATGCCACACATGACAGTGCCTTCTTCCTGAGGAGGAAGGCTTTAATGCCAACTGTAAATTCTCCTGGCAAGTATGGAAATTTCTACAAAAACAAATAATGTTTTAAAAGAAAGTTGGGTTTCTTGGTTTTTTGGGTTTTTTTTTGTGGGTTTTTTTTTTTTTGTTTTTTTTTTTTTTTTTTTGGTTTTTTTTTTTTTTTTTGTTTTTTTTTTTTGCTTTGTTTTGGGGGGGTGTTATTGTTGTTTTTATTTTTTAAATTTCTATTCCTTTTATGTGTCTAGAACTGAAATACAGCATATCATTTAAAAAGTATAAGTAAACCTGTTTCTAGAAAATAAAAGAGTGGGGGTAAATTTTTCAACTGAACCAGTTGAAACTGGTGAACTGCTTGAACTGATGAACAATTGAAATGCTTGAACCAGTTTATTTTCAAGTAAAAATGTTTATCAAAACAACTGACCCTTTTGGTCTAGAATTGACTCATTACCATTACTTTAAATACCTTTCTTTCTGCAATGATTTTCTTTAAATCCTGAGTTCTGTTTCAATCCTGAGTGAACATCAAGATAACAAGATATGCTTGTTCTCTGCTTGTACTCATCATTCTTTTATGTATCTTAGCTCCAGTGCATGAGAGAGAGGTCTTATTTACATAAGGTACATAGACATTTGATTTTGCTGACAATGTTGTATGTCAATATTAAGGCAAGACACTCGAATTCAGTTCTCAGCTATTCAGGTTGTAATTCTAATACCCTCGTTTTAAGTTCTGTGAATGTTATTGAAATAATTTTCTTGACATTTATTTATTAAGAAATTGTTGATATTTATATAATTTGTAGCAGGAGAAATGCAAATTAGTCAATCAGGAATGGTGGTCAGTTTTGGTTTCAATTATTCAATCATATTATTTTTATTTGGTAGAGGTTTAATTCTAACATGCATGTTAGCTATAACTTGAGAAGCACATCCACACGACAGAGCTACAGACTAGTCCCAGTACTGTTTGTTCAACCACCATTAGTAATATTACAAGCATATTATGCTTAAGAGTTTTATTTGTAATAATTGAAATGTATGATGTATAGCTGTATCTATGGAGCTCTAATTATAGAACAAGCAGAAATGAAAAAAATGCTTTTTTATTATTTTGTTAGTCAGATGTAGATTCTCCTGAGAAAATTAATCAAAATCCTATTTCAAATTCCCTAATCACCCACAAGACATTTTTCATTCCTCAGTCCTCAGGTTTCTGTCTTTGTTTGCTCTGGGGAGTGTGAAGGAGAGAAGTCAGAGCAAGATAAGAAGGGACACTGTCTTCATAAATGAAGACAGTTCAGTGGGATTACCTGAGTAGAATGTAATATTCTGTGCATATAACCTGCAGAGGTGGAAACTGCTTAAGGAGTAGTAAGTTCTTGGCAATATCATCTATGTCACATAAAGCATTTCTAGAGAAGGACTTATTTGACCTTGATGCAAAAAGACAAGAAGGAATTTTATCTGCCCTTTGTTGCTTACATCTTCATGTAACCTTGTAAATCTGTAGCTCCCAATGTGCTGCATTTGCTTTTTTGTCATGACATGAGATGCAAGTGACTTCAAATTAACTGGTCAATACTAGTGCATTAATGCATGAAAAATAACCACATACTTCCTGGATTCTAAAGACTGCAGATCAAGACTCCATGCTATGGAATAAACAGACCTGCAACTCTTCTTTAAGCCACACTAGCTAAAAAACTGCTAATTCAAAATACTCTTGCCTTAGAGACAGTTTCCTGTGGCAAAAGCAAAATGAAATGCCCAAACCCCAACAACCAAAAAACCCCACAAAACCAAAATAAGATAATCAGAGCTAACCAAACATTTTAAAAAGTATTCACATCAGGTTTACAGTCTGAATGAGAGCTCAAAGTCATCATAGTGTAGTCTTTCATGCAAACCTTAAATTTTTGGGCTTGCTTTGGTCTAGGAATTTTTAAATTTGTTTAGAAAATGGAGATCTGTGTATCTCCCTGAAAGAAGTATTACCAGATCAACAGATCTGTTATACAGAATTACTGTGTCTGTAGGTTTTAATGCAGCAGACATGACACAGACAGAAATGCACAGTCTAGACATTTTTGAGCTGCAGTAACAAATACAGAGGGTGGGGTGGAAGCAGGTGGTTGCCACAGCAGAGTTTCTTGCCTGTAAAAGTTCTGTATGTGTCCCCTCTGCTTTGCACAGCAGCTTCAGAGTTGCTGATTTAGGGTTGCAGGCCATGTGGGTTTCTAAATGGAAACAGGGTGAAGGGGCCAGCCTGGTGTGTCGAGGTGCTCATTGAATCCCACTGTACCTGCCGTGGCTAATCCCATGTCCTGGGCCACATTTTCTGCATAGATCTGGCCTTCACAAGGTGTCTTCAGGAGTTCCCACAGCCTGTCTCACCATCCCAACCCCTGCAGTGAAACTGCAGCAGTCCAGCCCTGAAAGCAATGTAGAAACAGCATCTAAACAGCAGCTTTTAGGCAACTAAATGACCACTCATTTAAATACCCTCTGCTGTCCTGGAGACTGATTCTTTTTACAGAGCAGCTCCCCTCAAGACAATAGCATGCATTACATGATTGTAAAATCGGTGTAAATGGGATCAAAACCAGATCCATTAACTCTAATTAGGCAATGTGGTGTGATCTTATTTCACTGCACTGTATACAGTCTCTGTGGATGTTATTTCAAGTGACAGACGTTTGTTTTCCAGCACTTAACTTGCGCATAGAATTAATGGTAATGCATCCAAGAACTGATATTGCTAATATGCAGCATTAGCATAGCTCTCTCTGTCCCTAGCTTCTGCTGAGAAAAGGATTCCAAAAAGAGAGAAAAATAGCTCAGACCCTGTGGAATAATGACATTTCTTTCTTCTATAGTGAAACATTTCAGCCTGATGAGTGTAGAAAATATAGACTATTATTCACTTTTCATGGTAGTGGAAGCCATTTTCAATGCATTGCACATTTCTATCAGGGCATATCATTTGCTCCTTCTTAGAAGCAGGGAAAATTCTGCAGACAGATTTTTGCCTGTCTTTAAACCCCTGACCAGCTGACTAACTCCCAAGTTTTAATAGCTGGTAGGCGTCTGTAGGCAAAAGTAAAAGAAACAAGTTCATCAAGGAGCTACATCATGCTTCCAACATGTGGCAACATGAGTGCCTCTTCACCATCTGTTATTTGTGTGAGGATTTTATTATGTAAATGACAGTACACACGGTGCCCTAAACAAAGGAAGATCATTCCCCTTACAGTATGTTGTGACTGCCAGGCTTCTGTGTCAGCCCTGAAACAAATAATGAAAGCAGCAGAGCCATGGCAGACAGAATATCTTGGGTTCTTCTCTTGAAAGGGAACAAATATCTTGATGAATAATTTGGGTTTTGCATGTATTGTGACTCATAAAGATGGGTGGTAAATGAAACAGCGAAGAGTAGACAGGTGGAACGAAATTGAAGTGAGGTTTGCAGGCTTAAAAGACATTCAAGAGACAATCCTGCAAAACTGTGGAGACTTCTAAACTCTCTGGTGCCACTGAGAGCCAAAAATAGGATATTTGGCTCCTAAATCATCTGCAACAGACAAAAGTTGTTGTGGGATAGGGTTGGAAGTAGAATTCTGCCCTACATCCTGATTTAAAATTTTCCATTAAATTACCAATTTAAATTGAAATGTAATTATCTTAACTGGCATATTTTTGGCAGCTGTAATGAGAGAAAAAAAAAAGAAGAAAAGAAAAAAATCCCTATGCTACACTGGATCAAGTAAAAGCCCATAGGAGTTCTAGCACTGGCCCTTAATCAAAGTCTGCAAAGACAAAAAGCTTTCAGCTAATCTATGCCAAGCCATGTTGGACAGTATGGCATTGCCAAGAGCATCCTTCTGGTGGCATTTAAAGCACCTGGTGCCCTAGGAAAAGAAATCATATCCAAAGCTGTAAATTCTCTGTTTCCCTTATACCCATCTACCGACCAACAGGGGTTGCTGTGATAGCAGCACAATACTGCATGGGAAAGAAAACACACCACTAATTTTATCACATTAATTTTTTTAATGTGTGGCACACAAGTAGTTATCTGCACACACACTCTTCCTTATTGGGTGTTTCATGTGGTTTAATATAATTAAAACATTGCTGTATTTATTGGTTTAACTCAAATCTTAATTTGATAATTGGAAAACATACGCATTAAGGATTAATTTTTATTCCAGATTAATTTAGAAGCAAATGAAAGCAGTGTCAGAATTGGCCAGATTGATGATTTTAGGGTGCTTGGTTACTTCTATTGCATTGGTTTTTTTGTGATTTCTTACGCTTGTATTTGTCAGCTTTTCCTGACTTAATTATGATTAAATGTTGAACTTTACAGATGGCCAACTGCTGGCAGTGCTGTATTGATCAGTTGCTTTTATTAATGTGTTAAATTTTGTGGTTGCAGCAGGATCATATTTTGTGATAGAACAGCTAATAGCTGAAGAACTCTGTCATGAAAGTCCCAGGCAGCCCAGCCGTAGCAGGTATCCACTTTTTTTCAAGTTATCTTTTTTTTTTTAATTGTTATTATTATTTATTTATTCATTAATATCTAACTTCATTAAAGATATGTCTGGAATGTTTCCATGCTAAAGGACAAACCTGTGTTACTTTTTAGCAGGTAGCAAGGAAAGAACAGAATGTGTACAGAAAGAATACATCTACAACTGATGCCTGGAAGCACAAGTGGCTTTTTTTTTTTTTCTGAGGTCCTCAAAATCAAAATCTGTACTTTCTGTAAGAACCTGTTGTCATGGGGGGTTTTCAGAATTATAAATCAATGGCAACTGTAATCTAATTCCTCAAGTCAAACTATTTGGTTCAAGTTTGCAAATGTGAAATAAGCTTGCTTTCATAATTTCAAATGTCAAACAGTTCAAAATAAATTAGAATATTGATAAAATATTTTTGCGTCCTAATCTTTTCCTCTCATAACGCTTGTCTACAATTCACACATCATTTGAAGACAAATTTTTGCATACATGGTATTCAAAACAGCCTAAAAGATCTTTGTGATATGGAATGGTTCTGAAAATTAGGAAGAAACGTGAAATATATATAGATTTTTTCATCACACTTTTTATTGCACTACTTATTTCCTACACATTTCTGAGCCTGTTCTCCTCTTACTCAATGAACAGTGATATTTTCATAAGTATCATGGATAAAGTTATTAATTTTGCATCCAATTTACTCCCATTTGAAGTTATGTTTTCCACAGTGTCCTGTGCAGACAGACTCTTTCCTTATACCATAAAACTTAATTAAACTGTAACTGTAGAATTTCTGTCTTTTATCCAGCAAATTTTGTTTTATACATCACATATATACATATATGAAATTGGCAATTATTTTATATTCTGAAACTTAAAAGTGATGTTTCAAACAGGAATGCCAATATTATTTTTCTTGACATGCAACATGTTCCATGTAACCATAATTATTCATTCCTATGTAAATGTTTTTTCTCTAATAGTCTGTATATATATAAAGTAATGGGTACAGTTACATAATAAACACTCTGTAGGGCTGAAGTCTTTGTAACCTTAGAAGCCTGGAAATGGCATTATTAATATGCCATACAATATTTTACCCAGTCATCTGTTTTCTGTTTCTCTGAGCTCTTTGGTGTGGAGAAACGAGCCCAAGGTGATCACAACTCACTGATTTGAACAGGAGCTGAAAAACCAGGGAGAAAAGTCATCCCACTCTGGCCATGGTCACAGCAATAGGACTTCAGCCCAAGGAAGCTGTGCTCTGCAGCTGGCCCTGAAGGTCAGCAGAGAGGGCACAGCCACCACTCCCTGGGAGTGAAGCGTTTGCCGCAGCCCCCAGCGCTGCCGGGATGGCGCGAGTGGGATGCCAGTAGATATCTCTGCAGGGTGCTAAGCTCAACCCCAGCTGTCAGAAATGCCTTCCAAGCCCTTTGGTCAAACAACAGGGGGTCTTAGGCGGTGTTAAAAGTATTGGCCAGCTTTCTGGCCTAGGGTTGTGGAACAGCATCACAGACGAAAATATTCCAGTCCTGGTTTTTGGACTCCAGAGAAAGTAGAAAATGAAGTTGTAGCTCAGATTTAGTAGCTGGTTATGCTACTTGCACACGTAAAACTTCAGAGAAAAAACCATGAGCAAAATGAAAACAGAGAGCTGTAAAGGCAAGGCCTTTCCATTCAAAGTTTTCCTCCAGAATGCCAAACAAAAGTATAACATAACAATTACACGACTTGAATAAATTTTCTATCTTTAGTTCCTGTAAATTCAAGCTGACACTCACACCTCACCTAAATTTTGATACATCTCCTCTTGTACGAGATTGGTTTTGCAAAACAAATTTAAGTCCTAATTGCTGCTCGATGGTGCTATCTGTTGGTGTTTCTTCTCTTACTTTCTGGTACCTATTTGTTTTTGTGTAGCTGCCCAGACTCCTCTTTTCCCATGTTACCAATCATTTCAATCTTTGTTTTAACATTGTATAATTTATTATTTCTTTCACAGTGCTTTCTTTTCTTTCTTTCTGTTTTATTAGTGTACAGTCTCCACAATATCTAGCAGCTCTTGGGTTAGATTGAATAGATAGAGCATGGTGGACTGAATGTCAGAGACATAATATTATTTCTATCTGCCAATAGCTTTGAGCATGTCAGTTTGTCATTCAATATTTTTGTTTTTCTCTTCTCATTTCTAGTAATGCAGATAGACATTTCCCCCTTTGGAGGAAAATGCCATGTTCACAGGAGTTATATAGATAGAAAATGGTGCTGATAGCAGCAAAAGAGGAAAGCTTCCATCATCTGAACAACATGGACCTAAAGGTGTTGGAAACTAAAGGCCAATTACTCCTTGAGGTGCATGGTGGGGGCACTTCCACTGTAATCAGTCTTGTGATTGTGAAGGCAGAAGAGGACCTTGACTGTCTGTATCTGGACTTTGTCAGGCCATTTGTTTGTGACCAGAATTGTATCATTACTGTGGCTTTTCAATAAAGGGATGTTCACTGAGGCATCACATTGATATTTTTGAAATATGTTCCACACTTTCAAAGGAACAAATTTATCAGCATAGAATTGAAATGTCTAGCTGCTTCAGTATGCAATTGAGACTCCCCATCACTGACGTGCAAGGGCATTCATTTTTCACCTACTGGATGAGACCCCCACCTGGATTGCTGCATCCAGCCCTGGAGTCCCCAGCACAGGAAGGACAGAGACCTGTTGGACTGAGGCCCCTAGGATTATCAGAGGGATGGAGCAGCTGTCCTATAAGGAACAGCTGAGAAATTTCAGATTATTCAGCTTGGAAAAGACAAGCCTTTTGGATGACCTAATTGCAGCCTTCCAGTACCTGAAAGGGCCTACAAAAAAGTCTAAAAGAGACTATTTACAAGGGCCTGGAGTGACAGGACAATGGGGAATGGCCTCAAACTGAAAGAGAGTAAGTTTGGATTAGATATTAGGAGGCGTGATGAGGCCCTGGCACAGGCTGTCCAGAGACACTGTGGGTGTCACAACCCTGGAAGTCTTCCTGGACAGGATGGGGCTCTGAGCAACCTGGAGTAGTGGAAGGTGGCCCTGTCCTCAGCTGGGGGTTTGGAATTAGATGATCTTTGAGTCCTTTCCAAACCAAATCATTCTGTGATTCTACAAATTTCAACAAGTGAAGGCATGTTAAAAAGAAGATGATTTGGCCAAACCTTGTTCCTTTTTCCAAAGAAATTTTGTGGGAAACCTTGTCATGCTTTCATCTCAGAGTCCTGTACTAAGCCAATCCCTTGCAGGTATTTTAAGTCTTTCAGTATTTCTGCAAAATAAGGCCTTTAGCAATGACCTTTGGATCTTCCACTAAGTATGTTCTCAAAATCTGAAGAGGGATCCTCCTCTGGCTGACACGTGTGACTTTTGAGCCTGAGAGCTGAAGTGGTTCCTGCAGGACCATGCAGCAACAAAGCTGATTCCTTGGGCACTGAATATCTGGCATCACTTGCTAAATATGCTAAAGAAAGCAAGGGCTGAAGTTGTATAGTTACGCTGCAACATCAATTCCTCTTCTGGGATCTATGGAAAATGGGTGAGTGAGCCCAGTCTGGCCCTTTGCTTTTGGGCCAGTTGGAATAATTGGTGTCTTTTTCTGCAGCATTTCTCAGCCAAAAAAAAAAAAAAAAAAAAAAGCAAGGCTGGAGCTGAAAGGAGGAAAAATCTCTTCATGGAGTGTTTTATGTCTAGGATCAAGACTTTTTGAAGGATTTAAATCCCAAATACAAATGAAATATGCAACCAACTATAATAGCTATTGGGAGATGGAGGAAAAAATGGAGAGGAGAGGGAAAGGGAAACACTTCCAGGGAAGGTGATGCTGTTTGGAAAAAATGTCTCTTACAGTTTGGCATCTAGCTGTTAACAAACTCGTGCCAACCTGCGAGTTCATTTGAGGTTTATAGCAAGTTACAGGAAGAATAAAAAGTTAATCATGTGCAGAGACTTGGTGTTGTACTCTTGCCATCAATTTCAATAGCAGTAATAACATACAGACTGTGAAGCCATTAAAGAATGGCACAAGCTGCTTTCTACTTGAGTTTGTAAATGTATTTCCATTAAAACTTTAATTTGTGTGGTTTTCATCCACATTTGAAGAGATGATAATGTGAGGTCTAAGAACACTATATATGGGTTGGGTCTGGGGTCAGATTCTTCTATCAGTTTTTTCCTGCAATTGACATGGGGACTTTTCTCCATCTATCTAAACACAAAGCAATATTTTATTGAGGTTCAAGCCCACAAAAAGAAATAAAAGGAAATTGGGAGAACTCAATGATGAAGATGGGTGCTCAACAGAAGTCTTACCTACATGTTGTAGCCTGTATCTTTTTAACAAATCCCAAAAGTTCTTATTAAATATTTTGGGGATTTGAACTGAGGAAATCTATTGAAATACTGTCTGGGCCTGGATTAGCACTCCAGACTAAAGTATAATTTAATTTTCTTTTAAGATTTTTATTTTTTTTTCTTTCTTTCTTTTCAGTTTGTTACTATGATCTTTACTGTCATCAGCTGAGATAAAAGTTCTTAATGCATTGAAAATTATCATTGACAATTACAAAGACGAAATAAGCTTCTCAAAAATAAACCATGCACTCGGAAGTCTTTTCAGTGGATTAAACTTTTTCCTTTCTATTTCTGAAATACTTCTGGGTGATAATCACTTCACTGAAAATCTGCACATTTTTTTTGTTGTATACAACTGCAAACTGGACAGAGGTTTTTTTTGTTCTCACACTACACAAATGGAGTGGCAAATTTTACTCATGGCATATATGTGCCTTTACTACATTAACTCTTTATTAGCATAGTAACATGTATTTGAGTTATCCTGATACATTGTAAACACACCGGATCTGAGGTATATAACAGCATATAAAGATTTATTACTTTATTTAAAGGACTTAAAATTCAGCAAAAGCTTGCTGTAGGTGAGTGATCCTACTTATTATAGATGAATTTTAACAAATGTAGTCCACAAATTTCTGCTGTCCTTTTGGGGAAAAAAAATTGATTGTAGAAAAAAAAGTTGCCTTTGCATTCCTTTACTTCTTGTCATTTTTTCTTTGTTTGATGAATCAGTTTCTTGTACAATCCTTTCTCCCCTTGTTTATCAAAGTTACTAATTTATGGTCTATTGATGCACAGCAGTTCTTTAAGTTTAGACTTAGTACTTGGCTGTCAGTAAGAAAGATGAGAAGCAGAAGTGTGAAGGATTTTCCCAGGGTAAATCAAGAATTACTACCACATCTCCAAGTGGAAAACTTAGGCAGGTGTAAAAAGTTGGATTGCAGAAAAGTAGAACAAGCCTATCACTTTTACTTGGGAGATAATATAATTAGATTTATTTGTTTAAAATAATTATTAAGATTGGTTTATATTCAACTACTTTGATTTGTTCAACAATCTCACTAGACAAAATAGTGAGGCTTTGCAATTTATTTGGGTTTTGTCTTGCCGACTGGCCTGCCTCCTTCCCTTCCTTCTTGCTCCTCCTCATTTGCAGTGTTATGCTAGATATGGGAGTAAAAGTTTTCCACATATTCTATTTGGAAGAGTTTTCTCAAAATGCTAGTTCTTTGGATTTTAACCTTGAGTTATTTGTAATGGTTGGCTAAGGTCTGGTCTAACCCAAGTTCACCAAGATTTCTGGACACATCTAATATTGTCTGTGTGTATGTACCCTATTTATTGCATGGAGATTAAACTGGCCTTACTACAGTACTGATTTGCATATGTTGCCTGTAGATACCAGCATGCTAAGGTTCCAAAAAGAATTGATTGATAAGTTGAATTTCAACAGGAAAGACAAGGGAGAGAGAACATTAAAACTCTGTGAAATAGCTTCTCTTCTTCAGTGTTGTTACTTAAAAATTTAAAACTTGAATTGTGATGCTTCTTCCCACTCGCCCAAGAAAATTTTATACTTCAAGAAAGGCCTGAAGACTTAGTAGGAGTTTAGTAAAAATGTAGGAAAGTCACCATCTTTCTAGATTAAGGTTTCTCTTGACGAAGATTTCTTAATGAGGCAGAACTCATAAGTTCTGCCTCATTCTTTAAAATTAGAAGGAAGTTTTTCTCTCTAGGTGTGCGGTTTACACGTGCATTGATTTTACATTCATCTAAACTACAATGCTACACCTGTCAGCTGATTCCTTGATGCCACTGTGGTTATGTTTCTGTCCCAAAGGGAAGGCGTGTAGATTCCTTGTAGCTCCAGCACTGCAGGTAGAAATATTATGGGTATAATTTCACTTATTTGGAGTCACTGAAAATGCTAGACTAAGAGGTCAATGCCAAATAGATAGTCTGTTAAATTTTGTTTATTTTCTCCCTTAGAAGATTAAGTATATCAACAAGAAATGCTGAAAACCTGTGTTTGAAAGAAGCAATTGTTATGCAGCTGAAAAAAATGTAAAATACAGATTGTCTGAGTTCCCTGAAATCTTGACTGATAGATAAATATGAGGTAAGCTGCAGTGACAGCAGTGAGAAAGCTGACTTTCAGAAGTAAAACACACTAGACTATTGTTTCAGTGGTAGAGGAATGTCTGCATTTTACTTATAAAAAGTATGGGGGGTGGGGGGGAAGCATCTTGTGCATGCTGTCCTCAGTTTGAATTTATACAACTAAATTTACAAAATTAAATAAATTTTAAAAGAATATTTCTATGCTGTTATGTTGCCATGACAGTATTTCTCCTGATATATACTTGAATATTATAGACATAATACTGTGCAGTGCTGTATATTTATGTATTATACATATTCATTTTTTTTCTGCATTGACTATGTGGAATAATTCAGCTTTTGTAATTTATTTTGCTAAAAGATACACTTGTTCTATATCAATTACTGGATGTGCATACAATTTACTAAAACTATTTCTTTCTGATTTTTAACTTCTGCTGAAACCGTAGCATAATGATGGTATGTAGGGAGTAATATCCTTGCACTTCCTGAGGCCTTAGCTGGCAGAGTTGTCAAATTAAACTGGAACGTTTTGTAAGTGTATCTTTAATAAATACATATGTCTGTCATGCTTCCCTACTCAGTCTTATAAATCAGACTGTATCTAGCTGTCAGATACTCTCAACACGGTTGTCCTAATCTGTCAAGTAAAAATTACAGCATCTAAGCTCCCATCCTTCTCTGAAAATATTTATTTATACCAGTGACATGTCAAGGACACAACATTTTTTTAATTTATTTTTTTCCCCAGCAACAAAACCATTAACAGCTGGCTCATGTCCCTGCCAGGAGGGCAGTGGTTAATACACAAAGGGAATTTATAATGTTGTAATGCCCCAGCCAAGCAAAATAAATGCTGCATAGCATTTAAAAAGAAAAAAATCTTGCTACATGCCAGATAAGGAGCATTCAGCCTTGTTTTAGTCAGAGTACAACTGGAATTTTATGCAATTTATCATCCTCACCCCCATTCATCTCCAGATGAGCCTCCACTGCTCTTTTGCAAAGAGGCTGTGTCTAAGTTTTGTGTCTCTGCAGTGTCTGGTAATTAACCATTACAATTCTGATGACACATCAGACACATCATAATTGCTGTAGCTTGAGAGAAGGATTTAAACACACCACAGAGAGTAACAAAGCTGTTGGTTATTCTGCTTCCATCAGCTCTCTCTGAACAGAGGGTATGACACCAGAAGTTGAGAGCTGGGGGAAATGGAGGTGTAGGAAAAGAAGGAAGGAATCCTTGGTATTTTTAAAAGAATAAGTCTCTTTATTCCATATGCATGAACAGATGTTAAAGAACATGGCTTGTCACTTGTCTTTTTTAGAAATTTTAGACTGCACTCTACTTAAAATAATTATTGAACCTTACCTGCCTTCAGTCTAAGACAGGAAGAAAATTAATCTTAATTCTTTGAAATCTTGTGCCCAAATAATTAAAGAACAAAAGTTTATTTCAAATTTGCAACTCATTCTAGTAATCCTAACAATACTTCTTCATTTTTTCTTTTAATTTTTTATCTCTGAGTAAATTCTTAATACTACTTCTTTTTTTTAAGTGTGATAGATTCACCTTTATTTTGAGCCTATGTATTCACATTTTCTAGTTTCTGTGGTGATCTGAATTGTTTTGACTAAAGGATTGCAGTGTCTCATAAAATAAGAAAATGCAATTTCCTCCCTTTTTGCTGTACTAAAATAGACACACTTGCCAAGTGCTCAAAATAAAGTTATAAGAATCTATAGATAAAAAAGTTGGATTCCAGTTTGATATATTACGTGAAGTTACTGAAGTTTCAGACTTACTCTGGATATTCTGGAGAAAGTATTGACAAGAGAGAAGATCTTCTCCAGAAATCAGAAGGTCTGTTCTTTCATGAGCCAAGGATGAGCACAGGACAGGACATGACATGAGGGACATGAACAACATGAGTATTGAAACATTCTCTAGAAATCTGCCATAGCTTGGCTTGATCACTGTGTAAAGCATGGCCACAGCTCTGCTGCCTCTGGGACTAATTGCTGAAGGAACTGCTTTCAGAAGGGTGACACTTTCTCAATAACTATGACTGTTGCCTCAGTGCCAGAAGTGACTGGAACTTGAGTCAATGTGCTGCACATGGGAAAACAGTGGGAATAGCCTGGGGAGGAAGCGCATTGCCTTGCAGTCATGAAAAGGAGTTAATCACTTTGGAATTCCCCCAGGTATATGACAGAGAACTGTAGTCATCACAAATGAAATCTTTCATCAGTGGCATTTAACTAGTTATCTCCCTCTCTGACAGGCTGTCTTGTTTAACAGAAAATAGAGTCCTTTTTTTTAAACTCTACTATAGTTGTTTTAGTAATGTTATTTATAATGAGCTTTTGGAGGATTGAAATATGATAGATGAAGTGAAAAAAATCATTCTGAAAGCAGAGTGTTTTTAAAAACCAGAGGCCAGAAATTATATAATGGAGGTTGGTTTGGCTTCCCTAATGTGGGTAACTTTTAAACTGATATAGCTGTTTATTTGCTTTTCCTAAAAGCCCCAGGCTAGTTCAAGCATAACCATTCAATTTAAGCAGAGTCTGATGAAGAGCAGTCCTATGGACTGCGCTAGACTGTGATGGATGTTCACTGTGATCCCTTCTGCCCTTGAGATCCGTACGTATCTGAACGAACCACTGACAACACATGAGAGTTTTGAAACCAGATAATTAAGTGACTGCAGTGTTGGTAGGTACAAAGTAGCAGAAATATGGATGCAAAGCTAAGGGATGTGGGAGAAAAACAGTTGTATATCTTCAATCTCTCAAGACAAAAATTTCAGAAATTTAAACAAAAATTGTGAGTGACTGATAAGGGGAAGAAACTTTAGATTTCAATCTCATAAAATCAGTACGAAAAACAACAGCAACAGCAATGAAGTTTGGATGACTTTTATGTTTACAAAACGACAGATAAGATAAAAGCCACTTTCTTTCTGGAAAGCTGGATAGTAGTAAAGCATTAAAGTACTTTAATTTAAAATGGTATAGGTCAAATGTTGCTTGATTTTTCCCCGCATGTGAACTTTCTTTAACATTTTAGAAAGAAACACATGAAAAGTGGGCTGAAGAAAGCTTGTTGTGGATCCAGACATATAAGGAAGCAAGAAGAGAATGTTCAACTTGGGGAATTCTACTGTTTTTCTTGTGGTAAGAGCATTCCTCCTCTGGTTTTAAGAAATGTAATTGCTTTTTGTTAACTCTTATAAATGTGTGGTAACAGTAACTTTAAAGGGCACTATATGGATTTACACTCTTGAACCTTTTTCATAATGTTCCATGCAAGTATTTTTGCCAAATAAACCATTGATGTTCTTACATAGAATTAACTTGGTGATTAAATTGAAGGTATAAGTTGCAGAAAATTCACCATTAACCTGCTCTAGAGAACGGTGCAGTTCTTAAATACACATAGTGAATTAATCATGAGCTTGTTTCCCTGAACAAAAGCAGTATTTAAAAGATTTTATTGTGAAAGAAGTTTTATCATCCATAATGAAGTGTTATTAAAGTACAGAATGATTTCAAGTGACTAACCCCACATTAGGCCCTGGGAAATGTGTGCTTGGAACAGCTAGAAGCAAGTACAGAGGGCCTGATATAAAGCACGTTGAAGTCAATGACTATTTTCCATTGTCAGCAGTGGACATAAGGTTGTTCAATTTCATGGTACGGAAAAAATTTATTTTATGGAACACACATGCACAGAGAAACAGAACTTGCTCCCTAAATACATGTGCTATTTCCTGATGGTTTTTAATGGAAAACATGTGTGCAGTACATGTGAGGTGAGTACATTGAATTACCCATCTTTTTGTAGGAAATTTGTCAATTTTGCAGGGGAATCAATATCTAATAACAGAAGCTGATAAGCAGTGCTTCAGTTCAGTTGAACATGCTGAAAAAGTGCTGTGAGATATGAGCTTTCATTGGTTATCTGACTCTTTAAAAACCGGAAACTAGAGAAGTTAGACTGTCTTAGAACCAAGCATTGAATTTATGTCTTATTTTTCTAAAATGGGAAATGAAACAGTGAAAAGCGTTTCTGTAAAATGTACATGCCTGCTGATGGAGCAGAAAAAAATTTTTAAATGGTTACAAACTGCATAAGGCTTAAGCAATGACAAAGGTCTCTATAAAATTCATGATCATATATAAGAAATCATAAAAATTCACTAGCTTTAGTGTCCTGGGGAACTGTGTATTCCTCCAGATTATAAATCCCATCATGGACATCAACCTCAGTACAAGAAATAATTGTCATTTGAACTAAAGAAAGAATTTCAACATTTAATATTCACTTCTTAGGTATAATAATTGTTTTAAGTATTTTCTTTCTGGAAAAGGTGGACAGAATCCATGCCTTACCACAGTAAGCTATCCACAAAAGCAGCATCTTTTAACCACCAGCCAATCCTCCAGCCCTATTGAATGAATTACTGAAAAACTGCTGTTGCAATGATCCTCTTGCACAGATTGCAGTTGTCCAAATGGTTTTCTTAAATGTACATCTAGAATAAGAACTCTTAAATACATCTGTGTTAGTAATAATCATGCACAGATCTCTAGCTAATGAAAAGTGTTATTTAAAATAGACCCATTTCTGTCCATAAAATCACTGCCCAGATATGTTGGGGATTTTCAAATGAGAGTCTTGGAAGATCACACTGCATTTTCCTATTTCATTTTAGAAGTCGTTGCAATTTTCTTACCAGGTTTTGGAATCACTTTTGACACCACTGGGTGCATAGTAGTGAATATCCTGGTGGTGGCATGGGGCTTCTCCATGGCAGGATCTCTGTTCCTGCTGGGTCACTGCAAGAGGACCTCGAGTGCAAAGAGACACTGACCAGGGGTGATGAGCAGGTGTGGGGGCTGATTTCCAGAGGGTGACTCCCACTGGCAATAGAGCACAGTGTACTCCATGTGCATCAAGTTCATTTCTGCTGTGCCAAAGCCCTGGAGAGTGTCTGAAATTAGCAGAATCTTCATTATCTCCCCAATGAACACAAGCAGGCACAGCAGCGGTGCCTCTTTCTTGCTCCCTACCCAGCCAGAGCTGCCAGGGACTTTCAGAGCCCATGAGAAATGGCCAGCATGGCCTGAGAGTGCAAGGGAAGCACAGGGAAAAATCATCTGTAGTCAACATGGTCTTTGTGGCTGCCACACCAGGGAGACCATTGAGAGTATCACTCTGGAGTGAGAATTGCGTGCCTTTATTTAAAAAGGTGTTTTTTACAACAGTCTCTACTGCCAGCCAGTCACAAATTCACAACTAGTGCAACTCACCAATCCAACATGACTGGTTGACTTCTAGAAGAGCTTGCAAAATCAAGACACTGGAATAATCCAGTTAAATAGTACCGTGTATTGAAAGAACAGCAAGGAAACTTCATAATTGTTAAATACACTAAATAGAGGGTCTACACAGAAATAGTAGATGCACTAACTAAAGGGTCTTAATACATATGGTAAATGTACTTATTAAGTGGTCTTTATATATATATAGTAAATTTTGTAACTATTGGAGGTTAATATGTACAGGCTCTGTCCAGAGGCCCCACAAGCACAGCTCTGGGAACAAGCATCCCTTTCAAGGGCCGTGGATGAGCAGTTTTTTCAGCCGATGCAGCAGGTGAATGTACTCCTGCGTGGCCTTCACATGGGCATTGGGATTGCTGGCCAGGTGCCGAAAGAGGTTCAGTGGTTCAGCCAGCCGCAAGTCAGAGGGCAAACTGATCTCCATAGGAAACCTCTCATTGCCTATGACAAAGTGGTCCAATTGTTTTGTCTTCAACGAGCAGTGGAGGTACTTCAAGGTATCCATCAGCCACCACCCTAAATCCTTCCTGCGCCACTGGATCAGGGGCACAGTGCTCAGGAGGTGCATCACCACAGTCTTCAGGGCATAGCTGTAAAAAGCTACACCTGTTTTGGCTGCCGGCAAGGAGCTGCAGGTTCTTGCAGTGCCAGCTGTTCAGGGGGGCCTGCCTGGAAATGTGCCTGAAGAATTTTGCCTCTGCCATGGCATAAGTCTCCAGCCACACTGTGCTTGCCATGCCTACTTGTGATGGCTGGCTACCCACAAAGATGTCTGAGTTTCCTTGCCGCACTCCAAAGACCATCTCAGCCATGCAGCTTTCCTTGTCCTTGCTTAGCTGAAATTTACAGGACCGGCTGGAGGGCTGCAACATTAAATGCCAGTGGCAGGACTCAGGCAAAAACAGCCAGGCTACTCTCACAAAGCGACAGAACCACTGGACAGTTTTCTCCACATCTAGGTAGGAGCCAGTGCAGAGGGTGTGCAGGAGGCAGGACTCCTGTTTCCTTCTCAGCTCCTCCTCAGGGTGGTGGAGGAAACATAACATGTCCTTCCCCAACTGCTTCCTCATGCAAGTGCACAGCAGCTCCACACGGACACAGAAGCTCCTCTGGGCCATCCCCGCAGTGTCCAGCTCCAGGTGGAAGGCATGTCCTGGAGGGGGACTCAGGGGTACAAGCACACAGTACACAGCATCGCATGCACGGGGACCCCAACCTTCAAAGACACTGCCCACTCCAATGGCTTCTTGTGGCACTAGGTAGAAACTGTCTGATAAGCCTTGGCAGAAGATCTCCGTGAGTTTGTCCACCGGGTCAATTATCATTGAGCAACCTTTGTCCAGGTTCTCAACAGGAAATACAATGAGTTCATCTGAAACGCTTCCAAGGTTACTTTTAACTTTCTGGTGATAGTCTTCTTCCACATTTCCATTGTTTCTTCCTACTTCTTTCCTTGCCACAACATTGTTGCCTTCTTTCTCCTCCACCAAGTTGCTGTTGGAGCTCTCCTGTCCACTGTTATCTGGATTGCATCTAATTTTTTTGAGTCCAAACCATTCAGCACGCTGCTCCATGCACCCCAGCACGGCCTCATCCAGCCCATCGCCAGCCTGCTGCGGGTACTGGAGGAGGCCTTGCACAAGCAAGAGGAGGAACGTGGTGGCAACCATGGCCTCAGCAGGTGACAAATGGCTTCAGTGGGGGTGGGAGGGAGGGAAGAACTACTAAGGGAAGTGGGGACAGGAGCCCCGGGCATCTGAAGGCAGGACACAGGGCCCAGGCAGCTGGCAGGCTGCGAGGCCTGTGCTGCTGCCCCAGCAGAAGCAGCAGTGTGCCATGCCAAAGGCACTCCCACCTGGGACTGGCCTCTGGATGCCCTGTGAGAAGTGGCTCCCCGCGAACTCTTGCTTCTGCCGTGGGCCTCGGTAGGTGATCAGCACAGCTTCCTGTCTGTGTGCACACCCACCACTCGCCAAGGGTGCCCTGGGGCAGCGTTGTCTGCTGCTGCTGTTTCTAGCTGTCCCCATTGCAATGCTGGTGCCATGATGTCACAGCTGCCAGAGTGCATCCCGGCCAGGCCAGCCCTGCCCTCCATCTCTACCTCAGCTCTGGGACTCAGAATGGCCCCAGGGAACCAAAGACCTGATACACACCGAGAGGAGAAGCACGGGTCACAATAGACCCCCAGGGCTTCCCTGGACCAAACAGGCTGAAGCCCACTGAACCCTTTTCAAAGACGAAATTGGCTTACATGACCCATGATTGTTTTGTTCCTGGAAATCTCCTGCCTTGAGATGCAACTGGATCCCTTGGTGCTGACCTCTGTGCTTTTGGGAGTGCTCTTGGGACCTCAGTTACACCCCTGGGTGTGTAGTGATGACTATCCTGGTGGGGGTGTTGGGCTTCTCCATGGCAGGATCTCTGTTGCTGCTTTTTAAATTTATTTTAATGGATTTTTTAAATGTCTTTGCAATTTTCTTAACAGGCTTTTGAGTCACTTCGACTGAAGTACTGATTTTGAATGGCCTTGAATTAATTTCCTTTATACTATCTATGTTTTGGATTTGTGTTGAAAGCAGTTTTGATAACACAGTGATGTGTAAGCCAGTTCTGAGCATTGTTTGCACAGAGCCAACACCTTTTCTTCTTTTCAATGTGGAGGCTGAGGGTGTGCAAGAACCTGGCCAGGAATGCTGCTGGGACAAAGGGATGCATTATACTATTTGTTGTTGTGCTCAGCAATAAAAGTTGGGGGAAGAAAGGAAGGGATGGATGTTTGGATTGACGGCATTTGTCTTTCCAAGTCACCATTATATGTTATAAAGCCCTGCTTTCCTGGGCATGGGTGAGCACCTGACCGTGGGAAGTGGTGACTTGTTTCCTTGTTTTGCTTTGCTTACACATGTTGCTTCTGCTTTACCTGCTAAACTCTGTTTAACTCAGCCTCAAACCACAACACCTGGCCACAGTACAACAGTTGAGGCTCTCTCATATGGGTGTTTTCTCACATTATCACCATGACACGCTGACTTTGGGTAGCAACATACAGTTTTAACACTATCACTTCAGTGGAAGAAAGGAACAAACTCCAATGAGTTTCGAGAAAGCAGCCAAGACGTACAACATATTTTCTCTTCAGGTCAAATTATTTTTAAATTAACAATGTAACTAATAATCAGCTCCTATTTCAGGTTATTTATTACTATTACAAATCAAAGTAAGTTAAAAACAAGGAAGAGAGTACAAGTGGAACAAACAAGAAAAAGCAAGAGAAAGCAAAAGGCAACACTGAATTCGAAATAGGGTGAAGAAAAAAAATTGATGCTTTTTCCCTTGTATTGCTTCTCTTACAGCATTTAAACAGGCCCATACTATAGCCTTCTTTTACAATGAATCTTACAAATTGAGAGGATCTGCTTTTAATTCTTCTAGATGGTGTGGGAGAGGAGAAGCAACTTTAGTGCTTTATTTCCTGACCCTATAAACACTTATGGATTTTGCCTGCTTTCAAGTGTGAAGGCCCACTGACATGCAGAGGGACTACTCAGAGGCTTAAATTTAAGCAGGTATGTAAGTGCTTGTGGAGCTAGGGCTTTTTTATATTTATTGACTGACAGGTTCATTGCCCTACAGGGAGTACTTCACTAGAGTACTTGCAGTGACTTTTTTTTCCTTTTGGAAAGCTCACTTTTGGTCTAGCCCTAGTTACAGCTCCACAGATTTACACTGTGGGAAGACCTGGAGCAGTGCCACCAAAGGTAGGCTTTGGTCAAGGCTGTTGGATCAGTGGTGGCCTGGGTGAGGGCTGCAGTGACAGATTCCTTGTGCTGTCAAAATGCGTGTTACGTGTATTACATGACATCCACAGCCCACCCTGAGAAATACACTCCTCTCTGTGTTAGGAGAGGAGCTTCTGGGACAGCTTTGAAGACATCAGACAAAAAAGAAGTATGAGAATGGGTTAGAGTAGATGATGCTGATAATTGCATTGTTTATAGTTCTTTGGGGAGAGAACTTAAGGGCTACAAGAATTGCCCCAGGTTTAGCTTTGCAGAGAAGATGACCTGCATGCTGGGTCTGGGGGGATCTTCACCACCACAACCCCTTCCACAGAGCTACATTTTGTGGCTTTGGGCTGATACAAGCAAGGAGGGAAACATGTCCCAGTTTTTACACAGGATTTGCTCGTGTGATCTTTAGAAAAATCCCAAATTTCTTCTTAGCATTACCTTTAACTTTTGAGAGGATTTTCCCTCTTTTTTTGTGAAATCAGAATTTGTCCTCTTTTTAATAGCTCCTAGAATGTCACCTTCATACTGTGCTCCAAATGACATGCATTAAAAAATCCCACCAGTTATTGAATTTGCATGTATATTTCCTCTTATTAATACTTTGCTGTTAGTCCACTCACTACCACTGATGGAATTTATTAATCCATTGAAGCCTGTTCCTGAACTTCTTTGGAGTAAAAATTATTCTATGCAACATATCAACTATAAAAAATAATGAAGACTTAAAACAAGTCCGATTTGTAGAAGAAGGTGTTGTATTTCTCTTTGGTAAAAATCTAAAATCACACAGTCTATGAGAAACGGTATGCAAAGCAGACTGCTCTTATGATCTACTGTTTGATCTTTTGGCATGAATATTTGTGTTAATTGTACTTTCACCCCATAAAGTTCATTCTTTCCTAAATACATTAGAGTGATATTAGAAATGTTCCTATAAAAATAACACCTTTTTATTATTGAATGGTCTGCTAATATAGCTACAGCAAAAGATCATCAATCTTTTCATTATAAATATAAATCTATATTTTCGGGGACTTTAAACTCTGCTATAAATACTCATTTCAGGCTAACATTTGGAATGTAAAACTGTATCCACACAAACAAAGCTTTTTATTCTTAAATTGTTTTAGCCATTTGAATACATCTTAAAGCAGACAAAGTAGAAATAGTTGCATGAGGGGGTTTTGTTGCTCTTTTTCTTTTTTTTACTCTGATATATTCTTAGAGTATGAGGAAGGAAGGAAGGAAGGAAGGAAGGAAGGAAGGAAGGAAGGAAGGAAGGAGCGAGCTGGGGTTGGAGGGCTGGGTAGTGTTTCCTGCTGGTGCCAAGTCACTTCTCTTCATTGTCTGGTTCTGCTCAGGCCAGGCTGAGTTCAAGGGTCATTTTGTCTTTGGGTTTTTTCAGGTTTGGGGACTTTTCCAACCACTGGATTTCCGGTATAGTCTTCCCAAGGCACAGTAATGTCATACTTGAAAAACTACTTCTGACACCCTGTCAAATTTTTCTTATGAAATGGAAAGTTGTTAAGTCCCTTCTGCTCCCATGAGCTCCTCAAAGATCTGAACTCTGAACCTAAGTGTGTGTGAGGTCCTTACTGGTAAAGTTTGAGGTGGGATAATCTTGACATCAGACTAGTAAGGCTTCCCAAGCTCATCACATCCTTTGGCCAGTGCTGAAATGTAACATCTTTCTGAACATTAATACAGTTTTCTCACTTTTTTTTTTTTTTTTAATAGTGGTTTCAGACATATTTCAGCTTGTGTTTCATGATCATTTTAGACTGCCCTGGGTAGCAGCTCTTGCTGAAAGTAGTTAGTTGTGTCACTTGTCCTTCCTATCCTGGGAGTTTCTGCAGTTCCTGTGTTTGCATAGTCAAGTAAACCCAGAAATATGCATGGGTGTGAGTTGGGTTTGGGACAGACAAAGCTCCCTATCCACCGCATCAAGTGTCCCACAGGGATAATGCTCATGCTCAGCAAGGCACTGGGAAAATCAGACTGTCCCCCTCTCACCTGTCCTGGTTTGTTTCACATGAAACAGTAAAACTGCAGCAAGTGATGCTTAAAAGACTCATTGAAAAACTACCATTCCTTGCAGATTGCTTAAAAGGATTTTCTGAAGTTTTTGTTTCCTTGGAGTGTCCATAGGAATAAAATGCCATCAGGTCCAGGTGCCCATAGGGAAAAAAGCCCCATCACCAGGACAACATTGAGAAAATTGCAAATCTTTAGTCTAGGAGGAACAAAAGCTAGATAGCCTGTGCTTGACAGCGCTGCAGACAGCCTTGGTCAGCCAAAAGTCTGTGCATGTGCATCCGGAGGAGGGGGAATGAGCAGGTGCTCTTGATCACTCATAGCCTGGAAATGCATGAGCTGAGAGGAGACCAAGAGCACACAAACCCCTCAGACTGCAAACCAAGTCACAAGTGGGTGGGGTCATAGGCTTTGTTGCTTTTTAATGATGATTTGCAGGGCCCGGCAGTGGCAAACAGTGCAAGTAGTTGGTAACACCAGAAACGAGCGTGCAGGGGATTTCTGTGGTTGCTAAGAGCAACCTGCTCTAGCCGGAGATATTTTATTATGCTCAAAGGTTTATTCTGAAAGCCCCAGGGTTTATAAATTGAAAAGTGAAACAACACAAGAAAAGCCCCTGTGCCACCTCACAATTAGCTGTGAAATTTCTGAGGCCTTGCTTTCACCTGTGCCTGCCCAGTTGGTCTCGCTGGGCCTTGGCTCAGCTCAAGGCATGACCATGCCTCAGCTGTGCCAGCACACTTCTCACATCCAGGAGAGTGGAGGCAGTGCTGATATTAGAGGGACATTCTTGCTGGCTGCTATCAGCCCTTACACCCTGTTAATAATCATAATATGTTTTTCTCTCCAGCTTCTTCATGAGATTCCGATACTTCTTTTTTTTTCCCTGAAAGCTGTATGAGTTCTTGTTCCTCTGTCTCCTCCCCACTCACTCTCTGTGTCCATCTGGCTCCACTATTTTGTTCTCCTGCTCTCCTAACTTTCTTATCTGGTGTTCAACTTTACCTGGACTTCTTCAGTGGAAACTGCAGACTCCTTCCTGAATGCTACCAAGGGGGAAAAGGAAAGGTGATGATGGTTAATTCACCAATGAGTGACATAAAAGTTGCAGGGCCTTGAATACATGTGACTGTTGTTGGAGAAGTAAAGTTATGTTAAATAAATCTGAGACATTTAAAAGATTTGAGGGTTGTTTTTTTCTTACTCTTCTTTTTTTTTTTTCTTATCCGTTATTGATAAAAGCTAGATATGGAAACATAGAACAGCTTACGAATATTTGGTTTATTCTGGGAAAAAAGCAACAATAATGTAATTGTTAACAAAAAAAAAAAACCAAACCTTTGCAATTTTGTTCAAAATTATGTTCTCTTTGATACTTTAGAAAAAGAAAAACAAAAACACTGTCATGAAGGGTAAGTGTTCTGCATTTCACTTTTGGTCTATGCACCTTTATGATCAGCCTGGATCACATAGACTAGTGCTGCATATGGGTAAGGCTTATTATGTTATATTTGAATTTATCATCAAGTAAGTGAGACAGGGAGTTATTCATGGGACCACCCTGTTTAAGCCATTTCTTGTCTTAAGAAAACCAAACCAATGTATTCCCACAAGTATTGAATGCACACTGCTGGTCTGACTGCAGTAAAAGACCACCTCTGTTAAGCAGTGATTTATTTTTTCTGTTGGTCTCTTGGGTGACCACTGATGGCAGATTTTCCTGTGTTTCCTATGGCAGAAGCAATATTTCTGAAATATTTTGATTATGTTTAAAGTATATGTATGAAAATGTGATATATGGTAAAGTAATGTGTGGCAAAAAATAATATTGATATGCGTATTGGATATATCAAGAGGAAATGTGGAAGATATTTTCATAAGCATATGTTGTACTTTATTTGGGAAAGGAATATTGGAAGGCATGGAACACTTATGAAAATGTATAGAAGCCTTTTATAGACTGTTGAAGCAATTTTTCTGATAAATGTTTGGAAAATATCCAAAAGTGTTATGGTACATAAAGAAAGCAATATGTAACATTTTTTTAAATTATTCTTAATATAGTTAATTTACGTTCATTTACTTTAGAATATATTGGAACCACATTTCATAAATAATAAACTTATTTTGTGCTGCCTATGCACACTGTTGAAATTCACTTGATCTTCATGAAGTGCATAAATATATTTCTCCAAATTTATAAATGTATGTGAAATATGCAGTACATATACTTGGAGAGAAAAAGACATATTTATAAAGATTTTTATTAGTGTACCTTGCACTCAGGACAGCACTGACAGAGTAAATCATGCCTTAATATGCCCACGGAAGCTTTACAGGTTCATGCATATACCTGCATTCCTCTATACAAGCCATAGTTATAAGCAGTATTTTCGCAAATTGTATCTATCGTTTTTTGGCTTTGTAAGAGTCTTGGAGAAAATTTTCTGAAGAGAAAAATGTCTTCCTATGAAACAAGGACACAGGAAAATGAAAGTCTGTATCTCTTCAAAACCATTACTTAAATTTTCTTTTCATTTTTACACGCACCTCAAAAGTAGGTCTTCTCTGTTGACAGATCAATGCCAAATTTGATCTGTGGTACTAAAGGCAGAAAGCTCCTCTGATGATGATTTTTTGACACCTCTCTCATTCAAAGAGTGTACTGATGGCATTAGATTAGTACTTCCTCTGATCCTTAAATTTATAGAAACCTTCTCCAAGCTGCCATTTTGCTTTGTGCTGCTATATGAAATTACATGGGGTTAAATTTCCATGGGGTTTCCCTCTGTTAAGTTTGAGAATTGTTTTGGTTTGTTTCTGTAAGAGACACTATTCTAAGACCAATAGAAAATTGCAGTGGCAGCTTTCCAGAGCCTGAAGAAGACATCTCATTTGATACTCATTCGCATGATGTATTCATGCCTTTCCATTAGTGTCCCTTAGACCAGAACATTTAAAAGACTAAAATACATTAAAAAATGAAAGATTTAGGTCCAGGTCTACTTCTTTATTCTCCTTTTTTCTCATTTTTTTTCTGTCCAACCAGCTCTTGTTTTTCTCTTTCTATGTCTCATGTTTCTACTTTCAAGTTAGGGCACCCTTTAATCCTTTTTAAATCCAGAAAGAGAAACTTTAAAGAAGTGTTAGCAGGAAAGAAACTTACAAGAAATTTAGGGGTTGGCCTTTGCATCTGTTATTAGAATATGAACTCATTATTTGGGTTACTTCAAATTAATAAGGAAAGGGAAAGGAAGGGTCCTTACTTCAGATTTCAGTACTTCATAAAAATATATTTTTTCCTGTGTGATTTCCCAGGAAGTTCTCTGAGAGTTACTAAAACAGCACCTTTAGGATCCCTGATTTCCTAATCCGATAGAAGTTCTTTTTGAAAATTGTTTCATCCCAGAAATGTTAACCTTTCTTGAAACTTGAGAGTGCTCCTGGGAACAGAGAAGTGCCAGGGATGCTCAAGATGGATATTCTCTAAGCCCAGCTTCTGCCTAGAAAGGCCAGCCTTCTCCCTTACCCTCTGCTGCTGATGGAGTGACTAAGAGTCTCCTCCAGGGATGATACAGAGAACCTAGGATTGGTATTCTCACTTAGCCCTTGGAGGACACACTGGTCCATGGTGACTACAGGAGGAAGCTTGGCATAATAGCACCTTCCAAGTCTTTGTGATCCCCTTTCTGGTATACATGGAGACAAGGACTTCAAAGCGTCTGAAAAACGGCTTAAAAAAGAGATAATTTTCCAATGTTAAGTGTTTTATTTAACTAGTCTTAGGGGACTTTTTTTTCCTTCATTTCTCAGCTAAAGCAACTGGTATCAACTAATTGCTGGTATCAAGAAGGGTTGTTGGATTTTTTTCCCTGTTTCATAGGATATTATTGTAAATTAAATTTCAAGTTAGTGTTTGAACCTAAGAAATAGCTGAAGACAGTTTAATCATGATGAGTCTTATACAAATTAAAAAGAGAGGTTTTTCTCTAAATTAGAAAGGTAAAGATCAATATTCTTGAGAGAAGTCCTATCAAAGGATGAAGTTTCTAAAAAGGTGTGCTTTGATTATTACCATAATCAAATTCCTTCAATTGTAGCAGGTACACAGTACCCTTGAAAATCTGGATGGATTTCAATATATATTTCTTTTAAATTTTATTTGAATATATTTTCTATGCTCAGAGAAGGGCAAAGGAACTGGGGAGGGATCTGGAGAACAACTCTGATAAGGAGCAGCTGAGGGTGCTTAGCCTGGAGAAGAGGCTCAGGGGGATTATCACTCTCTACAACTCCCTGGTACGAGAGTGTAGCCAGGTGGGGATTGGTCCTTTCTCCCAGGTAACCAGTGACAGGACAAGAAGAAAAGTTATTAATTGCACCAGGAAAGGTTTAGATCATATAGTAAAACCTTCTTCCCAGAAAGGTATGTCAAGCATGGGAACAGGCTGCCCAGGGAAGTGGCGGAGCAACCATCCCCAGAGGGATTTAAAAGCCATGTAGATGAGGCACTAAGGGACATGGTTTAATGGTGAGCACAGTGGTGGTGCTGGTTGATGACTGGACTTAGTAATTTTAGAGGTCTTTTCCAACCTCAACAATTCAATAATTCCACTAGTTTTTCTTTTATATCTATGGTTGTTATATGAAAAAAATATTAAGTTCTCCATTTAACCACCTACCTGGGGCAATAGCAACACAAATAACAATGCTGCAGCTTTTTATCTAGCTCGCAAGGAATATAGACTTGAACCTTATTTAAAATGTGCTGATAAAATAGTGGGGGAAATGTCCAGAGCTAAATCACTGAGCTGCTCGATTTTCTGGGGGCTGTAAGAAGGAGCTGGCCAAACATTTTATGTCACCATTTTCTCCTGAAAAGATGAAGATGCTCTTTAACTACAAAGGTCACTGCAATTTCTTGTTGCACCACAAACTCATCCTGGCACAAGAATCTGACCTGTTGTGTGTGTTAAAAAGAAGCATCTCTCACTGTGAGAGGCTCACCCAAGATTTCAGGCCACAAAAGTAACTTCTGTCTTCCATCAGCATGGAGGGACTTTGTGCTCTCCCTGCAGTCCTTGGGATCCAAGGAATTCCTTTGCACTTCAGCTTCAATAACACACATCTCTATTTTCATACACTCCCCCAGACTGTGAGTTATGCTGCCGTTTGCCATAAGCCCGAGGCATCAACTGGCCTTGCATCCTGGCTTTTCTATAGTGCCTGAGGCTTTATAAAGATCTTGATAACTAGTTTTTGGTTTTTTTTTTTTTTCCAGAAGATAATTCATATACATTCGTATTTGAATTATAAGTCCCTAATGGAGAAGTGAACCCACAGGCAGACAGCTAGGAGAGATAGAGGAAAAAAATCGACAGATAAGACTAGAAGACAGAAAAGGGGTTGTCATACAGCTGGATGAAGAAGTGACAGACAAGGTGCTCTTGGCACATTACATTTCCTATGAATAAAAATATTGCCTTTTAGAAACTTTTGAATGTGTTTTAGAACATTTGTAACCCTACAGAGCAGTGACACTACCAGAAATGCCTTAAATGTTGTACACCATTTTCTCAAACCACTATTATAGTGGCATTATTTGGCAGGCAAATGCTGACTAATCTACTTTGCAGTGGATCAGTGAGCAAACCCCTCTTTTTAAGCTGCCTTAACTGTGTTCAATATCTTGATCCTTTGTGTTCTTATTAAAAAATAATGGCAATACTTCTATACATTCAATATTTTATATAAAATAATAGAAAAATAATATTGAATTCTTAATGTCATTATGAATTCATATCTTTTATTAAGTTTTTTGGCACTTAGAGCTCTGGAAACCTGTGCACAGGAATCAATTATGGTTTTTAAAAGCCAAATTGAAAGTTGTATTTGTTTTTATAAGAGGAAAAAGGTCATTTGGACCATGGATATTGGAAGTAAGTTTTCAAGAGGTTCTGCTTTGTAGGATGGTCAGCACTTTCTAATGAACTTATAAAAGCAGATGACTTGTATTTGTGTATTGGCTTTAATATTTTTAACTACAGAATAACAGAATTCTAGGATTAGTCTTGTACAAAATTAGTGAAGGCAGGCAGACTATTTTCCTTTTCCATAGCATTAGTAGATTCATGCTTTGTTATCACCATAAAAAGTGATAACAATGTAATGTTGATTTCTAGAATGAGGCACAAAGTATGACATGAAACACAATGAAAGTAGTTGGCAAGTGCTTATGTGAAGGTAACAGCTCAGTAACAAAAGGGCAGGATTAAAAGTTAATTAATAGGAGTTGTTTTTCTGACACAGGAATGTTCTTTTTTTTCAAACCAAGGAAATTATAAATGCAGTACATTACTAGACTGCCTGTTAGAATGCTTGTGTTAGCAATAGAGGATCTACCTTATCTTTTCTAGTTTTTTTCACAGAATCATGCAATATTTCCCATAACAGAGCAAGCAGTGTTCATGTGAAAGTTTTAAAGAACTCTTTGATTCCAAAGAACCAAAAGAACTTTTGGTACCAAGTACCAAAAATCCTATATTTATTTTGGGGGTTTTGTTGCTGTTCCTCTCTAATTATAACCAGAGAATAAATGAAAACTACAACTACTTGAGTAAAAAAAGATTGTGAAACACTGGTTTTGATTGGCATGAAGGCTCACTTTTGATCCTATGAGGCTTTTAGTCCCTCAGCAGTGGAAAGGAGTTAATCATCAGTGTGACAGCATGATGTTACCTCTTCATAGACTTCTTCCTAGATGCAGGATTTGCACATGGAAAAGTTGTCTGTTACTTCCATAAAATGTGACTTTGACTTCCCATAAATTGTTGGAAGTGGGTCTAGCTTTATTCCTGCTGTAGGATATAATAACTTCTACTGTCTGCCTTTGCAAATTCCCACCTAAATAAAATCATCAGGCGTGTCCTTCATGGTGCATTGAATTTGTAGCCTCAACAGATGTGATTGTGCCAGGATAAGTACTGCACTTGCTTTGGAGGCATATGAGCTGTGACCACTGATACAACATGGTGCTTGTTTATGGGGATGGGATGGAATATGTTGGAGACAAACCTTCAGAAACCTTTTTTAAAAGCATTAGGTGTAGACCAACCCAGCAGTTTTGCAGGATGCTTCTTTAGACTGAGGAGCAATGAGAGAGGGTGAGAAGAAGAGTTAAGAAGTGGAAAATTTGGTTTCTTGAAGGTTTAATTTAGGTATCTCTAAGGTAACAGAAAGAAAATAAGCAAAGAGAGGAAATAGGCAGCCGTGACATGTAATCTATAAGGTTCCTTCTCTGACTCTGTTCCTTGGCTGGTGCAGATCAGAATAGCTCATTTGCAGCTGTTAAAATTACAGCAATGGGATTTGGTTCTGGACCAAATCCCAAAATCCTTTGCAAAAAGGGTTTGATGGGTTTCGTTCATCAGGAAACTTTGCAAGTTCATAGCCAAGAAGAAGAGGCATCTGCAGTAGAACCTCTGACTGATCAAACCACCCCTGGATGAGGTCACGGACCTACTCAAAGCCCGGCTCTGAGTTATCACTATGGAGAAGCTTTCCAGCCTCAGGTGAGAGCCCTGGTCAGCCAAGATGCTAAATTATTTCTGTGGTTTGAGGCATTCTTTCCATGAAATTGATTTTGTTTCATTTCAAAGTATAGTATAAAAAAGAGAATATTTCAAATGTTTCATAAAACACAGTAACCTTCTGACCAGCATTAGTATCAATAAAACCACTTTCTCTTGTTTTTTTACACTGTCATGTGCCTTTGTCATCTTCTATATTTCTTTTCACTTTGTACTTCATATTTTATAGTTCTGGCAATCTTTTTCACTCTTTTTCTGTAACTACTCATGTGTCTTTAGTAAGAGAATGTAAGAACAGATTGATTTGCCACAATCCTCTTTGGCATTTGCACTGTATTTTTTTTCAAGTCTGTGAAAAGGACCCGTGAACTCCTTTGTGCCTAAATTATTTATATGAAACCAAACAGAATACAGTGGAGATATAATCTTTTATTAATAAACCTCTTAGACACTGCCCTGCTGCAGATGAATTCTACTAGAGAGGAAATGTCTGTGACAGCCTAAGAATGGCAAGTACCAGAGGACTGTTCTGGGAGATGAAACCCATCAGCTTGACGGATGTTTTCGAATGCCACAGATGACTAAGGGCAGAACCTTTGGAAACATCACCTACTAGAATTTCTCCTTTCAAATGTTTTCAAATGAGGTTACTTGAAGGCAGTGGTACATTTTGTAAATGGTAAAGAGCTAAGAAAAATATAATTCAGTCTTCTCTCTAATGCTCCTCAACATTTTTCATTTCAAAATGCTTCTGGAATGCACTTTTTCATTCAATTGTACTTTTGTACTTTTTCATTCACCACCTTGAAAAGAATAAGCATATATAGAGTTCACCTCACTCTCAAACATCCACACTGCAGCAGCATGGATCATAGAGTCACAGAATCATAGTACCATGGAATCACTGAATGATTTGGGTTGTAAAGGACATAAAAGATTATTTAGTTCCAACCTCCCTGCCATGGGAAGGACACTGTCCACTAGACCAGCTTGCTCAGAGCCCCATCCCACTTGGCCTCAAACACTCCCAGGGGTGGGGCAGCCATGATTTCTTTCATATCCATACAATCATATAGCTGCCCAGGGTAAAGGGCACCTTGAAAATTGCTCTGGTCCAACCTTTCATGGGAAAGGGAGCCTACAGGATAATGTCTGGCACCCTGTCTAGTCACATCTTGAATACCACCAGGGACAGGGATTCTGACACATCTCTGTGGAGGTTTTCCCAGTGAGTTCTTACAGTAAAATACTTCTTTCCTATTTCAAGATGAAACCTCACCCAGTGCAACTTTTCCTTTTCTTCTCCATGTGACACCTTCTGTGGAGATATTCTCTCCACCTTTTTGTATTTATTTAAACATGACCTTTAAGCATGATTCTTCTCTTGAATAAAATCACAGTATGTACTAATTATGTCAGTTAATCTCCTATTAAGATGTTGACTAGAGATAAGGCTATGATTCAGATTTTATAAGATTAATTTCCAAAATGAATGACCTTCTCTTTCACCTAGCTACATATAAATAATCAATAACTAAATTCTATTTTGAAGTGAGACTGGATGAGAAATCTAGGAACCTTTAATTTATGCAAAAACTTTTTCCTATTTTTTAAATCTATTTGGTTATTTGACCCAGATCTCCCAATAGCACACTCCTTAATATCAATTTTTGATTTTGAGCTATTTTAGAGAGTAGAGCAAATATGTTTGTATTTCAACCTCTCCTTTCCTCTGGAAAATAAGTTCTGTTCAAAATACCTGATATTTCTTCACATCTGGACACTCTAAACCCCAAAGCTAGAATGTTACATATAAAGTAATTTGTGGTTTTAAACTTTGGCTTCCACTCTCCCATATAAATGCAAATAAAATGTTTTCCATTAGAGTAACTCTGCCTCGTGCTTTTTTAATGGAGGCATTGGAGACTACAAAGTAGAGTAGAAAACATTTTGATAATACTGCATCTTCTCTCTGAGCGCCAATCGAAATATTTCCATCTGTCAGATTTTTATTTAATATTCTGAACAAGTAAGTTGCAGGAAAAAGGGAACAGTCATTTTTATTTCACCTTCTTTTGCCAGGTTTTGGTGGTCTTACAGTTTCTCTTTGGATTGCAAAAATGTGTGTGTGAAGATTTATATAGTCCTTTCCCCTGCCAAGATATCTCCTAGAAATACAAAGATGCCATTTTCAAATCTTCATAGACATATTTTATAAAATTCAAAAAAAAAAAAAAAATTTTTTAAAAAAAAAAAAAAAAAAAAAAAAAAAAAAAAAAAAAAGAAGAAGAAAATCCAGCTTTCCCCAAACACAAATTCAAATCTCTGCTGAAGTGGAAGGAAATGTACAAAAACAATCAGGACACTCTCATTATGGAATTTGTTGTCTTGACTTCACCTTGACTTCAGTCTGGAATGCTGCTGCCACCTCTGATATTGTCTAAATGAATATGGTGCATACAATGGCTGCCAGGTTGGCCAGCAAAAAGGTAAATTCCTGTGACACTTAAACAAAAATTATGACCAAGCAGTGCCAAGAAACTGAAAGGTCAAAATATCACGTGAAAAAAACAAGTTTCAATTTTAAAACCCTACGTTCTAGTGAGGATCCACCTTTATGAGCTGTTTTATAGTTTCATGTGATTCAGCCATAAGCAATTGCCTGAGTTAAAGACTTGATGTGCAAGGTTATAATTGAGTGGTTTAGGCTATTTGGTTTTTTCCAAAAAGTCCTTACATTCAGAAGAGGAAAGAAAAAAAATCTCTGCTTTTATTGTTTAATTCTAATTTTCATACAATAAAATATTTTCTACATTTTTAAAATTATTTTATCTCTCTTCTCTAAGTCAGATGTCCCAAATGTCAAGTAATACAATATGTAATACACAAAGGAATATCAAATGTCCACAAATCAAAGCCTGCCCTCTCATCCAAGGTCTGCTTAAGAGTAAAATTTAGGAAAATAGAGAGAAATCTCCCAGCATGTCCTATATGGGAGTCCAAACCCCATGAACTCTGTAATGAAAAGTAAATAAATGACTCTGTCCTTCACTGCCAAGCGGTTAATCCATAATGTAGAGTTGGTCTCTGTTGCTGTCAGCAGAGATATATAAATCATATCAGACAAAACAAGAACGAAGCTGACCCTTTACCCCTTCCTTAAGCCAAATGCAAGCATTTATAATGTCTTAAAACTTTTCTCCCCCTTTTCACGTGTCTCTCCCTTGCTGGTTTCTCCTGGGATTATAAGAGTAAGCACGTGGCAGTCTGTTTGAAGTGTTCTACAGGGAATTTCAACCCAATTTCCTAAGCCAAAGAGATCTCAGTAACACCAACCCACCTACAGTTTGGTCCTTCATAAAATCATGGCTCCTACTGCTCAGGACATCTGGGAAGAGGAGAAAGCAACTCTGCAAATGAAGGATCACACAGCCAGGGACGACACAGATGAAGGATCACACAGCCAGGGACGACACAGAAGAAAAGTTACTCTGGAGAGGAAAAGAGAGTGGGAGAGGTGGCCTTTCAGGAAGATCCAGAGAGACCAGACCAAGGAGATCAGGATAGAAAACACAGGCTGAAAGAGTCCAGGAGAAAGAAGACTGATGGAAACACATGAAGGCTGAGCCTTTAATAGGTCTCAGGGTTAAAACACTTTAAAGTCAAAGGAAAGAGTGCAGCTGGTTTAGGTATCAATGAAAGAAGTTCCTTTATGTCTTACCTAAATTTAATTTATTCAATGAGTAAAATATTCAGTGACTTCCATGTTAGCTAGACAGGGCCCTAAGTGAAAAGGGGCATGAAATTAACTGAATTTTGACACTTGTAAAGCTCCTGCAGAGCTCATATCAGGATCAAAGCCTAAAACTATAATTGTGTTACTTGTTAAAATAATTGAACAAATATTGAGAGAAAAATAACTACATCCAGGGCAGTAATGCCAAGAGCAATAAATGACATGAGTTTATGAAGAACAGATCTTGCTGAACAAACCAGATTGCTTTTTTCTAACAGAGTTACAAAGGATGAAATTCTGTTGTTTGTGAGGGCTGACTCACTAAAAAAACACCCAAAGTATCCTCCTGTGCAGCGGCGGCTGGCCTCGGAGGGGAAAGACCATCACCCCTTCGGGATGTCCCTGCTAGCTGTGGCCAGCACCACCAGCAGCACTGGGGAACTCTCCCGGTCCTGGGTCCGGTCAGGAGGGCGCCTAATGCTTTTGCCTTAAGGGACGGGGTCCGCAATAAGAGGGCTGCTACCCAACAGGAGAGAAGAGACGGACTCCAGCTGCAGTATAGTCCAGATTTATTAACTCCAGGGAGACTGACAGCTGAGGACCCCAAACTGCGGTCTGACACTAGCTTATAAAGAGGGGAGGGTACAGAAGTGGAGTTTGGTCTTCAGCCAATCCACAGGAAGGTGGGAGTAAGGAGAGGGCGATAGACACCGTAGGACAACTAATAGGGAAAAGCCTGGGGAGGGGCCCTGGCACCTGAACCAATCACTCGATGCCCTGCCTGGAAGATTCTAGATGGAAGGGATGGGCTACCGAGTGAAGGACAGGGCACCAGGGAGGGACTAAGGGACGGATACGTGGGTTGCCAATGGTAACAGGGAGGGGAAAACTGGACTGACAGGGCTAGCAAGGAGAGGGAGAACCAGGGCAGAACCATTGCAAATAAAGGGGTACATGGAACAAACCAATTTACAACTTAACCAAGTCAAAGTATAAGAAACACACTGCAACACTCCTGGCAGAAATTATCTATGTCAGTAACAGCCCTAAATACTGATCTACAATTAGCAGATGAAGGGAGAGTAGCAGTTTGATGCTGTGCCTCATAACGTTTTATTGATCAAGGATAAATATCCAGAGAAGTTTTGTGGTGTAGGAGCTAGGGTATCACTGGAGATTTCCAGTTTGATTTGTACATGGCTCTGTCCCGTGAATCACTGTCCTGGGTGAAGCACCATAACCACAAAAAAGCAGCAGCAAAGTACAGCTCCATGCATGGAGCTTGGAGTGCTCTGTCACCAGCATGGCTGGATTCAGTCAGGGCTGCAAAATATAGACAATTGCTTAAGGGAAGTTCCTGGGAATCCTTAGACTGAGTTATAAGGTATTGGGAATGAAATAATTATGTTGTGAAAGTGAGTTACTTGAAAAGATATTTCCAGGTAAAATGAGGAAGTGGTTTGAGGATAGGATTTAAGTGTGCAAGAAGCAAAACTGTTGGCCTGCACTTGCAAGGTGAAAAGGTGGGAGAAATACCAACTCAGGTACTCAAGAGCCACGTGAAAATTCTTCATGTCACAAACCAGGCTAGAGTCATTAGACCATCTAACAATGCAGAGCTCCAGCTCTCACTTGGAGAAGCATATAAATCCTTGAAGATATGCATGAAATCAGAGGGAAAAGGATAAAGCAATCAAATCCAGGGAAAAATGTATCATGCTTTGCATGGTAGATAAAGGTGAGAATACCTATAGCAATAGAGCTGTATCCATACCTATCCTCAAGTTTTTCAGGAAGGAGCATCCAAAAAAGCCACCAAGATATACAGTGTGAAATTGAGAGAAGGGAAAATGTAACACACTGTCTGAAAGAAGTTTGTGAAACAGAGCAGTTTGCTGGGTGGACCAGGTTATTTTATCCATAACAACTGACTTGGCTTGCATAAAGGTAACACATATGACACCCCCTCTAAGGGTAGCAGAGATCCCACAGCAGCATCCAACATGCAGTAATCCCTGGCTCGGCCTGGAGATCCTCATATTGCTTATTTATCCTTGTCTGGTACGTTAAAAGGTTTAGGGATTGAGCAAGGAATGCATTGTTCTGGTGTTTACTGTTTGCAACTGCGTGAAAGTCTTGGGCTTTTTATCTCTGATAACTTTTTCAGGGTTTTTAGGGATTAAAAAAACCTTATTTAGTCAGGAAGTGTTGCTGACTCTCCGTGTGTGGTGACACGAGGCTTGACTCCATTTCAGAAGGCTGATTTATTATGTTAAATATTATATTAAAATACTACATTAAAACTATACTAAAGAACAGAAACATCAGAAGGCTCAACAAGAACAGAACAGAATAGAATAACAAAATCCTGTGACTGCTCACAGCCTTGGCACAGTTGGCTGTGATTGGTCATCAATGGAAAACAATCCATATGGACCAATCACGGATGCACCTGTTGCATTCCACAGCAGCAGATAGTAATTGTTTACATTTCTCTCCTGAGGCTCCTCAGCTTCTCAGGAGAGGAAAAATCCCAGCAAAGGATTTTTCATAATATCATGGCTACAAGGAAGTCCAGTAGACAATCAACAGAAATATTTGCATATTTTTTGCCCATGTGAGTGCATTATAGCTCCAGAGATTTTATTTTCTCCTTGCTTTTCAGCTGGTCTAAATTATCATTATACTGTTGAAATAAATTGTTTTTATTCACCTGCTATTTCCAGATGTCTAATATTTGCCATGTTTTTTCCTGTTGCCAGTGCCAAGAAAGAAAAAGGGATCATTTGCTGGTCCCTTTGATGACATGGAATGAGAAAATTAAGAAACCCACTATATACTACCTTATAAGATCTCTAAAACTCAGGTGTGGAGGACAAGTCAGCTATTTCTAGTGTGAAATATAAGCTTCCATGTGGAGTTCTCTGATAGTCCAGAATCCATACTGGACAGAAAGAAAGCGAGCAGGAGCCTCCATCCCATCCATGCAGCCATTGTGTTTGGCCTGCAACACTCGGAATCAAGTGGAAAGCCAGCATGCCCATATCCTTTTATAAGTGATGCTTTGCAGTAAATTGCTTTCTGTTTAATTTGGCTTATGCAAGCAACACTGCCTTTGGTGAGGCAGTAAGACTTCTGAAATCTTCAGCATGAGTAGGATCAGCCTGTGCACTTCCTTGTTGCCTTGGAGTATCTGGAGGACTGCCCTTTGTGGATAGTCCTCATGCATGCATCTAATTACCCTCACAACCAGTGGAGACCTCACATTGGTAAAGAATGAGCTTTGCTTCTGAACAGATTATTTGAAACACTAAAATAAAAATAATTTTGGCTGAATTTTATTGCTGCACCTACAAAGTGAGAAAGTAGCAATTATTGTCAATGTTTCATAAAATCCAGCTTTTCATCACCTTAATTACATTGAATTTCAGAAATATTATGATCTGTAGTGTGTAAGATCATATTTCACAAAAGAACAAAAAACCTCTTTGTTTGTAGAGTGTATAGACTTGTGTTAAGGTTTGGTGAGTAGGATATACCCAAAATGATTGTTCAGTTATATCTTAGATTAGCTCATTCAGTAATGAGATAAACAAGCTGTCTGGCAGAATGGGCTTTGGTTGACAAGGAAATAGGTGAATACAAAAAAAAGAGGCTTTAATCACATTTATTTCCTGAGTCACAATGAAGCATCAATGCTATATTCTAGACCAGTCAGTCACACTGATTTTGTGGACATATGTTAATGAACATGCAGAAAAAAGGAACACAAAAAATTCTTAGCATCAAGCAAGAAAAACTTGTGAGTTTAATGATCTGGAAAAAAAAAAAAAGAACATTCATTCATTTTTATATTCACATTCTATATTCATACTCTATATTCATGTTTCTGTATGGTTTGCAACCATATCTTTGGAACAACAAGGATGTTAAATTGTTGGATCTTTTTCTGAAATATTAAAAACTGAAATTCTATACCCAGCTAATGCCAGCCCTTACTCTGTGAATAAAAGTCTCCCCTCAGCAGCAGTTTTAATTCTATCTCTTGTGAGTCCTCACACCTAACTGTATTTCATGCAGTGACTTTACAGAGAGCAGAGTTCTGGCCTCTGAAGTCAGTGGAAAGATTCCTGAAAATTTCAGAGTCACCAGAAGTAGCCTCGCAAAGAGCATGTGCAAGAAAATGTTCTTTCCAGGAGTTGTGGCAGCTATGCATAGACGCCATGTCCATTCTCCAATAAACACATCGTTCTGGAAGAACTTCAGGAAGCTTGGAAAGGTAAGAGGGGGTGAGCTTCACTCCCAAGGACTTCTAATTACCTGCCCCAAGTGCTTCAGATCTGCTTTGGCCACGCTCTGCCTTTGCTGAGTGCATCAAACCTGGCCTTGCATGTTCCAGGAGGGAGACAACAGGTAACTGGAATACCAAACACATACTAATTTAAAAAAAAAAAAAAAACAAACAAGTGTGTCTCTTTAATGGCTGTTACTGGTGATCAAAATGCATATGCAAGGTTATCAGGAGGACTCATCCTAAGCCTTACTCTACTGTTCCCTGCTGTGCTAAGCCAGCAGGAATGTTCCCCTGGGAAGGATGAAGGTGCATATGTCTGCATATTTATACATATCTAAGGGTCAGACTCCAGCTTTGATCTTACTCCTCTCTCACCTTACCCTCTGTAAGGGAAGCAGGAATGTGTGGCAGCAAGAGGATCATTCCCCTTGGCACCAGAGTTCCAAGATCATTCCCATTACCCTTCTGCATTCACAATATCCCTAGATGAAGACAAAACTGTGACCACCACTATTGAAGTTATATCAAAGTGTCTCAGATATAGACCAATAGCTGCTTCCCCTTTTCCCAATACTGTTAGGAAACACTTTCCAAGCTCTGAAAAAAAAGACGTCACCTATTCCATAGACAAGGGCCCATTTGTACTGATCTAGACTGAAGAAGAGAAGCTAGTTCATCCATGTGACTAGAACTAGCATTTGTGCCAGCTTAAGTACTACTGAAGTGTTGTAAGGAATTTACAATGCTTGGCTGAGCCATTAATTTTTATGCTCAGTTTCAGACCAAAGTAGTTTGAAAAAGATGCATTGTAAATGCCTGAGAATCTCTTTTTGTAACTGGAGGTATCTCCTTTGCTTTAATCAAATAATTCCTTATGTATGTAACCAATGAAACACCTTTAGCAACTTTATCTGTGCTCTTGGAGATATACTAAAACTTTTCTCCAAAATTTTTCTTCTGAGGCTGTTTCTGAAGAAAAACATAAGTACCATTAAAACATCAGTGAGAATTGAAGGGAGATTTTTATGAAGAGGGAGACTCTTGCCAAGAACTTTAAGCTGAGAATCTGTTGTAGTTGAGCACTGCTAAATACTACAGAGAGTGGATGGCAGTAGAAAGTTTTCTTCACATTCAGAAGCTGGTTGATGACTTATTTTGCTTGGAGAAACAGGCAAAGCCCATAGAGCCTAGAAAAGCACCGCACCTCCCAGCAATGGATTTGTCCTACCCATTGGGTTTTCATATCTTCAGTTCAAAGAAAGAAAAATGCAAGAGAAAACATTCCTGTTTGTATCAACAGCCTAATCAGGGATTTAAAAATTTATGTACCCTCTGCAGAGCCCTGAAAGCTGCTGCTGATGGTCTCTTTAACACTTGGTGGTCCCAAGCAGTGATGGATTGCTGAGGTGATTGCCCATCACATGAGACCTGTGCCAGGCCATGATCTGTAGCTGCGCAGGCTGGCCGACGATAAGCTGCTAAAGACTAAAAATATCCAGAATCCTTTGCCATTTTTAAATTTCTGAATTCTAATAAGTTCTTCAATGTTTGTTTTATGTTCTTAGATTGTTGTATACCTCCATGATAACACATGATAGTACCCATAAGATTATACTGGGCTGTTCTTCAGCTTTTCTTCTATGGTAAACTATGTTTTCCTCAGCTGTTCATATCTTCTTGTTGACCTTGAGTTATCTTTATATGAAAAAATATTCAGAGAAATATCTAAGAAATTTTTTTTCTAGTAGGCAATGTTTATTTTGAAGTGCGGCTGTCAAAGTTTTAATGTGACAAGAGGAACTTTGAACATAAACATATAACAAATGCTTAACTGTTTCTTGCTGGTAACAGTAGCAGTTCTAATGCCACAGCACACCAGTGAGACAATAGAACAATATTCAAACTGCTGCTGCTCCACTGTGCTTTAAAATATCACACAAAGTCAAAATACACGTTATATTGCAGAGACGTGATACGAAAAACCCCAGAATTACAAAAAATAAGGTTTTTTTCTTCCTGATCTCATCATACTGAAAGAAAGAGTAAGAAAGGAAAGATAAAAACCACATCTCAATGAAAATGAGATCCTAAACAAAATTTTAGAATGCGTTAAAGGAAAACTTTACTGAATGCTTTGGCTTTGACAAAACTGGAAAACAGTTCCATTACCAATCCTTGGACCAGTACTTTGTGATTGTGATGACCATCCCCAGGGAAGGGCTCTGAATTCCTTCTTCAGGCCTGTTTGCTGCTTCAAAACAGTTTGTAGAGGAGCCTATGGATTCAAGGGCAATTTCATTGGTTCCCAAGGCTGGGGAGGCAGCACAACTCCCCTCTTTTACCCGATGGGGATGCAACAGTGAGTCCTGGGCTCTCACTCCCAAGCAGGGGCAAGTTCCTGCTCAGAGCAGTCAGAAGTGCCTGGGAGAGGTTTCAAGGGTTCAAGGTGTCAGAAAACAAAGCTATCAGAAAGCAAAACTGCAACAGGAACAAAGCTTCTGGAATTCAGTTCTGACTGAAAAAGTTTGGGAAGTCAGATTAAGCATTGCATTTCCTTGTGTTTCTCTGGGTTTAATAAGTAATTTTTGAGGAAGGTGAACTGAATCAGTGAAACTTTTGACTCCACTACTACTTTTCCTCCTGACATGAAGCAGTCCCTCATGTTTTGCTGATGTTTCAGATTAAAGAGTATAAATGTATTTTATGGTTCAAAAAATTTTTTTTTCCCTATAGGATCTCTCCTAATTGAGCACCTGTATACAAACAAAAGGGGCCTGGATTTTGTTTTAGCCTTGTAAATAAGAAGCCTTGGATGTGATCCAGCCCTTCAGTGAGGGAGCCAAATAATTGACAGTCTGGTCACAGCTGGCAGCCACACCAGTAGGGTTCCAAAATACAAATGGAGGAGGGAGAACAGGTATAAAATATGTGCCTTTTACAGGATAGGTTCTCACTAAAACAACATACTAGTTCTTCAGCTGTAAATCTCAGAACTCTGTGGCTAAAAGAAATAACTCTCTGTGTAGTGCTAATTCCTGCTTAATGCTGCCCTTTCAGTAGGGACATCTCAAAGTAAAACACTGGCAGAGGTTGCTGATTTTTTACCTTCATCCAGATGGCAGAATCTGATCCTTACCCACTTAGGTTTTGACTCCCAGTAATGCCTATTTTGACCAAATACTTTATCAATATACTCTTGAATCTGCATGGAAGTTTAAAATTTAGAAATCCACTAACAAACTGAATGTTAAAATGACAATGGCCGGGAAGTGCTCAAGACCTTTAAAGAATGTGAATTGCATTTCTCCAAGAGGTATTCTGATGAGCCTCATCTTTCTCTCCTCACATTTCCTTGAATTGATGCAAATCTTTGAGATCCCCACTGTGCTGTCTGCCAAGTCAGAACACTTCCTGAGTTGCATTAATAATATTTGGCTTGGCACCAAACAACCTTGAAAGGGTTATGAGTGGAGTACAAAAGCATTCAGAAGCTTTTATCAGGTGTAGTTGCAGATTTTATTTTAAAGTAAATGCTTAATATAGTTTCAGTTTCAAAGAATCTTATTGGGTGCTGGTTTTATTCAGTGTGTAATGGTCAAGTCTTGCAATGGCTAAACATCTTTCAGATGTTCATAAATGGTCTTACAGGATCTTTTTGTGCTTTTTAAACAAATGTATCCATTCAAAAGATAAATGTACTAGATCTGCTGATATTCAGTGGAATGCTTCAGTCTGGCTTTGTTTTGTACATATAAAAGTTTGTGTCTGGCCTTTTTCAGGAGTAATTTTTCCTCCATCTGCTTGAGCCTACATTATAATGTCCCCTCACATGAATGTACACCAAAAAACTTTAAAGAGATACAATCTATAAGTTTCATTATTATAAGAGGAGTTAGTCTGTAAAAAATTTGGACCAGAGATAGTAAGTAAGAAATAACCATCATTTCAGGTACCATATCTTCCTTTGGATTTCTCCTGCCTATTTTTATAGTGCTATGAATACATTTTGCTTTTTAAAAAAAACTTACCTTGATTTCACTTAAGGGTCTCACTACACTTTGCATGTATGTGAATGATAAGGCAAATCCACAAGATGGGGTTTAAGGGTTGAAATGAGAAAAGGAAAAAAAAGGGTTATGTAGATTTCTTGCTAGCTTTGAGAAAAATTATTAGCAGTACCCAGAGGTCTGTCACATTTACAAACTAATGCAAAAGAAGAGAGAACTGTGTTTTTTCTCATCTTTCTAGTCAAATAATTTAATACATGAGCCATACAGTAATTGCCACAGGTTTTGATAATTAAATATCTCATCCTGTTTCACATTAAATTTTTGGAAGAAGTCTGAGAGTGGAGAGAATTTTATGTGTTTCAGCTTAAATGAAAGATTTAACCTAAAATAAAGATCTATCCACAATGAAAATAAAAAATGGTTTAGTCCTTGCAAATGTTGAAGAAACTAGTTATCACACCGAAACTTTAAAACAGAAAAATAGTGGGTGATGGAAAGGCCAGAATAGGGTTGTCAAATTTTAAATTTTAACATATGGACTGCTCACTCCCTGCTCTGGTTGCTAGTCATTCCCAGATGGTGTCTTTAGTGAGTGATGGTGAGGGGAAAGGAGCAGCTGGCAATGGCAATTTTTTGGGTTGGTTTGTTGGTTTTTGCTTTTTTTTTTTAACATATATCTACTTAAAATTCTGTGTTTTATATATAAAAAAAAAAAAAAAGATAAATTCAGGAATTATGGGAAGAGGTAATACATAACTTGAGATCTGAGGCTGAAATTAAGGAAATCCTATTGTTGTGGGCTGATGAGTCAGGATCAGTATCTGGATCCAGATCTGAACTCCCCACTAAGTGGTGAATAATAGTTTTCATGCAGGGTCTTGTTCAGCCCCTATCATGGCTTGGCCCAGCGACTGCAGGAAGGAACAGCCCTCCAGAATGGGGTTAGCTTCTCCTTGGGTGCACAGAGCACCAAAGCTCTCCAACCAACACATGCTCAGAGAGGTTTGCATACCTGTTTAACGTGCTTGTCTAGATGGAAACTGCATGCAAAAGACATGGGGCTTGTGGCTTTAGTGCTGAACACAGAATTTATGATGTCAGGGATGATACTGATCTCTTCAAGCCGAAGGAACTTTTTTGCAAGAGGCTTGTTCTTGTGAGAAACATCCTTAGCTTCTCCTTGTTAACTCTTTGCAGGAGACTACAGCTGGAATATGCCGTGTCCTGACTTGGAGAGTGATTGTACCTCAAGCTGCTGACTCCAGGCATTTTCTTACAGTGATCCCAGTTGCTCCTTCACATCTGGCAGTAAGAGCTCCTACTGCACAGTACCTGTCTTCATTGTTCCTTCTCATTGTTCCTTTGTGGCCAGCTGTGTCACAGTTTGCTGTGTTTTTCTATAATATAAGTAACATTTCTTAATATGCTTTAATGAACCTAAAACTTGGTTATATTTCCTTATCATTTCCAGTAATGCCTTGCTCTTTTTCTGAGTCTTTTCAGCCTAAATGGTTGAGAATATGATCTTATGTCTAAAAAAGAAAAAAACAAAGCAAATTACTTATGTGTCTCTTCTACAAATACAGCCTCTTGGTATCTAAACTCTCATAAATGTATGAACCTGATCTGTACTTCTTTGGTTATTGTCACACATTCTGGATGCTATGTCTGCCTTTAATCTTCCAGCTTTGAGAGAAAAATCTCTTGCCTGAGAACAGTATGGTGTTAAGAGGCAGCTCATAATGGAGAGAGCTAAATTTCTACTAAAATATCATCGCACTTAAAGTGTTTCTATTTCACAATTTTAAACAAGGCTCAATGGCACAATTAAAAATGTCAGCATGAAGTTCAGAGCTTTGTAAAAACTAGCATTGATGATATACATCATGGCCATTCTAAATCACTACTATGCAGTGGGTAAAACCTCTATCTTTTCTGAATCCAAGGCAACTTAGAGGAGTATTGATTTTCCCTTTACTGAGAAATGAGAATCACATATTAGGAGTGAGAGCTGCAGACACAATATAATGACCTTTCTCCTTGGCTTCTCTTTTCTAGCACAAACTGAATCATTTTCATTGCTAGAGTGGGTATTAAACAGTATATCTTGTAGCAATGGGTTTGCAACTGTCTGTGCTTGTTTTATCCAATTAGCATACTTACCACAGGAGAAAAAAAAAAAGAGTAGATACAGTTTTTAATTTCTGGAGATATCAGTTCCATCCAGAAAAACATTGAAAAGGAACCAGCTGGAGGTCTATTCCATCTGTCTCAGTACTGGAGGGAGGAGGGGTGCTTTCTTCCTGCAATTTTAATGCTGATGCGTGATTTAGAGTAAAAAGGTAATTTTACTCAGAGCAGAGGACCTTGGCTTATCCTATGCATGTTTTTCATGGTGCAGCCCCACACATACTTATCTATTAAATGGTGTTCCAGCTCACAGACATGTCAGTATCCTATTTACTGCTTTAATTATATAGAATTTAAAACAAACTTATCAATTCCTGACATGTTGCCTTAGAGGGAAATATCCTCACCATGAAACAGCATAAGAGCTATATTAAATGTACTTCAAACAAAAACTGGTTGCCAACACAGCCAGTAAGGGCAGATTTTTTTTTTTCCTTTTACATCTGTTGTGCTTCCATCTAACCATCTTTTGTGAGAGTGCGTGAAACAATGGCTTGAAACTGAATGGGCTTCCAACTTTTTGATGTTTAATTCCTTCCCCCCTGGTTTAAACCAAGTGTAACTTTCCCCCCACACCCGGTTGTCACTTCAGTTAAAGCAGCTCCTGAGTCAGCAATGTGTGTGTGCATGAGTGAATGTGTGTGAAATGACATCCTGGACCAGCCATCTCTGGCCGCATGGCAAAACATGATGGAATTCTCATGGTGGAATATTTGAAATGCAACCCAGTGCAGCTGTCCTCTTAGTCCAGCTTCAAGTGAGAGCTGTGGGACAGCACCAAGAGAAGAAAAAATGCATGCCTGAAACCTGGACGCGTGATTAGAAGTCATTTGCCCCTTCTCTGTTGTTTGTACACTTATAAGCAATATCATGGCTTTGAAAATCCAGGAGATGCCTGGCAATGCACAGCGGTGGTAAAAACACACAATGGCTGGCTGTTTGAATTAATTTGAATTAGTTGATTTTAAATTCCTTCTTGGTGTCTCTGGTGCTTCAGACGGCATCCTTTTTTTTAAGAAGGATAAATACACAGTGAGAATCAATGTCTGGTACCTTTGAACAATTAATTTCATTAGAATGAAAAAAAAGAAATTAATTGTAATCAATTTTGTTATTCTGTGCTACTCTTCACTGTGCTGAAGAGATTTTGACTATGATCTATGTTTCCTACTGCAAACATGGTCACTGTCCAGAACATGAACAGTTCTGAGCAACTTGTTCTTCTGGATTATCAAAACATGACCATGCATGCTCCTGCTCAGACCAGGAAGAGTTTTCACTCTCTAAAGACTCTGGTCCTTGACCAGGTACTCTGGAGTGATTTAGCAATTCAAGTGAGCTGAGGAACATCTGGGAAGTGTCTTGGCATCAGCCAAGCCTTGACACTGTGCAACATGCACTCATGTTTTCTGGTGATAGAAATCGTTTTCTTGGTCATTTTGATTAATACATCCAGTTTTCAGACCGGCTAATTTATAAGAAGTCAGAGATCAGAAAACTGCAGAGCTCCTGGGCATTCAGGGGTTTATTTGAGGCACAAGTGTGTTATATCTGCAGGTGATATGGCTTTGGAATGCCTAGAGAACATGAATTCACTTAAGACTTACATGTAATGTCAATGTATTAGATGAGTTCCAGTTCATTGTCTTTTGGAGCATGCAGATGTCTATTAACCTCTGTTACAGTCTAATTTATTATATATAAATATATCTTCCCACTTATTATAAATTATATATAAGTTTGATGTAAAATGACCAAAGTATAATAAAGTTTTCAATTTGCACAAACTGTCACTCCTAATCTGTCTAAAGTGTTGTGTCAGGAAACATGGTTTTGTTTCTTCATTATTGGGTGTCTGGATCTAATAAAAATAAACATAGAAAAATCTAAAGAATATACACAATCACCAGTAAAATATTATTAAATGAGTATGGGATTTTCTCTGTTCATTTTCTTCAGGAGTCTAGTATATAATAGACTGGGAGGTTCATGATTCTTTTTCAACGTCCCAGTGATGTTATTTGCTTTTATATTTTGCTTTTATATTCTGAAACAGCTGCATGCTTGTAAAAAACATAATAAATTAGAGATGGGAATGTGGCCACTATACTTTTTAGATTTTTCCATCCATGTTGTGTGATTGTGCCTGGTAACTCTTGCTGCAAAATTGCCTTCCCCTGTTTACCTTTCCCAAAACAATCTTTTTGCTGGTTTTGTTACCCAGCCCACAGATGCCTGAGTTGTTTTTTTTCACAATGAAAGCTGAAAAAAAAGTGTCCACTAGCCCAAAGCAGCCATTCAGGAGGTGGAATCTAAAGTAGCAGTAAAAGCAGATTGCAGAGAAATCTAAGGCTGAGAGACATTCATGGAAAGAGGAACCTAAGTGTACCTAATGGAATCCTCAAACACCAATGATTATCCTCTCAACTGGAAGAAGAATTAAGAAGGACAGCTTTATCGACAAAATTATTTGGGGAAAGCTTTTGAAAAAGTTCCTCATGAAGGGGAGCCTAAAAGAAAAAGGAAAAGAAGTGTAGGGAGAGGAAACACAGGTTCAGAACACAAAGATTTTAGCAAAAGCTCCCATGGGGCAGCAGTAACATCTTGAACATGCGAGGTTATGGGAGAACTTGTGAAAGCACCTCTAGCTAGGGGCTTGGAGTGGGAGCCAAGCTGCAAAGGACTGGCTGGCTGGAACAGTAAAGCCAAGAAAAAAGAGCCTTGGGGCGAGATCAACAGGGAAGGAATGGAGCTGCTGCTGCCTTCTCACCGGGGCCTACGGCACAGACTCTCAAAAGGGAATTCCCCTTTGGCTGCAAAGGGAATATAGCATTACCCTTGATCCTGGAGGGACTGGGCATGCCCCTTGCAGTGAAAGCCAAGGCAATGAATATACTGCTGACATGGAATAAATTTAGTTTCATCTTGCAAGCTCAGCCATGGTTTTTAAGGGGTTTTCTTGGGGTTTCTTTGTCTGCCACCATCTGATGATTATCAGTTCCAAGCCTTAAGAATTGCATTAGTTACAAGTGTAATTTGTCCCTAATGATCTATTTGTGTATTTCAATGCCTTTTAATCCTGTTACCAGGAGATTGTATCAGCTAATACAGAAGGGTAAATATAAATGAGGGTGCAAACTGCTGTTATAGTCATCAAAATGAAAATTACAGAGTTTCTTCATATTTCACAGCACAAGCAGGGTAGCCAAGGTCAAGAGAAACCACCTTCTGACCCTGCATAATCCACAATTAGAGTGTGTGTCATTTGGGGCTTGATTATTCATCTTAAATATCTTGTGTATACCACTGGTAGAAGAGCAAAGCTTGGTATTATTCCTTGGTCTTTCTCAGCATGGTAGTCCCTGTGCTCCTTTGGTGCCTGATTATTTGAACAGCTAATATTAGAGAAAGTCTCTATTTTGTCCTTTCTAGGACAAGAACCCAGGCCTCTATTTCATCTCCATTGTTCTTGTTTCATTACGACATTCATCGCTTGTTAGTCCTTCCAGGAGCAGCTCCACACTGCATTCATCAGTTACATTTCCCTTTTTAATATTTTCTGTCAGTACCACACAATAATACCGAAGTACATTATAGGCAGTTTTACATTTCAGGGCTAAGAAATAACAAGCCCCCACTAAATGTTTGGAAAACCAAGCCTGTCTGAAGCACAGGACCTATTAAGACTTCTAAGACATACAGCTTTTGTCTGACAAGCTGTAGATAAGAATAAGATATACATTTTCTAGAAAGTGCAGAGTCCTTGGAATGATATAAAAGGTAGTTTTCTGCTATTTTTGGACAAGGAATGAAACAGCCTTTAGTCTGCCATTATTGGATGCTTTTGAAGATTGTACTTACATTGCCATTAACAGCATAAGATGTAGAGTGATGGATAATTTGTTGTGGTTAAAGCTGAGTGTGGTTATGCTTACAGTAATCAAGTGAGTGTCATCCGTTTTGAGGAAAAGCATAACACTTAGAGTTTTTTAATTAAGGTATCAGGATGAGTGTTCGCACTTATCTTACTTTAAATAGCAGAACATGAGATACCTGCAGATAATTTGTTAATGTGATAACATTTACCTTAAAGGAATATTCTGCAGCACCTCCTTAACTCATTTCATAGTGAAAAATTCTTAAATGTCTTTGTTTTTCTCTCAATTTGTGTACTTGTGAGGCCACACAGATGGGTAACAGAGGGGATCCAGCAGAAGGTCATGGCAAGACAAGACAAAAAATTCTCTGGGAACTTAGAAGGAAACATCACATCTGCTTCCAGGGTTTGGAATGATGTTGCACAGACAACCTTGTGATTTTGATTTTTTCCTAATTTTTAAGCCTGTGGCATAGTAATCCCTCTATGTACTTCTAAATGTAACCCCTTATACTTTTCAGACCAGACAAAAAGTAAACAAAATTGTTTGGTTTTGAACTGTAGAGATTTCCATACCTGTCTTCAGCCAGGCAGAGGCTTTTAGACTAATTGTCCATGGTGCTACTACGCATGGAGTCATCAAAAGGTATTTTACATAGAATGTGTTATTCAGCTTAGCAATTCATTTCCAGAATTGCAATGCAAATCTTCCTGATCTGCTTTGTCTTCCCTTTTGTAGAAGTTTTCTCTCTGTTACAACTCTTGTTTCTGTCCTGTCCTTCTTTCCCTTGTCTTATCGTGGGAATGACCTTTGCTCTTCTTCCTGTCCTGCCCCTTCTCTCACATTTGGATTTGTTCCCCATCAGGTGCCCAAGGGCTGTCCTCAATCCCCAGGGAGACTGAAGCTGGACTAAAGGAGATGAAATCTTGTAGAATCTGCAAAAAGCACTAAAGGGGGTGCTTTATCGTCGCTTGGATCTCTCATTCAGACCTGCCTGCTTGGACACGCCCATGAAACCCTGGGCAGCAGTTGGGTGCTCCGCCTGCAGTGGGTGTCACTTGTCCCTTGTGCAGAAACGCGTCAGCGCTCCCTGCTGCTCCTTCTTTTCATCGTATCTGCTTGCTGCCTCTGATCACTAAGTTAATTATGAACTCCCTTGTGCACAAAAAGTCTCTTTGTTGTGTAGGGCCTGGCAGAGGCAGCACAGCAGCAACAGGAACGATGGTAGTCTTTTAAAAAGCATGCCAACAGCACAAACATGTAATCTTAAAATTCCAGGGACAAGAAACTCAGGAATGGAACTTTGGAGCAGGTTGTTACCTGTCACATAACATCTCATTAATTTCTAAAACCCACCCTCCAGTAGGTATTGACCCAAATCATCTTTCAGTCCAGTCCTTCAATATCTTCAAGATATATGTAAAAATGAACCTACTCGCTGCCATCATCTATGTAGTCCTTAAGCATCCATAGAAACACTGAGTATAAAATCTGGACTGCTCCGATGGTTTTGTTTTCTTTGCAATTGAAAAAAGTAATTGATGAAAACTGGTTTTGCAGAAGTAGTGGGAATATCTATAGAAAAGCCTCAGCCTTTTTTAAATTTTTCCCTTTTTCTCCACTGCTAGCCGTATTTGCAACAAATAGATTTCAAATATCACTTTCTCTTTTCATCAAAACAAATTAAGAAGAGTTTTCTTCAACAGTCATTATTTTAGATAAAATAAAATAATTGCATTTTTAAACTTCTTACTCTTACTTTCCATTCTTCTATGAATTTTGCTCATTTCTCTGTGTTGTACTCCCTGAGGACCAATTATATTCTGGTGAAGTTGGATAACCAATATTGTGAATAGTGGATTTTTTTACTCTTGGGGTTTAGTGTTATTCTTGTATCGAGCATGCAGACATGAGCACACAGAATCAATCACAGTTCTTTATGTTTTGTTTTTGTTGTATTAATTACAGTCAAAAGCATGCTGCCAATCAAATTGCTATATTGTTTTATGGCTGTAGACTTTGGAAACTCTATGTGCAGTGACTCAGATGACTTAAAATACGTTTGACACTTAACTTGTGTCAAAACAGCACATGCAAACAGTCAGGTTTTTATTGCTCTCAGGGAGCCCAAATTTTTTTATAAATTACAAAGTCACACAGCATAAACACATTGGGAAAAGTTATATATGTATCTGCAGTTATAAGTATCTGTTGCAGTTAAAGAATACATCTTTCCCAGATTCTTCATTCTTGTATATGCTGTGATTTCTACAGCAGATGAAGGGCATGAAGCCAGAGAAGAAAGAAGGGTGAGATTCATTTACAGAGCATAATTTTATCAGTGTAATTAATTTTTTTTTTTTATTTAAGCAGCTGATTTTTTTCTGGAATTATGTTCCATCCCAAAACTTGCCTCTACCTTGAAGATGGCAGTTTTGCAGCATGGCTCAAGTTTAAGGCAATAGACCACTAATTTCCCCTTTTCTTGGAAGGAGGCTGTGTTTGTGTGAGAGGGTTTTTCTTTTTGAAAATAAAGTCAATGACATTTAGATAGGCCCTCACCTGTCCAGCCATATATGGGTTATGAAAATAATGAAGACATTTTATCCAATAGTTCATCACAAATAAGTAAGCAGCAAGAATTACAGAGTTTGAGCTTTGCATGTCTACTTTATTTGTGGAGCAGAAACTACTGGGAATAGAAATTACAACGGTTTTTTTTAAAGCTCACCAAATTGCTCTCCATCATTTATCATCAGTCTTGGTGAACCAGGGAGGTTCCAAATGGTTGGAAGCTGGCCAATGTGACTTCCATCCACAAGAAGGCCTGAAGGAGGATCCGGGAAATTCCAGGCCTGTCAGCCTGACCTGGACACCTGACAAGGCATCAAATAGATCATCTTTAGGGCCATCTTAAAACACCCACAGGATGGCCCAGGGATTAGACCTAGCCAGTGGGGATTTAGAAGAGGCAGGTCCTACCTGACCAACCTGATCTCCTTTCATGACCAGGTGACCCACCTGGTGGATGCAGAGAAGGCTGTGGATGTTGTCTACCTGGACTTCAGCAAAGCCTTCTGCACTGTTTCCTATGGCATTCTCCTGGAAAAGCTGGCAGGCCATGGTTTGGACAGGGTCATACTTCACTGGGTTCAGAACTGGCTGGATGGCTGGGTCCAGAGAGTGGTGGTGGGTGGTGTCACATCCAGTTGGTGGCCAGTCACCAGCGGTGTCCCCCGGGGTCAGTGCTGGAGCCAGTCCTGTTTAATATCTTCACTGATGATCTGGATGAGGGAATTGAGTCCACCATTAGTAGGTTTGCAGATGACACCAAGCTGAGAGTGAGTGCAGTTCTGATGGAGGGCAGGAGGGCTCTGCAGAGATACCTGGACAGGCTGATTACATGGGCCAAGTTCAACAGTAGGAGGTTTAACAAGTCCAAGGGCCGAGTCTTGTACTTTGGCCACAACAAACCCTTGCAGCACTACAGGCTGGGAACACTCTGGACAGCTGGCAGGAGAAAAGGGAGATGGGAGTACTGCTTGACAGCTGACTGAACATGAGCCGGCAGTGTGCCCTGGTGGCCAAGAAGGCCAAAGGCATCCTGGCCTGTGTCAGGAACAGTGTGGCCAGCAGGAGCAGGGAGATCATTCTTCACCTGTACTTGGCACTGGTGAGGCCACACCTTGAGAGCTGTGTCCAGTTCTGCGCCTTCAGTTTGGGAAGGACATTGAGATGCTTGAGAACATCCAGAGGAGAGAACAAGGCTGGTGAGGGGCCTGGAACACAAGTCCTATGCGGAGTAGGTGAGGGAGCTGGGGTTGTTTAGCATGGAGAAAAGGAGGCTCAGGGGAGACCTTTTCACTCTCTACAACTTCCTGAAAGGAGGTGTATCCAGGTGGGAGTCTCTTCTCCCAGGCAACCACTGACAGAACAAGAGGACACATTCTTAAGATGCCACAGGGGAGGTTTAGTTTGGACATTAGGTAGAAGTTCTTCACAGGGAGGGTGACTGAGCATTGGAATGGCTGCCCAGAGAGGTGGTGGAGTCACCATCCCTGGACTTGTTGAAGAAAAGACTGGATATGGCACTCAGTGCCATGGTTTAGTTTACAAGGTGGTTTTAGGTCATAGTTTGAACTTGACGATCTCAAAGGTCTTTTCCAACATAGTTGATTCTGTAACATCCTGTATCCTTTCTTTCTGAAAGGATGCAGAATCCAACAGAAAAGAGTAGAAGAATATATTCTAGCAACCCATAGGCCCAAATCTCTAAACCTGCCCAATTCCTCACCCTCCTGCCTCTGTGCTCTTTCTCCAGCACTGCACTGTGCAGAGGCATCTCTGCCTGCAGTGATCCCAGGATCTGCCAGCTTGTCCTCTGAGAGCAAATCCCAGCCAGTGCAGGCACTGAACCACTGACATCTGCCACTTCAGTGCACTTTCTCTCCCTCTTTTTAATCACTGTGACATGCTCAGCAGCACCCTATGCCAAAGCATGTACTGCAAAGAGCAGTTTTTCCCAGTTCCATATGCCTTGGCACATCTCCATCGAGAAATGAGCACCTCTTGCACCACAGCTGGCTGATTCCAATGCGGACAGGTTTGAACAGAATTTGAAGCTGGAATCACTCATGGAAAGTTCAATGCTTCCAATCCATGCAGAAAGCACTTTCTCTGATGACCTAGATGTCAGTAGTTTGTGTCTTATCAGAGCATCTTATACCACAGTATTAAGAATACAAAATTGCATTTTTAAAGTATTTTTCGGTTCCAAAGGGTCACTGGTGCACTGAAACACTGGTTAGATTGAAACAAATAAAAACCTGGAGAAAAATTACTACTTTTACTTCAGCAGTCTGCTTTTATCCTCAGGTTTTTTTCTAAGAAATGAGAAAAGATTTGTTTTTATGCCCAAGTATGTGGATTCCAAGGCTTTAAATATTTTGAATCCATTTGGTTTGGTGGTTTTTGATGGCAAAACTCTAACTCCTGATGTCTAAGTAGTGTTTTCTATGCTCTCTGCCACCAGGTGTGCCCATGAACATTTAAATCTGCTTGTGAGCACGTTGAATTTCATAGAAATATAAATATATTTACACAGTCATCGCTTGCTAAAATGTGGTGTGAGTGGCTAAAAAGAAAACAGAGCAAAAGGATTACCTGAAAAACTCCCATAAAACTGAAGTTTGGGATAGAAAAGTGAACTTGCTGTAGCCAACAGGTTTGCAAACAGACTTCTCTTTTATTTGCTCTGCTCTAATGTACACTTTTTATTTTTTCTTTGTAAACAGTCCATTGGAAGAGTGAGTCTATTTAGAGCAATATTTACAGAAATAGCTATTTTTAAGAAAATACTGCAAAATATTTGCAGGTGGCAAATTTAAACCAGGAGTTTTGACCACTTATAAGAGCTGGATTCTAGAAGTTGTTTTCATCCAGCCAGGGAGCAGATACTTCTCCTGCTTCAGAGAGGTTTTACATTACTTTGAGGATGTGACAGTCTAAGATCACTTGCAGGTTTGGTAGTCTGAATCTTCCTTGCCTAGAAACACCCTGCTCCTGGCAAAGGAACTTCAGTGACTCTTACCTTCCTCTTCCATCTTGAAGAAATGCATAGTGCCCAAAAAGAAAAATACAACTGGATGTCTGCCTGTCTCTACCTCTTTAATCAAAAATAGCTGCATTTTGAACTCATGTGAAGAATTTGAATGGATGGAATTATCTGCAGATATGGTGGAGAAAATGTTTACATAATTAATAAAAAATATCTAACTTAGAATGAGGGCAGTGTTGTGGTTTTTTTACATAGCTCTTAAAATTAGTTAGCATTTATAGTTTTATACTTAAGAATGAAAGAGTTAAATTTATTTTTAAGTCTTCTTTCCTGACACCTTGTAAGCCATGTTTCAGAGACTTTCCACATCTGAGCTATATAATCCCTGTAAATAGGGGTTTAAAAAGGAAAAGCTGTCAGACCTTTATCTATATGTAGCACCAACAGTTTCCATGGTAAAAGAATGGTTTTCTCTTTTGCTTTTTTCCCTCTGTTTTTTGCCTCTAATTTTAGTCTGTTTGTTTGCTTATAGCCACTATTTTTGTTAAGTTTTTCTATTTTTTCCAGTCTCAGTCTTAACATTTTCCATTGCCTTGGTTCTGCAGGCATCAGATGCCTCAAATGCCCTCAATGATGCCATCAGATTGCCCTTCAAAGCTCCAAAGGCTCTGGGCATGACATGTGTAATGTTGCACTCAGCAACACAGCTTTTTCACCACATGTAGGAATAGAATGTGGTTATGGGCATTTACATGACGCAGAGATGGAAAATGCTTGGTGATTGTTGATAAGAGCACAAACCTATGGAAAATGGCAAATGGTACAATGGGGGATAATGGGAGAAGCAGCTGCAGGAGACCTGTGGGAACACACTCAGATGAAGATTTAAAAAATTTTAAAAAAAATTTAAAAAAAAAAGCAGTTGAGAGAAGAAATGAATTGCTTTTCTTGTTTTTCAGCCTTGGGGGAATTGTGAACTTGCCATTGTTGAAATCTCCCATAGCTTTATTATTGGCTCTGAGAAGAAGTGTTAAGCTACAGAGGAGTGACTTAAGATAGGACAGGCTGTTTGTATGAATTCCCACTTCCCCAGCAGCTTCCCGACGCCCAGCTCCAAGATGGCTGTGGCTCTTTGTCTCCCAGCCCTTTCATTTCATGAGCACAAGCAGCAGCACAAGATCAGATGTGGCAGCAGGCAGCCAGCTAAGGCTGGAAAATATCTTTCAATTACTAAGGGTAAGCTGCTTGCTGCTTGCCAAAAACTGTAACAATATATGACAAAAGCACAGTGAAGGTATATCATAAAAAATACTCACAGAAATATTCCCCCCCCCTCTGTTTTTTTAGTGGAGCATTTCAGGCTGAATACTTGAAATTGCAATACATTGCAATATTGCTGCGGTATTTATTTTTTCCAGTCCTGAAGTCAACAAATAACATTTACAGATATGAAATTAAAACCCTGAGACTTAAGCTAGCACAATGTTAGTCAGGATTTATGTTTCAAGACTGTCCTGAGATGGTCTGCATCCAAGATTTCTATTATCTAAATGGCCAAAGTTCACAGGGGTCTCAGTATTCTGAGAATCCATTTTCGTCCTTCCTTGGCACTACTTGATTTTATTTCTATTTTCAGCTGAGCACAATAAGTCTGTACAGCTGATAGAGTCAGGCTACATTTATTATCAGTCTCAGTTATCAGTTCACAGCAGGGACAGCTCAGTGGTTGCTGGCTGAAACATAAGCCTTGTGTATGGGTTTTATTCTTCCTTTTTTTTTTTTCTCTCTCTCTAGCCCAAAGAAAAAAAAATCAAACGGTGCCTCTTTCTAGCTCATTCCTCCCTAGGCCAGTTGCAGGTTTTACTTGCTCCTGATTACTGAAGATAGTAATAGATGTTAAAGGTGGCATCTCTCACAGTACATGTTGGTGCCATGCCCATTCAGAGCCTTTGTACAATTTCTGCCAGGGTATGGGTAATTAGCCTTCATCTCAATTAGGTACTTGTTTAGGTTTAAACATCAAAATCTGGTTTTCTCTAATCACAGCATTACAAGGAAGTATGATGCCCTCTTTATTCCCAGGCCTAGGCTGCTCTTGGGTACTGAGCAGCTGTATAATTTTTTTCTGAAATGGGTGAAGTGTTTGCTTCATTTAAAAAATTGTAAAAGCCTTTGGACTGCTAGGATGAAATAGGATATAAAAGTATAGAACATTACAGAAATAACAGACAGAGAGCACCTTTTATCTTCTCTTTAAATTCAAGGTTTCCTCATTTGCTCTGAACCTGCAAGCACTATTGATTGGGAGATCAAGGTGCTGAGTCTGCCTGTGATTAAGCACTTTGTATTTACTGGTATCCCACCAGCTAATCAATTCTCCCTACTCTCCACACTCATTCCTATTGCCCATTAGGGCTATTACACTTCACAGGCTTATGTCATCATTTAAATAATAGCCAGTCCAGTCTGTGGACTGTTCTGAGTGTGTGATGACTTTGGTAACCAGAAAGCATCACCTTAGCACAGAATAAAAATCCAATAGCATTCCCTAATAAGTTTAGATCACAATTCTATTCTTGAAGCATTCTCATAAATTACCACTGAATAGACACATACTGGAGTCAGTCTCTGACTTTGCCCCAGTGGCTGATTTCCCTTATTTATCAGTAGGTGTCCTTGCTTCAAGAGAAAAAATGCAACTACACTACACCTGAATTTCAAAATAGGTGATACTGAGGGAGTTGCAGCTTCCAAGGAACTTGTAGGGTTTAAGTCAGTCTGAGACCCATTGTCTGTGCTTTAGAAATTAGGGTTCCCTTCTCTTACCAAATCTGGCAGCTGGTTGATTCAGATACTCAGAAGTATCTGAGAAAAATTTATTTCTGAGTTTGCTTATTCTTTGCTTATTTAGGGCTTGAACAGACTGCTGGACATTGATTGTTCATGTATGAGAGATCTTCTGGTGGCCTAAGATATAGAGCTAACAAAGTTACAAATTTCAAAGCTGTTGCTGAATAGACACTTTTGCTGAGCCCAGTAACCACCTGTGTTGGAATTGCTGAGACATGCAAAAGGAGATGGATTCAAGGAAAGCTTCTGCAGAAGAGCAACCATGAACCTGCTTCTTCCTCCCTCACTCCTGGGGTCTTGGAAAAGTGAACATCCTTCTGCTACCATAGGTCAGGGCATGCAGGATCTCTTCAGCTAGAGAGTCAGGGATGAGCAGCAATCCCCAGCAAGGCAGCAAGCCTACCTGTTGTGGTTTAACCTATTTTATTCTTGGCCTCAGGACAACAATTTCTGCTACCCAGGAGAAGCAAAATCTGGGTTCAGAGGTTTGGGCCTTTGTATTTAGCAGGCTTTCTCTGTTGGAGCCAGCCAGAGATGAGGTGTTCAGCTGAGCTCTAATCAACATTAAAGATCAAGACAGCAAAGGGGGATGGCTTGGCAGAAAAGCAACCACTAACACAGCAACTCTGGATCTGAACCTAATGGCAACTCAGCTGTATGATATCTTGTGTTTAGTTGAATGGGCAGGACCAGAGAGATGAGAGGTGGTGAAGCTCTGTGATAGCTTTGCTCTTTTGAGGATAGTAAAAAAAAATATTGATAGTGCAGTAATTTGGTGGATTGAACTTTACAAACACAGGATATAGGATCGGATACTTACTTTTTCCTGGGTTTGGTGTATAGGACAGACACAAACTGTTCTGAAATTTTGCAGTGGAGTTCTAGGCTTCAAACTCAGTCTTTGTAATTGACACTATTTAGTAGAAGAATTACAGCCTAAGATCAGAGGAAAATGAGGGAGTGGATCATTCAATGGCATCCATTTCACCTAAGTATTTCACATACCTTCTTTGACCACCAATCTGACATACTATGTGAGACACCTGTTAAGGTAGAAGCTGCTGGGTGTGTTTTTCTGTTTATGCAAGCTTTGTGCATAAAATACTATCAGTGCCCTTCTCAATTATGTTCAAAACAAGTGCTTAACATTTGTTCGACTCTGTCACACATGGTTTCTATAATCTGTTCAAAATGAATCACTTCCTTTCTGTGTCTGAGTGCTTCCAAGTCAAAGTCCAAATATTCTTCAAACATAAGTCAAGTGTCATTCATATAAAGAGCTGCTTGTTGCCTTTGGGATATTTAAGTACTAGTCTGAACTAGATATATTTGCCTTTTAGCATAGAGGCACAAAATACAAGTAGCACAGATTTTCTTTTTTTTCTTATGGAACTGAATTTATTCAATACTTGACCATGAACCACATATATGTGCAGGCTGCAGGTGGTTACTGTTGGAAATTTAATTTTGATGCAAATCCTAAGAAAACATGTGGCCAGGCAGCTCCCAGTAGAAAAGGTGTGGTGAATGAATTAGTTTCTTCAAGGACTGAAAAAATATATGTTCCTGAAACCTCAAAACAGCCAGCAAAAACCGTATGAGCACGTCTCTGCGCAAAAAGTAATCATTTTAGCCAAGTCATGTTCTCTGTTGAACTGCAGGTAGCAGATGGCTCTGCAAATGCACATATTGGGCAGCCTGCCACAGGGCATTACTAAGATCTTCAGCCCACAAAAGGACTCACATGAATTATTTTTCCCTACTCAGGCCATATAAAATGCAGTGTATGAGGCAAGACATGAGGAAACTGAGCTGAAAATCCTGGGGCCATCGGATAAATAACAGTAACCTCTAGGAAAACAGGTGGTTGTTAGCACAATGCCATCCAATTGATTCAGAGTGTCACACTTCAAAGAAATGTTGAAATAGCTCCTTAAAATGTTTTACTGTATTTAAATACATTGTGAAAAGGAAAATTATTGAAGTTTTATTTTCAAAATGTTTCTGGGTTTTTTAGAATGTTGTCTGTTTTGTAATGAGGAAGAACTTTTAAAGTATAATGGGACAATAATTTGAGTATGTTAATTTGTTAGTGAGCTTCAGCTTACCACCAAAATGAAACTCATCTCTGAGTTCAGCTCATGGGGTCAGACTTGATCTAGCTCACACACCTGACCATTTGCTTGCTGTGTAGATCAACCTAGAGAGCCTGACTCCCTTGGACCATGTCTCCATTTTGCTTAGACCATGTCCCACTCCATTTGTAGTCACTCTTTTTAGTGACATATATTTATTTCACTGGGACTTCATTTTACCTCTAAAAAGCTCTGTCAGTTTTGTCTTTGTGCAAAACTCACTGAGTATCTGACAGATCTTCACAGTTCACTCTCCCGTTACCAAATAGTTGAAGAAAATGGTTGTGTTTTTTTCTAAATTGTGCCAGGAATAGATCACACTTTTCTGCCTCTCAGCCTCCTTGTCATAGATTAGCTCCTATTCACATCTCCATGTAGTTAAGCTTGTCTGACAGCATTTTGACTTCTTATCTTTCCAATAACTTCTGAGAAATTGCTGCAGGTCTTGCAACCAATACTACTGCTTAGGCAAAAATCCACTTTATGAACTTCACAACTCACAATTCGTAATTCAGTTTCAATCAGACCTAATAATGCTGTCTAGTGACATGGACAGCAAGAAAACGGAGAGGGAAAACAAACAAAAAATCAACAAAAGAAGGTATGTATTATTAAGAAGCAAGGCATCAAATTTAAAAGGAAACCATGTGCTCATATGGTAACAACTGCTTCTCTCAACCCTGGTTGTGACACATTGTTATGTGGAAAACTCTGCAATTCTACTGAGCAGCATTTTCTCAGAAAACGTTCTTTCATTCAGTTCTGTGCCAACAGATTAAAAGCAGTGTCTAAAATAAAATCTTCAAGGAGATGTAGTCTGATTACTTTTTTATGGTATACAAAACCTGAGAGCTTTTAGCAAAAAAAACTTGAAGTTCTGCCTAAATTAAAAAAATCTGTTCAGACCTCTTCAAACTATTTAGGGATTGTTTTAAGCCTACATCTTAATTAAGGTATTTATGCTCTGTAAGAAACATATGGTCTTAAAACTAATGTCTGAAACATTGGAACGATGAGACAGAGGAAAATTACATGAAAATACAATTGAAATTCTCATGTGTTTGTTGCCTGAAGCCAGCAAGCAGAAAAGGAACAGACAGTCACGTTGCAGAGTAGAGAACTCCAGTGTCTGCAGCTTGGTATAGAAATAGCAGAAGTTTTGCAATTAAAAGCAGGCACTTCTGTGAAGTTAGTACCAAACAGGACAAAATGTTGAGGGTAAAAGCAACCTCATCCTAAATAATAGGCCTCCAGGCTCCGAGGAAAAGTATACAATGAAAGCTCTGCAGCTATGATCATATTAATTCAAAATAATCAGACTCACACTGAAGAAAAAGACAGAAAAGCTGAGAGGAATGTAGGGGCGAGTCATAACACTGTGAAAGTACTGCAGAAAGAAAAAAAAAAAGGCAGGGGAACACACAACTGATAAATGCATATGTTTGGGTATTCCTGGGATAAACAGCTCCATTCTCTTCCTTAATACTGTAATGAACTCAGGAGGATACTTGCAAAAAGAGTTCATAAAAGTTGACACAGAAATGTCATCTGTTGTGCAGCAGAGATATTCAAAATATGGATGCATTAGATCACAAAGCAATACAGTTTGAAGAAGGGCACTGTTTTGTATTCTCCCTGATTAAAATGATATTTCAAAGAAATAAGCACTTAAAAATGAAGCTGATCCCACTATCGCAGTCCCCTGAGCACCGAATTATGCCAATTCTACTGGGGACTCTGCAAAAAGAGCTGGTCATCATGCAAAGGAGAAGAGAGGAAGGATCACCATTTGCACAAGGAAGGCATATGTAATCAAGTTTTATCTGACACACTCCATGCAGCAACAAAACATGTGAGCAAAGTAGAATATTCCTGGAATATTCACCTGTACAAATGCCGTGACCTCTCCTTCAAAAGACAGAGTCTCCAAGATGGGGAGTGTGCAATTTATATTCTGTACCCTTCACTCATCACCCTGCCTGAAGGCACAATCTGAGTGCTGGGATATTATGGTAATGCTGATTTTGAGTAAGGATTAAATTTACTTCAAATATTTTGTCTGCAATATCTTTTTGCTGGGAATAAACAGAAAGCACTATGCAAATTTGACCAAGATAGATTGAACTGTTGCTGTTTTATGAACTCTGGAGAGTTTGAGCAGCATCAATCACTTGGTCAGCCTCCTCCTGACTAGGTCCTCTCCCACATTGCCATCAGTCTTTGCAATCTGTACTACCCTCCCCACAGCAGAAGATGCAGTATTCCTCAAGGTGCTAGGTTTGAGAATTCTAATGTTTGTAATTCAGATGTTTCAGAATTTTGTTTTCCTTCTGCAAACACTACAGAATATGTCTGTGTACCAAGTTTCGCTCTGAGGATGAAGGGAATTTACAGCAACATAGTGCAATTACAGCAGGCCAGTAATAAACCATCTCATACACCAAAACCTTGACATGTCTTATACTACAGACATGTAGCTGGCAGTATGGGTGATTCTGTGACGTATTTTGTTCTGTTTGGTATGTTATAAAGAATAGGATAATATGTGTGAAAATCCAATTCATAAAAACAACTTCATAGTGGAGAAAAAGCCTAGATCAGAAGTCCTAAATCCAGATAGCCATAAGGGATGTAATAAATGGAAAATCCGGAAACCTGAAGCTTCCAAAAGCAACTAGATGTGGTGATTCTTGGGTGTAGGAGTGAGGTCAAGATGAGAAGCTTTGGCTTTCCAATATTTCCCTCCATCTCCTTCACGTAATGACTGTAGAGAAATAAAAAATGAGGAGAAAGCTTTATGAACACAGTTACGGTGCACTAGTATCTGCAGATATGCTGTCCATTTTCCCTGTAAGAAGGTGGTTCTAAAATTACATAGAGGGTCACTCTATTACATCTGAAATTTGGGATCTTGTGTAAGCAGGAAATTTAAAATGAAAAACTGAAAATTAAAGTAGTTAGAACTGACTTAATTGTAATTTGGAGAACTAGTCCACCTAAATCCTCCAAGTATGGTAGAAATGCTTGCATATATACCATTAAATGGATTTCTGCTCTTCCATTGCTTCCTGTTTCCTGTTGCCACTATTTTTCATGTCTCTTGTATATTTAATACCCTTTGTGGTTTAAAAGTTGCTTTTACAAATATTTACAGGCTTTGACGTTCTGTACTTGACAGATTAATAACCTCAAATTGTTTAGCAGCCCTCTATCTCTTTAAAAGATCTCACCAGATGAAATGTAATACTCATTATTGGCTATAGGCTTGAGAATGTTGCTAAGTGCTGTGGGAGGAACTGGTTTGCAATAACTGTCTTTGAATCTAAGAACCAGTTTAAATGTATTTTTTAACCAATTAAAATATTTTTGTTTGTTTTCTTCTTGTTTGATTTGTTAGTTTGCTTGTTTGCTAGTTAGTTTGTTTGCTTTCTACACACACACACACAAAAAAGATATTAAGTGCAGAAAATTCCATATTTTCACCAGTTAATGCAGGATAGACTCTTTACAACCCTCTGTTTCTCCACGTGAACATTACCATAGGACTAGGTTTGGAATGTATTTGACCAGCTGAGAATTCCAGAGGAGATATTTCCATTAGTGTGAGGCTGTAAGCCTCTCTGGACTCATCTTCATCTGGGGCCACATTCAGCACTGAAACTGGAAAAGTCCATGAGAAGTCAGAGACTCTGCCAAGTGATTGCCCTCCAGAGGCATGCTGACCTCAGAATGCTGCCTTAGGGAAATGCAAGCTCTAAGACAATTTCTGAAGCTATTCCAGTGAGGAGGATGCTATGCCAGGTGGAGCAGGAGTGCAGTGCATCCCTTTGGAGTGACTACTGTGCTGATGCTGAGGTCACAGCATGCTGCCTGGGCTATTCACTCTTTGCCATCTAAGTTTATGCTTTGAAAAGACAAGAGTGAGAGGGCAGAAGTCCCCCTAGCTAAGGACAGACAACAGAAGAGAGTTTAATTCAGGCAGCTCTTCAGCTTTGGAGGATTTTGGAGCTGAAGAGGCTGCTGCATGTCTGGAAACCCATATACTGTGAATTTCCACACACTAATCCATACAGACACATCCTTTTGCTCTCTGGGGACAGACCAGAGAGGTCTCTCAGAAGCACCCTGCTGTGGTGGAAGAGGAATACAGCATACATCAACCTAGGCAGAATGGCTGTGGCTCTGCTCACTCTTCAGCAGTATGACTGCAAGAAAACTTGTTACTGCAAGGACCAGCTTGGGTAAAATATGGGAGCAATCATTGAACTTCAGAGAACTTAATTTTCTGTCATCTACTGCCAGTGTGTAGACTTCTGCTTTGAAAAGCAAATAGCACGGGGTGTTTTGTGAAAATAGGAGCAATATTGGCAAGCAAAATAATCTCTGACTTCAGTGTATGCTGCCTGAAGCCTCACCTGTTGCTCAGTGCCAGTTCTGAGACTAGTGCAGTCTGGAGGAAAACACCTTTAAGAAAGATGTGAAGACAGCCCTCGAATATCTAAAAAGGTTGCTGCAAACAGGAAAATAATAAATTGTTGTCAAGACCTGCCAGGGAAAGGGCAAAGAATAATGGGTTTAAGTTGCAACAGAGAGAGTAACGAAGTGCCTGCGGCGGGGCTGTGGGATCATGAGTGCTGGCAGTGCTTGTAAGCAGCATCAGAACACATTCCCCAGCAGCCATGGACATTCCTCCTCAGAGTGGGAGTGGGAACCTCCCAGAGACCTTTTCCCACTCCTGGCTTCAATTTTATTGGCTAGGTGTGAAGCACAGAGCCTGAATTCAGTCGCAAACTTCTTTTGAAACGCGTACACATGTAAGAATTTTATTATTCATAGACGATGGTGACGAGCGAGGGTAAAATATGGAGTGTTCTTTGAGATGTCAGTTCTAAACCAAGTGTGAACTGCATAAAGAAGCTTTGTTAAGGACAGCACTTAAGTAATATTTTCTTTTATAACGCTAATGGTATTAAATTGTTTTATTTGGGTTTTAGTTTAAAATAACACTCTGAGAACTCAAAGTCCCTAGACAGTTCCTCTGCTGGGGCTGAATATGTCATCCAGCTTAATGCATAAAGTCCAGTCACTACATTATGAGAGTAGAGTGAAAGTGTTCCTCAGTATCTCTAACTCTACCCAAACTCATGCATACTGCAGTTTTTGACATTTAATTAGTATTTTATGATGGCAGTAAATATATAGACTTAAGCTGTTGCTCCAAGCATGAACTGTTTTTTTATATGTTCCTCTCTCTCATGGTCTGGCTGTAGCACATCCAGAATTGTTACATCAGTTGTTATATTTTGTTATCAGAGTTGAGGATGTTTTGGAGGTGGAAGAAGCATGGTAGGGTAGTTAGGAGCATCTCAAAGCTTAGGATGGGTGCATCCCTGCAGGAGCAGCAATAGCCCAAGCAAGCACTTGCTCAGCCACCAAGTTTCTCCAAGGAGGGGAGCCAGACTCTGCTCTGACAAAGCCAGCCTGCAGGACATGGAGATGGCTACATTCCTGGCCAAGGACATTGGCCACATTGCAAGCAAGAGTCCTGAGTAGCAGAACAATACACATATAGTCCATGCTCTTCACTTTTTAGGAAGATTTCTGTGCCTGCTAAACATCTGTTGCCATCCATTTTCTGAGTTAGTATTATATATTGCTGGAAAATAATTCAGGTTAAACATTAGTCCTAAAGATCAACTTTTAACAAAATGCAGGGGTGTTTATGTTAAAAGATATAGCAAAGACCTTCTAAAGGTAGAGATAGAAATTTGGGATAGCAAAAACATGTAGTTTTGTGCCAGAAGGTCAGTTGTGGAGTTGCTAATTTGGAACAAAAGTTCTGTACAGTATGTGATTGAGGAAACACAGATTTATGGGATTAAGTATGGGCTTTCTGTTATAAAAAGCTTTTGTAACATGTAAGAGAACGGTTCTTTCTAGGAAAATATCTCATCTGGGAAGAGAGAGGAAAAAAATTTCATTGTAATTTTGAGTTTATACACATGAGTCAACTTGTACTTAAGTAAGTTTTTTTCTCAGTCAGGACTCCTGGCCTTTTGATTCCTGTAAAGTATTTATAATGTAAAGGCAAAGAAAAAGAAAAGGTACGCCAAAAAATTTTCCATTATTATATATACAAATTAATTATGTACTCCAGTTAGGTTCATTAAGCCCTGATACAACTGAAGTGAAGGTAGTATTGCACTGGAATGAATTTGGTTTAACTGACCTAAAGAAAGAGATTCTGAGTATGTGATTCATGTATGTGATGAGTATCAGCACCTGACTGCATAAATGTCTTTCCTTTTCCTAAAGAATAATAAATATTTTTATTCCATTTATAACTTCTTATTTTGTAGACTCTCTCTATGAAATACATTCAATAAGGCATAATACTTATTAATTTGATTTTATGTGTTTGTTGTATATTTATGAGATTTTTTAGTGGGTTTATTCCACATTAGTGGAATCTTCCATGTATGTGTTTTTTCATGCTGTACATGAAGTGCATCTTCATTATCAAACTGCAGTAACAGTACTGAGGCACTAGGACAGCAGAAGAAAAGAAATTAAGATCATAAATGTCTATGTTTTGGGAGACTGTGTGCAGTGTTATGAAGCTCCAATGCACCATGCTTCCTAACAATAAGAAAACTTATATTGCAAGAGCATTCTCTTTTTTCTTAGCTTACAGATTAAAAGATTCAATTCAGACAGTGGTATTAAACTATGCCCATAGTATTAATAGATTACATAGAACTCATGTCATTCAAGATTTCTGTTCACATCCTGAGGTTGTATTTTTTTCTAATTACTTATTAGACTGCTAAGTTCTCATTTTGTATTCATTTTAGCTGCTTCACCAGCCTTGTCTAGATGTGCCTTCTGCAAAATTACATTCTGACTGCCCTAGTCTGGGGATCAACAGCCAGTAACTTGCCGTGCCTATGTCCAAATTTCCCCATATATGGCCTCTGTGAGGGCTTGGACTCCTTGCCCGGGATTTGTGGCTCTCCAACAGTGTGACTGCTCTGACAGGCTGTGGAGATGTCACAGCTCTGGTGCAGACCACCAAAGGAGCACAGACACTCAGAGCTTGGGATGTATTGGCCCCACAGCACACGTGCTGAAATGGGGCTCTGTGCCTGACTCTGTATCTCCTGGGCTCCACAAGATCTGGGCTTAATGGAACATGTGCAGCAGGCCTGACTTTTCTCACAAACAGGTTATCTGTATTTCATGTGTGAGTCGCTCTGAGGTATCCCAGATGCATCAATTTCCCTGCGTTCGGATTATCTGGGCAGAAATCCTGGACAGAAATATGGGAATCCTGCCTCTAATACGAGCAGCACTAGGGGAAGGGGAAACGAGTATGACACTACATTAGCATCCAGTATATTTACACTAAATTGGCTGTTGTAATCTGAGTTGAAGTCATTATTCCTGTTCTGGCTGGGCATCACTTTATGCATTATAACGTTATTTTAATTCTGCATGTTATATCAGCTTGCTTTTTTCCCTCCACTTTCCAGCTGTGAGCTGTGTTGCAAATGGATTTTCATGCCATTCCCAGTTTTCCACCTCTCTAAAGTGAGAGATTACAGAATGTATGCCCCCTTTCCAATTACTAGGTGCCTATACAAGGTGAAAGACAGCATAAATAGGAAATATAATTTGTACTTCCTTATTAATACTGTATCTCTGCTATCATTTGTCACCTCCTTTGTTACTGTAAGTGTTGTGCAGAATCTCATTAGTGGTCATGCTTTCTGGTTTCTGTTCTCTGTTTTAAATCTGTTTCTCATTTCCTGGCTGTTAGTTTTTGCTTCAGGGCTGTTTTAATTTATGGTATTGTCATTCTGGCTCCTATTTGTGGTGTGAGATGATGGTCTGTGTGCATTTCTAACAGTTCTTGTAGCTTTTCACATTCATGTAATTCTTTCTTTCAAGTACTCCCAAGTTCATGTTATTTTGCATAATGTCATTGCTGTCTGGATAAAAATTATTGCACTTTAAGCATCAGTAAAGACGATTGTCATCTGATTTAGAGTATTTTGAAGTTTGCATTTTAGATGGAATTTTTTGACACTGGGTTTTTTCCATGCTGGCAAATGAGCAATTAAACAGCTGCACAGATGTTACTGAGGGTCTTTCATGAACATTTCATTGCAATCTGTGGGGCAGTGCTTTTGCAGTGAGAGATCAGAACATTCAGGTTCAGCTCAGACAAAGGAAATAAATGGCTCTTCTGTATGACATCAAGAAATAGAATATTTATCATGAAATAAGAGAAATTATTTTAACAAATTGGCCCAAACCTTCTTTTTGTCTCTTGTTACTATAGTTTAGTAGCAGCCATCATCCATTTAAAAAGGAGAACTGTGTATGAGGGCTGTCAATGTCTATTAACTAACCATTAATTTTGTACTTCCCAAGCACAAAAGTGTCTTGAAGTCATGAGGTCTTGTGAAATACTGAGAGGGGAAGTAGTGTTTCCTCTTTAGCTTCCCTGCTTTTGGGGTTTATATTTACATGATCATATTTTATTCCATAATCACATAGGATGAATATATACTCCAGTTTATTTATGTGAATACAGAAATTTAAAAGCTCCGTATGTAAGAAGCATGCACTATTTGTAAGGCTTCAGTAATTTGGTGATGTTGACAAGTCTGGTGGATTTTTTCCATTTTTTCATGGGTTTAAGAAAATTGTGTTTCTGTGCTGGTTTACAGAGTAAAGTTCATTAATTTAGTGTTTTCTAGCACATGTCCACTTACCATGACTATTTTTTTAGGCAACATAAAAGATGTCAGAATTTGCATCCCAGATGTATTTCCAAAGAGGATTGTCTGAAATCAGCAATTTCAGATAACAACACTTACAAGTAAAAATTACAATTAAATTACAAGTAAAATTACAAGTAAATTACAAGTAAAATCCAAAATTTGTCTCATGAGCAACCTGAAAACATGCAGATTTGTACAGAGTACTCTTTTAAGGTTGATGTCTGCGATCATGCAATACACATATTTAAGTAAGTTTGATGTGACCTTAGCTTTGATGGTGTTCAGATGAGCTAATGTTGGGTTTGATCAGTTCTGAATGTTGTGCTTTTATTTCGGCCTTTGAGCACTTCTGCAGAGAAATACGTCTTCATTTGATTGGTCCAGAAAGCAGATAGTTTTTACAGTGGTTTTTTGGCCCTGTGACTGTTAATAGGATAACCTTGCATTGGTTTTTGATGTGATAGAATAATTGTTTTAGGTTTTATGTAGTTATTAAATACTTTGTCCATGTTGATATTCATTTCTGGTTTTCCTAATTTTTTCTCAGGACCAGTATTTTCCAACTTAAAGAACTAATCCACTGTTTGTCTGCTTTGTCCTGAGCTTCTGTTCCTTTCACTTGAGTCTGAATAAAATATTTTCTCCTTTGCACTGTCTGAGGCAAACATGGGGCCAGGGCCAGTACAAGAGGTATTCCCCCCTTTTAGTGGGTTGGGTTTCCATCTGAGTCACAGCACCAATCCCTTCTCTTTCAGGGCAGAAACTTGAACCTGGCAATCAGAACTTACCAATGGGGAAGTGACAAAAGGCAAAGATGCCAGAAATTTTAATATGAGTAAGATGAAGTAATGTAACCAATAATTTTCTCAGAAGAGGAGGTTGTGTGTGGTCATGTGCTTGTTTGGGCTTTTTCTCCCTGGAGATTGCTCCCCTATCTTCACCACAAAACAAACAAATAAAAATCTTACAACAGAATGCCACCATGGGAAGTACCATTGTGATTGTTCAAAAATTGATAGTTGTAAACAGCTGGCAAAATTATGCAATGGTGGAAGAAACTGTTCAGGATATAACTATGCATTTATCTGTTTTAGAGGAGCTGAAGTTTCTGAGTGGAATCCTGGTCTCTCGGACACCTGTGGAAATTGGATATTGAAGCACGGTTCCTTTCTCTATTGTGAGAAGTTACTACTTCATACATAAATGTTGGGTTTAGAAACTGATGTGAGTAATTAAAAACTCAGTGTCAGATGTATCTAAGGAGACAGTCATAGCTGAATACTGAACAAGCGTCAATTTGTTAGAATCAAAAATCTAAAAATTTTAGATCAAGCCAGCCTAGGCTGTGCTGACAGATCATTGTAGCTAGGCAGCTCCTCAAACAAAATCTGACAAGTTTAATTTTGTTAACAAATTATTTTACACCAAAGTAATCTACAAAACATTGAGAACTCAGCCTTCTTTTGATTTCAGTGGTCACTGACTTTGGGCATTTCACATACTCAGGCCAAGGCAATCCAATTAAGTAATCCTCTCCATTATTTGATATTTCTGTAAATGAGGAGGAGCTGGAACAATATTACAAATTATGAAACTCATGAGAATACAGGTGCATGAAGTTATTTCATTAAAAAGAGAAAAAAATGGAACTCCACTGCTGACATTCTCTCTTTGGACTTGCACAGCTAAGAAAATTTTCCTGCATGAGATGGCAGACCATAGTGAAAGCTGCTAATGGGAAATCCTGGAAACCTTCAATGCTGGAGCTGTCTGCAGAGGTGCTTGGACAGTCTGACAGCAGGCACTCAGCACAGAAAGGACAAATTTATTCCAGAAGTCATGAAAGGGTTCTCAGGGAATAACAGAGTTACTGACCAAAGAAAATATTCAGTTCATATGCGCTCTTCAGAGGGTTGTTTCCCCTCCTGGTTTGAAATGTTTTATTGCAGGTATCTGGCAATTCTGCTGTAATGACAGTGATACAGTGCTGAAGAAAAAAAAAAATTGAAAGATGACAGTATAAAAAACTTGAGTGGGACCATGAGCTACAAAGCAGTTAAAAGGGAAGAAGTAATATCAAGATTATTTTCAAAGTCCATTAAAAATTCTGATATTAAACTATCAGCAAGAGAATTCAGATTCATTTCTGCGGTGGATTCTCTAAAGAACAGAGTCTGACCTCTCTTTTTTTATGATTTTTATGATTTTTTTTGGAACTACTGAGCATTTGCTTCTCCTGCTGACTTTAAATAGAAGCCTTGGGGACTCCGTGCTGTTAAGAATGAGGCCTGTGATCATTAGCTGAAGGACCTGTTCATAAAAGGGATTCTTATCTGAGTCCTAGGGCCTCTTTGCATGAGGCTTTTCTTGGAAGAGAAAGGAAATAGATGAGAAAAGAGACAGTCCAGATGCTAATTTTTTACTACTTCATCAGTCTCTGGCCAGACCTCATCGTTTCCATGACCATTGTTTTGATCTCTTATTTCCAGCCTTTCTCTTATCTCCACCACCTGAGACAAATCCCATATCTGACTTTTTGTTCTCTTCTTCACTTTCTTGTCTTTCTTACCAGTCATTTCCTATGCATTTCACTTAACATTTCTCCAATAATTATTCTGCTTCTTCCCTATCCATTTCTGCCCCTCTGCCAAGATTAAAAGAGGGGGCAATGCCTAGTAATATCTCACATACCCTGGGAACTACGATTATATCTGCTGCCATTCATTGCTAGCTGGTCTGGACAATGGGATGGGCAGAATCCAACGTTGCATCCAGTGGGTTACCATGGGTTGGAGTCCTGCTGGAGAGGCACATATCCAGCTGGTGGTTTGCATCCTGCCTAGCACAAAGACAGACACACACACATGGTTGTTCATTAGGTCCTATCACAACAACCATAGCTGATACCACAGTGAATCAGTTGACCATAATTTTTTTGCTTCTGTAGCTTGCAAAGATGAGTGCATTCAAAATTCAGAAAATTAATTATTACACTGTTCTGTGGTTACTTTGAATTTGTAATTTCTTTCTAAGACAGGAAGATTTAAATAATCTATTTAGTCACCGTTGTTCCATATTAATTCAGTGTTTGGTTATACTCTGGGAAGACTACAATATTAGGGTCATTTCAACTCCTGTTTTCATTAACCATTATTATATCTGGTCCTGAAGTGTATGCAAATGAAGGGTAGTATGAATTTGTCAGAATTATTGTAACTTTATTCCATTTGTCAGGCATAGCAGGATCCTCTCTAGTTCATTGTTTTGGGAAGCCTGTTCTGCACTTGTCTTTTTAATTTCATTTTGCATGCAGGGCTGGTGGTTTCTGCACTGTAGACAGTGTATCCTGTGGGGTTTTTTTTTGTTCATGGAAATACCCCTGATGATAACACCACAATTCAGGCCTGCCTGGGTATTCCCTTGTGTCATTGTGCATGACCCATGTGTGTACCCTACATCGCTACATCCCTTTAAGAAAGTAGTATTGTTTATTACCACAACAACTAAAATTCACTGTGCAAGTTGAGGGGCAGAAAATATTCTCTCTCTCCAGAGAATGCCAATCTGCACAGAAAGCAGAGCTGATACAGAAAGAAGAAAATCTCAATGGATTATTTTTTATTCCTTTTTACAAAAATACATGAAAAAGAAAAACGTTGATTAGGGCAACAGAGTTTTTCCTTGTAGCTACATAAAATTACTAGAAATATCTAAGCAGTATTTTGTGTTTTATTGTACACACAGAAATTTTTATCTGGCTTACTGATTAATAAGCTACAGAGAGGGTGATGATAGCACAATGACACTTGGTCTGCAGTGGTAGTTTGTGGCCTTCCCACAGCTCATCCTCACTGCTGGGTTGATGGAATAGAAGAAACAGTGGATTTTACCCTGGTTACAGTGTTCCAGATACATTTCCTCCTCCTTGCCTTCCCTATCTCCTGACAAAAAATGGTAGATCAACATTAAGCAAAGAGGTCATTATGGTGGCAGAAAGTCAATGCACCTGACTTCTAGTTGACAGACCTCAAATGCTCTATTTCTGTTTCAGGTTTTTACAGTCATTAACTTCACTGATGTTTCTCCTAATTTCTTTATACAGATATAAGTTAGAGTGATATATTTCTCCATATGCTTGCCCCAAAATGTTGGGAAACAGAAGTAAAATAACCTAATCCAAAAGCTTTTGATAGAAAAGGAGAAAGGGGTTTGATTTTGAAGAAATCTATCAAAGCAGAAGGGAAAGCAGCAAGGAAAGCAGACAAGAGTACCTTTGCTGTCTGGGGATTTCCTTCATTTCCTGCTTGTCCCGTGATGGAGGATTTCTGCTGCCAGGTCAGGCAGGCACTGTACCCAAGTGCAGCAAGGGAAGAAGGGGTCTTCACCCTGTCCACAGTCTCTTCAGGAATCCGGATCCTATCAGGACTCTTCTGGTACTCTCCAGAACCAAAAAAATTTTTCTTTTTTTTTTTCCCCCCCCCCCCCCCCCACCCCCATCAAGATTATTTAAAAATTCTACCATGTGAATTTTTTTTTTAATTGACAAATTTTAACATAAATTATGTAGCAAGTGACTTACAGCTATTATTACTAAAATTAAAGAGACTCAAGCAAGCTTGTTCATTTTGCTTTGAGATATCCAAGTTTTAAACAATCAATGTTTCATAAGCCCATAATGGACCAGGTCAAGAAAGCTTCATGCACTCAACAAAATTGAAGGGATTCTACTGCGGTCTTACATTAAGGTAATGTTTATCTACTGTTTCCACCTCCAGAGTGTCATGCATTAAGAAAAGAGTTTTCCACAAGTGGGGCCTATTTCCTTCTGGAATGCAGTATGGTTGAAAGTTTTATAATCCAGTCTGAAAACGTTCGTATAAGTAATTCCATTTTGAAGCAAATCAGAAGTCTGAATGTCTCCGTTTTCGTTGTGCTTATTATGAATATCATAGGTAGTCTAATAGAGATGCACTTGCAATCTCATAAGGTACCAGACTGAAGCCTGATGGGTTGCTTTGGATTTGTTTGGTTTCTTTGTCAGTAGAGGGTATGGATTTCTTCATCTAAAAATGAAGCAAATAGCAGGTAACACTATTACCTCTTTCTTCAACACTTCACACACGCCTTTTAGCTTGACTGATAATGTGTTTAAATAGTTTAAAATATCTGTAGAAGAGATATTCAGCTTTTAGTGAAATTCACTGATATTTGGTTTTCTGCCTTTGAAAATTGTCCTTCTCGTACTTTCATTATGGTTTGAATGGCAGGTTTTGTTTGTTTTTTTTTTTCTTGGAAGTAAAAGCAAAAGCACAAACACTGTAAAAAGCTTCCCAGCTTGTCTTCAGTTAATCTTATTCCAACCATACAATTTCCAACCTTCCTCCAGGCAAAAAGGAAGGAAAAAATTAGTCTTGCAATAAAGACAAATGTTGGCAAATGGAGGCTGTTCCAGTGCAAAACAGCATTAATTTCTCCTAACTTTAAGCATGTAGAAATGCTTTGAGCATGCTCTCACTATAGCAAAGAAAGAAGAGCATCTCCCAGACAATTCATCACAGCAATGCAAGAGCAGCTTGTCCTGAGGACTTGGTGTGATGTATTTTAGGATGGGGAAGAGGTTTTGGGCTAGCCTGAGTCTAAACAAGAACCCATTTGCTGTGGGGTGCTTAAGATGCACACCTGGAAGGCAGGTTCCAGCTCTGCCTCATCAGGTGGCACTGCCCATGGCTCCTCCACAAGGTCAACCAAAGGTGAACAAAGTATTTCAAGGGCCTCCCTAACACTGTGTTAATGTGGGGTGAATTCCCCCACAGGAACTTTTCTGCTTCCATTTTTAAATATTTCTAGAAATGTATCTTGACATCAAAGTTTTAGATAGTTAAAATTAGATGTAAAATGAATCTCTGAAGTATGAAAGCCGTTCTCAAGCATGTCTTGAACCTAAAGAGCTTCAGAAGTACCCATTTCTCTCTCTCTGAATTTCAGATATAAATTGCAGATTGTCAAATGAATAGAAAAGGGCCTCATCCAGGAGCCAGATCAGCTGCCCAAAATGTTAACTGAGTCCTGCAATGAGCTCTAAAATTATTGGTTCTGTTGTAGGGCAGAGGGACCTGCACAGAAAGGAAGAGCAGAGCCTCTGATTCTCACTGAGGGCACAATTCCTGAAAGAAACCTTGGGGAAGTTTTCATCTTCTCTGCGTTTAAAAATAAAGAAATACGACACAATAACTGCTGAACAAGAGTCAGTGCTCAAAGTTCAGACCTCACTGTGTATACCTGCAGTTTTCAGAATAGCAGAGGATCTAATTTTTCTTCTTTTGTGCAATAAGTAGTTAGGTTATTTCAATGTTATCATTCTCATTGTAGCTTTTTGATTTTAGTGTATTTCCTCATTGAATATGAGATGTAAAAATTGCTTCTAATATTATCAAGATGAATTGTCTGTCTTACCAACTGGTGAGCTGAGATATTTATGCTAAAGGTTCTCTTTCTAACCTTTCTCCTCTAAGAAATCCTAGTCTGAAAGGTGAAAAAGCTCTGTAATGTGTTTTGTACAGGTTTTGCTTCACCTTCTTCATTCTTTTCAGTTTTTCCTCTCTCCATTTCTCCATTGTATTGAGTGCTCCATTGCAGCACTCTTTTTTCCAGTGCTGCAACATTTTTAATGCACCCAAAACAAAAAATCTTCTCAAGCCAAGAAATACATTTAATGCAAAAAGCAAAACAAAAGAGTTAAGGAAAGTCTTCTAAAAATTAACCTCTCATGTGTTGCTTAGTAAACTGAAAGTTTAGAGACTGAAGGTATAGTTTAAGTACTTAAAGCAAATTTGAGATCCTAATTACTAAATTATGAAACCATTCTGTTTTAAAATGCAGTGGATGCAAAAGAGGAGGAGGCAGTGGGACCGTATATATACAACTAAGGCAATAATTAATACATTTTGCATAATCAGTGTATAAAACTTTTTCACTTATGCCAACACACAGAATCTGAGTATTCATTGCCCTCTCTTGCTTCCACATTCAGTTGCATTTAATCTCATGCTAAAGGTGATGCAGTTGGTGTTTACAGACTAAACCAAGAATTTGTTCCCACCATTTTTCAGTTGCATTTAAATTTCTTAATACTCACTGACTGACATCATGCATGCAAAGTCTTAGAAAAGCTATTTTGACAGTTTCCCTAATAGTCTCTAATTTGAAAATGGGGGTTTGTCATGGAAAAAAAGCTCTAGAAACTAAAACAGGGCTTGATGAGCACCTGTAACTGAAACGCAGCAGATTCAGTGTTTCATTTGTGAGGATTGCATTTAAGCCTACATCTTCTGACTTCCCATGTCAAGTTCTGTTGAAGACAATTCTCTGCCTATCCTACTTGCTGTCTAAACACTTGTAAACTTAAACACAGTGATCATCATTTCACACAAACTACCCTCTTTTTTTTATCTCAAAGTGACATACATCCAAAGCATTTTAAAATCCATTTTAAGGAACACTGAGTATTTTCAGAACACCTATTAAACACTGCAAGGAACTGGTTACTCACCTTCAAAGACAAATATGCAGAAATGTTTGTTTGAGAGAAATTGTTCAGAGGAAGTCTGAGAGGAAAAAATGCCTTCTGCTTGTTCCTTTTAGGAAAAGGGAGGAACTAAGAGATTCCCAAGGTAGTTTCATGTGAGAAAGGAAGAAAATCCTTCAAATCTTCTTCGTCCCTTGGTCTTCCCTTTATAAGAATTTGTTTTACTTTTGCAAGTATGTCCCTACAAATCAGTTTGTTCTTTTTAACATAAGCTGGGTGTGAATTAAATCCCAGATTTTAACAAAAACTGTTAAAAGTTCAAACCTTTCTCACAGATTTTTTTCCTCTCTTTTTAGTAAAGACCTTTTACCTTGTTCAAACATCCATTGGAACTTTGAGTGTGTCTCTTTTCAGACAATGAATGTTCAAAATTCAGCAATAAATTATATTTATTGAGCTTTGAAATTTTGTATGCTCTGCAATGTTCTTTCTATATGGAATTTTCCAGAGTTGCACAAACGCAGATTTTCTTTCTGGGGTAACTTTCTGTCACTAATGTTTCTGCCAGCTATCATGCAGATTTATCAAAACTGTACACGTCTGAAAATCTTTGCTTTCTTGATGCTTGGTATTTCTCTGATATCAAAATCACTGCAGCACCTGCAAACTGTGTGAGCTTCCAAAGTCACCTTCCACTTTTGTGCCTTGGGTCTGACAGACTTGGAGTTCAAGGATGTGAAATAATCCAAGGCAGTAAGATAAAAACTTGCAGGTTTTATGTGAGCACAAGATTTTTTTTTTAACAGAAATTCAATATATACAATTTTTTTAATGGGGAACAGAATTTTGGGATCCCAGTGGTGACAGAAAACAAAATTTTAAAGCAAACATGCTGCCAGCTCAATCCTCTTTGACCTGTATTACTCATTAATACCACTGAATGTTAATTTTGAACAGTAGCATAAATTGCCTCTCTGCGTCCATGCCAGAATTATTTTTAGATTAATGAGAGATGGTTTGAATTAGAGAAACTGGATCTAGAAAGGACTTTAATAAGCAAAAATGTTGGTGGGTTTAGCCAGGATTTTGGTTTGGATTGTTAGAGAGAAAGGACATTTGTGATCCTGTTTTTATGGTCCTGCTGTACTTTCCCAGATGCCGAAGAAGCTGCATTTGGAGCCAAAAAACAGCTCAGTGTCCTGGAGCAGTTGCTGCTGGAGGCCTGGGTCCACCTTCACTCATTATCCCAGGGGTCTCATGAGAGGTCAGTGGCACTCACGACTCCCTAAGCAACTCTTACGTTGCTCAACTTTATTTTCTCTTACTCAGGGAATGGGTCCCTCCTTGGAGGAAGGCTGTGCTATGGAGCTCTGCAGTTCTTCCTTCCCCAGTTTTCTGTGGTCCACCAAACTCAGTGACAGCAGCCTGGGTCAGTGTAATACCATGATCGGGGGCAGCAGGCCTTGAGGGGTGAGCCAAAAAAACTGTGACCTAGAGATCACTGGGGAAAAAACAACTCTGAAGGCTTCTTCTCTCTTTTCAGAAACAGAAGATACTTCAGAGGCAATGAAAAAGTACACTGCTGGAAAAAAAACTCATAAAACCTGAAACACAAAAGCTCATTTTAAAAAACTTTTTGGGTTTTACAAAACAATTTGCATTAAAATATCTCCTCACAAAAAAAAAAAAAAAAGGTTATTTGGGTATTTTTAACCTGCTTTTCAATCTGTTATTCTCAGTCCCTTTAATTCTGGTGATCTCAGCAAACAGGCATTCACTGTGCTCCGTCCACATCTTTTTTATTCAATTTTATTTCTTACGTGCTCAAATTAACCAGTGGAATGGATAATATAAACATTCCCTGAATGCTTCAGCACCAGATTAATTCAACACACATACACACGTACACACATACACTGGCAGGTTGCACTAATTTCCCCATTGATAGAAAAGTTATTGCAGAAATGCCCCGTATTTGGGTTGTCACCAATGAAAATGAATTGCCCCTCTGGCCCTTTGTCTCACAGCATTACAAGCCAAACCTGTACAATTCAGGGGTTTTCTCTGGATAAGTTGCTAAGAGATTTCTCCCTTATGAATCAGGTTTTATTTGGACTCTTATAATTGCCAGTGATTTGAATTCTCTCCCCTACAGCTTCTTCTGTGAAGACTAATCAATAGAGTGAAATGATTTATTTGTAGCACATTAGTTATTCTTGAGGTTTATTCTTGCTTACACATCTGCATGCTGGGGATGATTACAAGACAGACACAGTAAAATCTTTAAATGTAATAAAGCACCAGCATTTCATTTAAGCTGGTCTCATAGCAAAAATGCAGGTTTCAAGGGCCTTAATGTCTCAGTTTGGTTTGTAACATTGAAAATAGCTATATCACATTCTCTTCCTTTGGTTCATGATCCGGTCTGTTGCTAAGAAACCCTTCCTCAGGTGGCTTTGAACTTCCTCAGCATTTTCATCTGCAGCTATACCACCTTGTTGAGCCACAGGATCCTGCTGCTGCCTCGCTGGAATTTACATTCCTTGCTGAAAGTGGTGCAGCCATTGTGCAGATAAGAAGCTAATTCATTGGTGTGTCAAAGCACTGCGCTTTCCTCTTCAGTATTTCTTGTCTCGTGGTTTTTAAGTGTATCATTTAAGGTTTTATGTAGGGAAAAAGTGTGCACAAGACGGAGCCAGTCGTTAAATACTCCGGCCTCTTCTGGACCCTCCCTTTTTTTGTGGTTTGGGCTTGTGCCATAAACAAATGAACCTCTTCATATCCCCAACCGTGTGCCTTCCATGGAGCTATCAGAGACTCCAACATGACAGTCTATTTCCTTGCTGTAAATCAAAATATTTGGAGGGGGTTTTTCCTTCCTCTTTTTCATGCTTCAAATAAAGCATGTCTCAGGATAGTGGCAGTGACACAAAGAGCAGACAGACTGTTGGAGGGAACGGTTTCTTTTAAATATCATTCCACAGAATTTAAGTGTACTGTGTTCAAACTGGTATCTGTTGATTGACAGCCTCAGAAATAGGTTATGCTGAACACTGAGTTCTTAACTGCACATGGAATACTGTATAAAGTAACCTATATACACACACCCATATGCATTTAGGTAAATGCACACTATGTTTATTCATTCAGAAAGCACATTTGTTGTGTGTGTCATGCCATCATTGCTTTAATCATCACTTTTTTGTCAATTTTAACATCTGATAAACATTGCAAAATTCAGCACATATTGAACGAGAAATAACTCTGAGGGAATATTTATGAATTGTCAAGTTAGAGTTTGTTTTTCAAATTAGTGAACTTCAAATCAGTTCCAAAAGAAAGAAGTCATGAAGCAAAAGCTCTCCACTAGGAAAAATTAAGTCAGCCAGCAACTAGAGGATAAATTCATAGGAAAAATAAATCTGACCAATATATTATGCAGTTGCCTTATTAACTGTGTTTCTGTTCTGAAATTTTCCTTTTTCCTTCTCCATTGTCTCCATAAATGTCTTTTCTTCTAGTGTTTTATACTTTAATATGGATGAATGTTTATATTGCCATATTTCTGGCAGCATCATATGCTCATCTAAACCTATTTGCATCTGAGAATTAACGTTTGCATATCTTGTATTTGTTAACATTGGGTCATACTCTCAGCAGGTGGAAAATGCCATGTCTTCTTTGACTTCAAGGGAACTGTGCCAGATGATTTTTTTCCATTGTTCCATTTCACCTGGGTTTTGAATCCTTCCAAAATATATCCCGATCTCTGAGTATGGTTTCCAAAAGTACAAAAAGAAATTAATATTTTGCAAAAAAAATGTAGATTTCTGAATAGGCCAAAAATATCTTAGCACCATGAACCCTAATATTCTCTGCTCCTCCAAACTATAAGTTATACAACTTCGTTGTGTTGCATGGCAGTTCTTTATCTGAAAGGTTAGGAAAGGTTTTAAAATGTGCTTATCTTGCCATTTTGTGTTTATATTTTCAGAGAGTTAATGTGGATAAAGAAAAGAAACCAAAGTGTAGAACAAAGTTCCTTGGATTTCCTGTGACCATGGGGTGTTTGGTGCAAATGTCTTTCATTTAAGAATTGAATAACATACAAATAATTTGGGGTTGATCTAATAGTTATAATTAATACAGGGAAAAGGTCGAAACTTTATGAAATTTAGCCATGAAATCTCACTTTCTTCATTTGCAAAAAGATACTGTTGCCAAAGGTAATTCAGTATCTACAAATATTCAGATTAAAAGATGGCTGAAGTTTAAAAACTGAGATTTCCTCTTTGCTGAATAGCTAAAGAATATTATTTGAAGGATGGAAAGATCACTTAATCTGAGCAGTGGGCTGAGGCATTGACTTCAGCCAGAAAAACTATATCTGAAACCAAACTTTACAAGAGATTTCGGTGTATTGTGGCTCAGCTAATTATTTAGACTTCCCTCACAAAAGTTAAATCAAAATGAATGTTGTTCCAAAGCTTTTGAGAACATGAAAAAGATAGAAGTAGAGCAGAATCTGACTCAGCTTTTTTTATTTTCTCTACCAATCAAGCATTTTGACAGAGTCAACAGTTCCTCTGTCACATTCTGTGGAGGTTTTCTATTAAAAGAAAAACACTTAAATACTTTTCTTCTTTAGCAGGGAGGAAATGTTTTACCGCACTCTCCAGCTATTGCTGAAGCATGTGCTAACATTATACTCTGCTTGATTATCTATTCACCATTTCTCAATAGGATTTTCTATCTAAGACACAAACATGATTGAGACAGGAACACACATCAGGAGATGACCTGGTGCAACTCCCTGCTCAGAGCAGGGTCAGCCAGACCGGGTTGCCTGGGGACGTGTCCAGTCAAGTTCTGAGTAATAACTCCAGGACTGGAGACTCCACAGCTCCTCTGGGCAACCTCTACCAGTGTTTGATGACCCTTGAGCTGGGTCTGGCTGAGATGGAGTCAATTTTCCCATAGCAGCTCTCACAGTGCTGGGCTTTACACTGGCAGCCAGAAAGAACCTGCCAGTGTTTGGGTACTGCTGGGCAGTGCTCCCACAGCATCGAGGCCATCAGACGTTGCCTGCTGATGGGAAGCAGAGAATGAATCTTTTGTTTGCCTTTGCCTCCATGTGTGGCCTTTGCTTTTACTCCATTAAACTGTCTTTCACTTGGTTGTCAAATTCTTTTTCATGTGATTTTCTTCCCCCTAAATTGCCGAGGAGGGAATTGATAGAGTGGATTGGTGGGCGTCTGACTTCCCCCCAAGGTCAAACCATTGCGCACACTCTCCGCAAAAGTGTTTTCTTTACTTTCCTGTATTTCAATTTGCTCCAATTGCCTCTTCTCTGGGGAGCTCAATGACAGGACAGGTTTCTGGCTCCATCTTCTTTACATGCCCCATCAGTTATTTATAGACATTGATAAGACTCCCCTGAGCAGTCTCTGCTCCAAGCTGGAGAGTCCCAACTCTGTCTATACTCATTCTGACCCTTGCCCCAGACACCTTCTTGACTTTCATATGTTTACAAATTATTTCCGGGATTGTTTACCCCATCATTTTCCCAGGAATCATGAGAAAACTAATGAGTCTGTAGTGCTCTGGATGCTCTATCTGGCTCATCTTGAAAATAGGGATGACATTTGCTTTCCTCCAGTCCTCAGGAACCTCCCCCAGTTGTCACAACTTTTCACAGAGGATTGGCAGGGCAAATTTTACCTGTTGAGACTGAGGTGGGCACATTGACCTTGCCAGTTTATAATTCAGTCTTCCTAATGTCCCCTGTCATGCCATTTCCTGCCCCATTCAGAGGCAGTTTCCTTGGTCCTCCTTTTGCTGATGAAGGTCTGGGGGAGTCCTTCTTCTTGCCATACACGTTCCTTGCCAAGTTTCAGGCCAGGTGGTTTGTGACTTCACTAAACCCATCCTGGCAAGGTCAGACTATATTCCTCCCAGGTCACCTGACCTTGTTCCCCCCTTAATCCTCCCTTTTTATGTTTGGGTTTGGCAGCAGCTCCTTGTTCATCCATACAGACCTCTTGGCTTCGCTTCCTCCTGCACATGGAGATGGAACCATTCTTGAGCTTGGAGAAGGTGGCACTTGGAAATCAACAACTTCTTCTCCCCTCTTCTCTCTATATCCCTTGGCATACCTTGAAGTCCACCCCAGTGCCTGGCCTCCTGAGGTCCAGGCTTGCAATAATAATTTTTTGTCATTCTCCCTCCTCACAGGATCCAAAATTGTGGCATCTCATTGTCACTGCAGCAGATGTTGTCTCTGTAAGAAACCACCACACTCTGGTCTATTAAGTAAAAAAGTAGGACAAATCTGACCTATCTCTGTAACAGAATATGTTTACTTTTTTTGAAAATTATTGTGATGGGGCCTTTGGTCTTTTAAAACCTTGAGAATTAATCTTTTGGAGCCAACATTATAATGTGTCTGGATTTTTTTTTTTTTTTGTAAATTATTTCAGGGCAGGAGGCGAGGGTGAATGGGGAGGAAATGGTTTCAGAGGAGTCATAGGGGAGCCATAAGAAATCTGTTTGTGAAGGCCAAATCACAGACCAGGTCCTGGGTGGGCCAGCTCTCTACTCTCCACAGTCTTCACAGGGAAGAAATTATTCTAGTTACAGGTAGTTCCCACCCATTCTTGCCTTAGTTCACAAAAGCCAGATTCCCAAGGAGTGTAACAGGAGAGTGCAGGATTAGGACAAGACAAACAGTGGCCTCTGCAGTCTTGCCTTTTCCCAGACTGAGACCAAACAAGATGCAGCCACTGACAGGTCTATACAAAACTTCTTTTACTTTCATTTTTTAGCAGCTTAGAGACAGAACCACCTGAGAAATACCAGAACTAATTTTGATGGAAATTTTGTTATAGCAGAACTGCTTTTCTTAAAAGATGTAAAGAGAAGCTTTAGAAAGAAAGAAAGAAACCTTAAAGAGAACTTTAGGAAAGGTGCAGTTTACTTATATTTACATGCTATTAAAAATTTTTGGTATGGAGTACTACAATAAGTAATTTGTAGATGTAAGAATTTATGTTAAAAGTCTTCCTTGGTTTTGGTTTATGTAGCAGGCTTTTTATAACACATTGACGAGTAATTTTCTACTTAGAGTAAAAGTTTTGTTTCAAATCAGAAAAATACGCTTGAGAACAGAGAGTAAAATTTTAAACATATAAAAATGATGCAAAACAGTATTGATGCAGGAAAAATGCTAGGGAATTTTTCAAGGAAATTTTGAAAACAGATAAGTCCATGAATAACTTTTTCTGTTTTGTTTTTATAATCCTCTTGCCAAAAAATAACATCAAAAAGTGCTGGAAAAGCCTTGTAAAATCATTTAGCCCATTCTTCAACCCATGCCAGTGCAGCATTATTCCTCAGAGTGCATTCTCCACTGTCTTGTCCAAGCTCAACTGCATATGACTCAAACAATGTGTTTCCACACTTCTCTTGGGAGATATTTCTACACTATAATGGATCACATTGCTAGGAACTTTTACTAAATGCTCCTTCAGTCAGTTTTAATCCATTAATTTTACTGACATGCTACTGGGTCGCCATAACCAGCACATCATTCTTGCTGGTTTTCTAGTATTCAATTATTTGGAAATGACCAGAGCACACTGTCTTTCGTCCTGGTCATCACTAACCTTAGGTAGCACACCAGGGTTAAGAACATTTATTTTTTAACTATTTTTCAGGATAGTTTCTTGTGCTTATTTTCATTGCTTTTCCAGGTCATTGACTTTCTTTGATATTCTGGTTCTTTTCCTTCCCATTTCTGATTTTGTACCATTTCACCTGGAAGGGACTAGTATCAGATTCAAATTACAGCAATGAGTATTTCTGATAAGTTCAGTCAACTTTTCTCCTTCCTGCTGAAGAAGGTGGTTAAGACATTTATAATATATCCTGAAAGACTGAGGTTGGCATTTTGCTTGCAAAGTATTCTACACTGTTGGCAGAAAGAAGGGTTATGATTAAAAATAAAATGCCGTTCAATAACTTACACTTCATGATTTCACATTTCAAGTAACTTTAATTTTCTGTTGCAGGAGATATTAAAACTATGAATAAAATTTCTTTCTACCTGGATCTAAAATGCTCTCTCCTCACTTAATTTGTTCATGGTGTGCAGCCAGTCCCACATGGGGACCCTTCTATGTTTTTTGTCAGGCCATAAGAGGTAAGAAGAAACCATATTAATACAGCAATAATTTGTTTCTTTTCTGTTTTACAATGTGCTCCATCCTCAGGTGACACATTCAGAGACCTGTACCTTGAGGGATGGCTCTAGTTTTCTTAGACATCTGTTTGTCTAGAGGTCTTTTGCATGTTCCAAAAATTAATCTGGTTGGATTCAGGATTCAGTAGCCAATTTAAGCACTGTAGAAGAGTGGGTGTGACTTATGCCTTTACTGAGTTTTTTCATTTGTCCCAAATCATATAAATGTGGTAACTATTAATGAATCTGTCTTCTAGCTTTTTTTTCAGCCACCATGCACTGCAACTCTCATATGAAAGGCATTTTGTTCCTTTGTAAGAAGCTGTGAAAAGCTACCCCAATTTTAAACTAAAAATGTGCTTGATTTTGGACTTCTTATGTGTAAAAAGTAATAATAAATTGAATGTCTGCAACAATGGATCATGTAATTCCACGTGTAGCTAATTAATTACTGATTTTTTTTAAATGAGAGTTTTTTGCTTTTAGTGGAAAGAAGTATGGAAAGACAGAGCTTTACTTTCTGTATATGGGTTAATCAAGTTGCCTAGTGAAATATGTCCTGTCCACAACAAGGAAGTTGGAACTAGGTGATTTTTAAAGTCCTTTCCAAGCTGTCTGTTGTATGATTCTATGAAGTGAACACTTTGTAATGCTTGCAGGGCTTTTTAAAAATTTTCTTTATTTTCTTTTTTTTCCTTTTTTTCCTTTTTTTGTTTTCTAATGTAAAAGGCTGAACTGAAAAGAGAGGAGCCAAGCAGAGGAGAAGCAGTGACATGCTACTTCTCAGCAAAATGCAAAGAAGTAACACTTGAATGATGGCATTTGGGTGGAGAATGCAATCAGTTCTGTCTCATGTAACACTTGAAAACTCTGCCATGTGGTGATCACCAGCCAGGTTCAAGAGTCATTGAGAAGGGAAACCTCAGTTATCTGATTTATGAACTATGACTTGCAATCCACAGAGACAATGCTTTTAATATACTGGGCTTTCCTTTTGTTTCCGACTACTGCCTTTCCTTTCATCAGTGTGTTCATAAGGATACAGCTGCAGGCTCAGAACTCTGAATAAAAGATTTTTTTGGGCAACATCCTTGTCTTTTGTTTAATTACAGTATTAAGCACACATACATTGCTTTATAAACAGGAAAAAAGTGTTGAGAATCCTTAATCAGAACTGCTAATCACAGCTTTTTATATGTGTTTATTCAGAGAGCTAGGCCACTTTCCACAGTAATTTAAATCTCTTGCACCCCCACTAGTCTTAACAGAAAAGACAAGAGCATGGTAAGAATAAGAGGTTGGGATTTGTCTCCAGAGAAAAAAAATCCTTGTCTGGCATTTGAAGCTATGCTATAAAACACTTGCTCAGTTAAGACTGACAAACTTCCTGAAGATTTACACTGTAAAATTTACAAAGAGGAAGAGATGCTAGAAACATAAGCAGTTTTTCACAGCTGTCAGTCTCAAAAGCAATATCACTGACACAGCCACTGAGAGATGTGTCAAAGTGAAGAACAGGTGAAAGAAGAGCATCTGTGGTTTGACAAAGTACTTGACTAATCAAGCCAAAGATGGAAGCAATTTCAATTGCTGCTTGTTATTATGATACAGAAGATTTCCATAGGTGATAAAGACCCAGAGCAGGTCCTATTTTTATTAGGCACTTTACGAGACTTTACTGAGGCACTGAAAGGATAGACCTCACTAATTGTGCATAATTGCTGGAAAGGAAAAAATATGTCCCTGGAGTATTTGCAATCATATCATGATTACCTGGGCTGCAGTAATTCACTTTGATAACTTGGACTCAGTGAATCCAGCTAAATCTACTACTCTACTGGAGTAACAATTCCATAGACTTCCTTAAGTTTGCCACTTCCATTAACCTCTGTGACAACAGGGAAGCTGACTTTTTTCTTATGGATTTACTTAGGTTGACATCACTTTTTTCATCTCCTGTAGCTAAATAGAGTCAGTGAATTACCATTTCCAATGTCATAACAGTATGTAACCACCTATAATCTTTATATATTTTCCTTAGCAGTTATTCTGAGTTATCCTGCGCTCTCCTCTCCCCAGATTTTGAAAAAGACTCTCATAAAAGCATCAAGCTACGGAATATGTAGCTCCCAGAAGTTTAAAACAGATGATTGGAGTATAATTATCTTCTGAAGATATGTGGGTGATGTGGAAGGAAATTATCCTGAGATCTAAATCCTGGTGTACATATTATTTTAAGGAACTTATGAATGACAAGGAGTCACAGTATTTGTTCTATTCGAAGGAAAACAGTAGTGGTTTCACCTCAGTTTAATTATCTCTGGTTTCTTATGCAAGGAAGAGTAGTTTTACCTAACATTTGAAGTTCTTAAAATTATTTATCTCATGTAATCTATCAGGTTTTGGTTTTTTCTTTGTATCTCTGCTAGGTTTGGATTACTTCATCTTACACAAATGCTTATGGCTCATCTCTGACTTCAGATGAACAAGCACCAGACCCTGTGAAGTCAATGGGAGCTGCACTTGGATATTTGAGAGAGCACTTGGGGCCTTTAGCCTTAACACAACAAAATATGCTATAAATTATTTTTAAATTATATTAGCAGAGAACTAGCATTTCCCCTGTGCAGCTGATTCTGTTTGTTCTCTATCTTTCACTAATTTTTCTCAGGAAATGTTTACAAGTGCAGTCACGTATGAAATCTGATTAGCTGAATTGTAACTATGAAAAATAACTGGCTTAGAATTAGGTAGCAGAGACTGAAAGTGCCTTTAGGAATTCAATCAAATTTATGCCCTTGTACGTGGAGAGCAATTTAGCTCTAAAATTTGTACCACATGTAATAAATCCAATTTAATTTTGAAAGACCCCTTTGTTTAGCATTGGATTTAAATATAGCATAAGCTATTTCTCCTTCTACCTATAAAAAATGTAAATTATTCATGTTACCTGTATTCAGTGACCTCTAGATGAACCTTCCAAACCACAAATGACCTGCTTCAGCACAAGTTCATTCCTAGGCTGTGTGCACAGTGTCTAAATTAATCTTTCAAAGCTGCAATTACAGGTTATGTTACTTTTAGTTTGGCTGCAGCAGATGATTAGTTGGTATATATGACATTTTGATTGGTCCGAGAAAAATCCTTAAATTAGAGCTTTCTGATATTATAGAACCAAAAGCCTTATAAGTCATTTTTGTATGCCTTGGGCCAAATTGTCAGAACAGTTCTGTGGTCCTCATCGGTGGTGTGCTGGATCTATTTTAGTAACTGTTTTAAATTTTTTCTTCTGTTTTTCATAATACACAATACTAGTATATTCCCAGAGGTTCAAATGGTATTTTCCTACTGGCCACTTAACTCCTTAAAAGATATTTCTCTTTTATCACTGAAGTTTTTCAACTTTCACAACTAGTTCCTGAGAAAAGAAAGTAAAATCCCTCCCATGTTTACTTTCTCTATGGGGCAAAAGGAAGATTGTTTTCATTTCTTTGGGGTGAAAGTATAAGAAAAAAACTGCACAGAGAGATGAAATTGGCAAAAATATGGATCTTGTTGACTGGCTGAAGCTTCCGGGGAAAGGAAAACACTACTGAATATTGATCTGTTTGCTTGTCTTGTAGTTGCATTCAGGAAAAATAGAAATTATTTTGATTTAATAACAAAAACCTAAGTTAGACTGTAAAAAATTGGAAATCAACTTGTGTAACTTAATGATTTTACTCTTGCAGCCATTTCTCTTATTTCTAATTCAACCATTTGACATGGTATGGGCCCCCTTAGTTCTGCCTCAGTGGTTCAAGGCTAGTAGATATGAGTAGGATATAACCATATGATCATAACCATGTTCTCAGTTGCCAGTCTATTGCAGCATTTCTTAGCAAATCTGCATCTCTCCCCCTCATCTTCTTCTTTAGCCTCAGCTTTAGACAGCTCATCCTTTGACTCCCCCATACAGAGACTGAACCATATCCAGGCCCCTGTGGTTGGCACCCTGTCCTTCACGTGTGAAGTAGTATTTCAATGCTCTAGTATTGATAATTTTTTTGCCATCCAGTTAGGAGACATCCCCTTTCCTTTTGGCTAAGTCTTTTTTAGTCAGTGGGCTGCATAAATCAACATTGACCACATGGAAAATGTACAAATTATTAAATTCCTTAAAGAGTGTTAAGTGACGGACACAACTGAAAGGAATCAAACGATGGATCAATCAAAGCCAATATGAGATAAATCCTTCTTCCTTGTTTTCCTTCCCTTTTCCTCTGAATATTTACATGCTTTTTTTTAAAGGCAGGGAAAACTATGTAGAAAGGATAAGATTCAATCCATGCATCAAAACAAAACAGCCAGGGTAACTACAGGTTTCTGGGATCTGGCAAAAGATCCAAGAGTTTTCTACAGGCTTCTGGGGTCTGAACGGATGCCTGAAGCATTTTGTACTAATATATTTGGAAAACAGTCAAGTCACATAGGTGGCCCAGTGAGTGTGAGCCGTACTGAGTGCATTATGAATCCTTGTGCTCAGTCTGAGTTGTTAGTTTCTTTTATCCTGTAGGCTTTTGGGGCTCTGATAACTGCTGCAGATTTACTGTGGCTTCAGAATTCTGTATAGGTGTCTCAGTCTGACGTTAAAACAAGCCAACTGAATGAAGGCTGGCCATTTTTGGCAAATGCTAGGATATTTGATAACTTTTTTATTTAGGCAGTTGACTAGCATTAAATTAGCACAGCTAATTCAGTACAATTGTCAGTAATAGGGTGACTGTCCTTATCATAAGCCCATCTGAGTGACACATATATCAATTTGTCATAAGATACACAAAGAGGTGGCTTGTAGATGTTATCCTTATTGATGGGATTCCAAGGTATGCAAAAAAAAAAAAAGGAAGTTATTGTAGCTCTCTGGATCCTTAGTATTAGGTTTCAAAAACCACAGGCAATTCAAGCAGCCTTCTGAGAGCAGGGGATTATTATTTGTTCCTTAGGATATCCATTACGTTTTGGGTTTCTGTAGCTGTATAGCTGCCCAAGGAACTATAAAATAAAGCCAAAGGACCTATTAAGTCAAAAATATCATGCAAGTGGTGTCACAACTCACTTTAATTTGTTGTATAAAGTGCAGGTAATGACTTATCCCACCATTGGAAACTCTGATTTAAGTTCTCAAAAGTTAGAGCTATGTCTTTCCAAAGCCATCAGCATTTGACCCAAGACCTCTCCAGTTAAGAAAAGTCAGACTGGGAGACCTTAGCTACCTTCATTGGATATCAGAAGTCAGGATCCTAAGGTCTGTGTAGATGTCCTGGTGGCTCTGTTTCCAGAAGTGCCAAGCAGCAAGCTTTGGACCAGGCTCCAGTACAGGGCTTTGATTTCAGAGTTTGATTTTGACCCTACACAAAGAGGTAGAGGGACTTTTTATGAAAGGTTGTAGTGAAAAGACAAGGGGTAATGGCTTCAAACTGAAAGCAAGTGGAGTTAGATTAGACATTAGGGAAAAATTCTTCCCTGTGAGAGTGGTAGAGACCTGGCACATGTTGCCCAGACAAATTGTAGATGCCTCATCCCTGGAAATGTCCAATCCCGGTTGGATGGGGCTCTGTGCAGCCTGATCTAGTGGAAGGTATCCCTGCCCATGGCATGGAGGTTGGAAAGAGATGGTTTTTAAGGCCGCTTTCAACCCAAACCATTCTGTGATTCTATGAAATTATCAGGTGAGCAGAAGTCAGCACCAGTCACAACAGTCCTGTCTTTCAGCCACTGCTCGGGGAGGATCACAGGGCCATGAAGTTGCTTTGCCAAAACTGCAGCTGCAGAAACAATGTAGATCCTCGACCTTGGACCGATGGAGCTGCTCTTGAGGAGCTGAGCCTGCTGGGAGGTAAAACTGTAATACAAAGAGACTGGTAGTCCCAAAAAAAAAAAAAAAAAAAAAAAGATTACTACCAGAACACCTATTGATGAAATACTGTTAAAGGGATGTTGGCAGCATTTGAAAAGTGTTCCCAGTTGTGTTTTTAATAACATTGGCCCAGAGAATGAGAATGTGTACTCTGAGTTGTAATAACACTGAGGAATGTACTAGACCACAAACTGAGCATCGTAAAACCGTTGTTTTCACATTTTCCTAATAAAATGCCATGGCATTGTAAATCTGTTTTTATTCTATTTGTAATGGCAGAAATGTGTTTATCATAAAATCAAACCCTACTTCAAACTGTAGGCCATAGGACAGTGATATTATTCATCCTGTTCGGGATTATGGTTTGCATCTCTCCTATCTGAACAAAAAATTGCAATATGCTACTTAAAATCGCATACTTTTAAAATGCATTATAACACTAGGTGCACACTCAGGTCTGTGCTCACATTGCAGCTTGTGGCAAAGTAAATCAGAAAAGTATAAAGCGGTTAAATGACAACATGTGAAGTATGACTATCTGGAATAGTTGTGACAGAGGCTCGGTGTGAAATGGCAAACACAACTGATTAGTCATGGTATAATTGCATGTGCTCAAGTTTCAGTTTATCAATGATTACTTTCCTCCCAAGTGCCGAACACCCAAGTACCTATTAATTAAATTTAAAATCATGCCTCAGTCTATAAATCATGAGGTTGTAACAATTGAGTTCCCTCTAAACCAGACTATTTCATTTTGTGATATATATTTATTTTGCTGCACCTCTTCAGCAATGTAAATGTGTGGAAATTTGCAAGGAAGAAATTAAAGTGATAGATGTATAAAAGCGGTCTTCAATGGCTCAGTTGTATCAAAATTTCCCACCCAGACAGAACATTCAGCAATACCAAATTAAAAAAACCCTACAAACTCATTGTGAATTGCAACATAATGTTGTTCTTTAATAAATTATGACAAAGAAAGCTTTTTAGAAGATAATGGGATTCACTGTCACGTCCAAATAGAAGGTACCATGCAAAAACTATTATTTTCTCATTTTCTGGTCCTCTTGGTATGATGCCTCAGGTAAAAAAGTGTAGGGCTTTGTGGATATAACGTAAATTATGAATGGGGCATTCTGTAATTGTAAAAAATAGAGCCACAAATGTCTGTATTAATAGACCATTTTGATCTCTACACTTGATTTTTCACTTGAGAGGGCAGTAGCTTCATCTTATTCCACTTGAGAGGCCGAATCCCTTCATGATGAGTACCCACTCCACTGTGAGGCATTGAATACCAAAATCAAGCACTCGCTCTTTGTGGCTCTGCTGTTCCTTTCTGGGAACCACCTAAACCAATTTGAATGGAAAGGTGGAAGTGGGAGAATCATCCCAAACAGGAAAAGACCAAAAGCACTTGAGATCAGGAAAGGAGCAAGCTTAACAAGGCTCTGAGCTGAGGCAGCCTCTCATGTTTTCATTACCTTCTATTCATCTCCTACAGTTCTGCCAGAAAGATGATGCTGCAGGATTTTATTTAGAGTAAGAGGGCCTGTGATGAGATTGCTTCAACCCATTTAAGAAGCCAGGCATACAAAATGTGATTTAGGATACAAACTGAAACATGCTATGGATACAAAATTTATGATAAAATTACATTACAGTGGCTCAACCTGAATGGATCTATGTTTCTCCTTTGTATAAAACATATTGTACCAGACCCTCAGTGGGGATACATTTTCAGAGTTCATTCACTTTCACAGAGCTACACAAATCTACACCTGGTGAGGATCTTGCCTAATATTGATTTTCTTCATAACATTTCAGCAAGGGATTTAATACAGGATTAAATGTGTATTTCCTCTCTTCCTGCTTATATTGCATTCTCTGTGTGTTCTTAAGATATCTATAGACAATTGAAACAGAGGTTATGCATTGATCAATACTAGAAAAGGAAAAAAAGTGAACAAATCTAGTTAGACAAGGTCAATCAAGGAAGCAGATGCAGCTCTGAGTAGTAAGACATGTTTTAAGGGAGTACAAACTAGTGAGAAAGACTTGTGGACATCTATGACTTCTAAAAAACTGGGAATGTTTATCCCGAACTATCTTTAAAATGAGGCATTTCACTGTTGAATGTCTCAAAGCAGAAAATACAATCAAACAGGTAGATAGCCCCAGAATGAATTGCTAAAGAATAAATCCAGAATTTGTTGTAAAAGCAACTGAAAATGTATCCTTCAAAGTATGAGAGGTTTTTTTTAAAAAAAATTTCAGTCGTCATTTTATAAAAATATCATGAGGATGTTTCTAAATGGGACTAGGAAGCTGAGAAGCTACTGGAGAAGGCCCAGCAGAGGCTACAATGGTGATGAGGGGTATGGAACATCTGTCTTATGAGCAGGAGCTGGGCCTGGTTAGACTAGAGAAGAGAAGGCTAAAAGGGGCCCTCATTATTGCACACAAATATCTCCGAGGTGGGTGCCAAGAGGAGGGTGCCAGACTCTTTTCAGTAGGGCCCAGTGACAGGGCAAGGCCATAAAGTAAAACACAAAAAATTCCACATCAACACGAGGAGGAACTTCCTTACACTGAGGGTGGCAGAGCACTGGAGCAGCTGCCCAGGGAAGGTGTGGAGTCTCCTTCTCTGGAGACATTCCAAACCCCCTTGGACACATTCCTGTGTCACCAGTTTCATGTGACCCTCTCTTGGAGTGGATTATTTCCAGAGGGCCGTCCCAAACCAAACCATCTTGCGATTCTGTGAAATCTACTTCTCTAATTCAAGCACCTTTTGGAAGTTATTCATTATTCTATTAAATCACTGGGGGTCTGCCATAGGTAAATTCAGACAACTGCTTGGGAATAGATTACCCATGTGGGTGCTTGAAATAACAGTTTTTGAAAAATATCTATATCAAATATCTCACAAATATCTACAGCTACTTGCAAAATCAACAAGGTTGCTTAAATTCCCAATAAACTTGGATATGCTACAGATTGGACCTTTCATCACGCACTAGAGTAGCTTAGCAAGAGTTTAAAAGGAAGATGCACCATAGGGGATACAATTCATGTAGGGAATTTATCCCACCGAGGAAAAAAAGTCCTCATATCTCAGAACTGGAGGCATAATGAGACACTTTCAGGTCTATTTTAAAGTTTTCAAAATAATATTTTCTTTATATAGCTTTGAACAAAAAAAAAAAAAAAAAAACCCAAAAAAAAAAACCAAAAAAACCCCCACACATATTAAAGCAGAAAGCTTTTAGATAAACCATTTTTTTTCAGTCAAAACTGCCAATGTCATAATGTCTGTATTCTAGTCATGTCTAGTAAGTGGTGAACCTGATGTAGCCAGAGCATTTCTCTGCTCAGTGTTACAGAATTACAATGGAAGCAAGTGATAGGCTTCCACAAATAAAAGACTAGAGATAAAGAAAAGATCCTTCATTTTCCTTCTACAGGGCTCAAAAGGAGAAATGGGCTTCTGTTTATCACATACTTAATGACTGAATCTGGATAAGAAAGACAAAGATCTTTTCAACAATTAAAAATGCAGTGTTTATAATCCTAACAGGTCTGACAAAGTATGATAATATTTGACATCTAGCATTGTGTGTTGTTGTTAGTGACACAAAAAACAAAGATAGTTAACAAGTAATGGTTCAGTTCTAGCAACTGTTACTGGAACAGACCACAAGTAATCCAAAAATTAAAGATTAAAGAAAGGAATTGGCTGCAAAAACATGGGGCAAGGACAAGGTGTGAGTCCTTATGTCAGAGTAAAGACAGCTGCAGTTCATCAAAGCAATAACTAGAATGCCTGAGTAGATAGATATGATTCTTTAAAAATTCAACCAGTCTACCTAGACCTTCTGTGAAATATGTTGGGCAGGCAATCCTCTGCACTGGACCTCTGAAGGACTTAAAGGGTTTTCCTCTCTCCAGTGACGCAAGGAAATGGAATGAAGTTGCATCGGGGGAACTTCAGATTAGACATCAAGAAAAAGTAATTCCCTGGGAGGGCAGCTGGTCACTGGAACAGGCTCTCCAGGGAAGTGGTAACAGCATCAAGCCTGGCAGAGTTCAAGGAGCATCTTTATGACACTGTTTAGTGACAGGCAGCCCTGCAAGGAACAGGGAGTTGGACATGATGATTCTTAAGGGTCCACTTCAATTCAAGACAGTCTATGACTCCAAAGTGTTGTATCTCACATGTGTGTTTGAATATGTAGATGGCATCTCTTTCCTTCACCCTTTTTTAATTCTCTGAGCATTTAAATCTAATTTTTTATTCCTTCCTGAAAAATTAATTACTGTGCTTGACAGCTGTGGCTATACAGGAATTTGCCAGCTCTTAAAGGTCTGTCTTTGATTTATTATTTAATGGTTTTTATGTGCCCAACACGAAAGCTCTTTACCACCATCAGAAATTTCAGAAATTTCTCAGTAAAACTGATGCAACCTGAAAAGTTCCCAACAGTGTCTATGCATTCTATCCATTGCCAGATTCCCTTTGGAGAACAGTGGCTGCAGACTGCTGTAGAGAATTCTCGATGCAAAGCTGCACAGCTCACCTTCCACTGTTCTTCAGCAGAATGTACACCATTATTTTGAAATAATAAGCCTTGGCTTCTCCTCCTCTCTCAGCTGTGGTATTGAATGTTTTGGCTGTGTTTATTCATTATTGTCTCTTGGGAAAACATGTAATAAGATCTCTGCTTTACTTATAGTTTTTGGGGAAAAGGCACTGTTGTTACTGCTCTGTTGTTCCATGGGACAACTGCACATTGTCCTCTCCTGATGGATGTGACCAGTTCCCCATCCATTACTGAATCTCCAGGGACTATTGCAGTATAAATAATATATAAATTCTATGAAAAAATCTGCCAATAAAGTGTCTCCTTGTCACACTAAGTAAACTTAGATGAATACACTTCAAATTATTGGAGTTTAACTTAGCTAAAACCAATACTACACAAAAGAGTACCAGCCTAAAAGTTTCCATTTTAAACTTATCTGTATGGTTTGAGAAACAAACTCTTGTTAAGTTTCATGTGTTGTCTCCTAGTATTTGCAATAAAATATGGCTAAGGAGTGTGATTATGCTTGATGTATGCTGCCCTTAATGTATGGTCAACGTAGGTAATGGAAGGGTGTTAGGAAGCTTGCACTTAAGCACTTTCTTTAACATGCATTATAGAGAGCTACGGCAGTCTAAACTGTGGGAAGAAAAAAAGGCAACAAAAACAAAAACAAAGAAAACAAAAAAAAAAATTTCAAATGCATTTTAATTGCTGTGTTTTATTTTAGGCTAATAAAGAGAATTATTAAAGGAGACTTTTCTGTGATCCGACATTTCTCAAATTAAAAAGAGAGAGAGACAGAAAGAAAGAGAATGAGAGAGAGAAAGCAGAAAATCAATAAAGCAAGGAAGAAAAAAGCAAGCAAGCAAGCAAGAATTACCTGTTAGTGCAGAAATAAAGACTTTCTGCAAGATAGAATCATTAATGAAGAGCCCTTTAAGGAAAAATATTTATAGCTAAAGAAAATATTCAATAATTTTTGATTATGAGTGAGCATGAACTAAACAGCAATTAAAATATTAAGAGTTCTAATATAGAAAGAAAGCTAATAGTAATTAATTTTTTATTGAAAAAATAATATAGTAGCTAAAAGATAAGGAAAACTGGGGGGTTTCTGCCTTCCTAGAGCTAGTCTAAAGTTCACTATTTTGAAAGGATTCAATAAAGAAATTTAAATTGTACAAGCAGCTGTAAATAAAGAGATTTTATAAAGGAGGACCTTTCAAACTGTAGATAGACCCACATCACCAATAGTGTCTCTTATCTTACGGGAATGAACTGCTTCATTCAAGAATATACACAAGAGAGTGTGTTTTCAGATTTTAAAATCATAGATCATAGGAGACCCCTTGCACCTCATGTTTTATTTTGACATGGAATGTTGAATTTCCATCATCTCTGTGAACCATGTACCTCTCCCACTGGTTAACTTCCCACCTCATCATATTACTATTATTTTTTCTACCTACTCTTCATTTAGACCTGGTTCAAGGTGCACTTTGACACATGTAGGTAAATACTCATATTCACAAAAGTCATGGGGAATATTCAATTGACCTAATGTTGGGTTTAAGCATTTAAGTGAAGTATTTTGAAATGGAAAGGACTCTGCCTAAAAGCCAGCCCTTACTGCTCTCTAAAGAGCAACAGTTTCCATACACCAGGGGAATTCCAAGTGCAAAAGCTCCTGAACTGAGAGTTCAGCCTCAGTTTTGTGATGGTGCCACTTTGTCCCTTGAGGACTCAAGAGGATCTGGTCCATCAGACCTCACATCTTCCTCAACTGTTCAGAGTGGAAGACTCAGATCACTGTTCTGTTATTCTGTGGTTTTGACCCAGCTTCTCTATATACATTTTAATTTCATTAGGCTGCAGTCTGTTTGAAGGAGAAGAAATGTGTTGTATTTCAAATTTTGTTGGCTGACACTTCATTGCTATAATGGACCATGACTCATGTCAGGTTTGAGCAAACAGCTTTAACTATACACATGTAGGCTGTCTTTAACACGTATTGTGCCCACTATGTCTTTCAAGGCTTTATCTTTTCTGATCTGACTGTTATTTTTCTTTATATTGAACAGACTGAGGAGATAAAAGAAGATAGCCACATTGCAAACACATTATGCAAGATGCTACATAGGCTTCTGCTTATTCCCACCCAATGCCCACCTTTTCCTGGGCACAGCTTGCTTTATAACTTAAATCGTGATGACACACATGAAGCAAATACAAGGGAAAATTCTGGAGAAATAATGGGCTTTTTTTATTACAGTTTGGCTTCATATTGCAAATAAGTACTGAGAGAACCATTTACCTGTTTCATCAAGGCAACGTTAAATTAATAGACACTAGTCAAACTGTTCAAAAGATGCAAAATCTGAACTTTTCCAGCAAAGTTTATTATTTTGAACATAACTTTCCATACATCAGTAAAATAGGTAAATAATAAAGCTAAATAATTTGACATTTCACAGAAATGCAGCAATCTTTTCAAGAAGAACAGAAAAATTTGGCTCTGTGGTATTAGGATTTCTTAACTTATTCACATGCTGTGCCATCTAATCTGGTTGCTGGTGATTTATTTATTTGGGGTTGGGGGTCTTTGACATTTTTTGGTTGGTTTGTTGGTTGGTTGGTTTTGGTTTTTTCTCTGTCCTAGTTATGGTTTCTTACCATTTTCCACCAATAATTTCATTGCCTGTGTAGGTCAGTGAGCAAACTTAAAGAATTCTTTGCTCATGGTGTGATTGTGAGTAGCTTACACAATTTGCTAAACCATTTAGATTTAAAATGAGTCACGTAAGATGAATCTCCATAGTGATTAGATACAAATAATTCATAAAAATTTATTTTAATAGGATCACAGAATATTTTGGTTTGGAGGAAACCTCTGTAGGTCACTTGGTCTCAACCCTTGCTCAAAAATTTTTATGCACAAGCACTACTGATCACTAATCCAAAATGTAGCTTTCATGACTATGCATTTTGAACTCTTCTGTAAACATATCTGCAATATATTCCTGGTGATGACACAGGTGCTGATGGGATGTACATATTGGCACTATCAAAGTTCAAAAAATATAATTTAAAAATTTGTGTAAAATACCTCTTTCTGTCTGTTTAGTTCTAGTTACAGCCTTGAGTTGGGTTTTTTTCCCACTAAAATGTGTAACTTCTTGTTTCAAAAAAAAATAGTTCAGGAGGGTGAGATTTGTGTCAGAAGAGCAAAATTATTTTTGCTTGAAAAGTGAGATTAAAAATGCATCAAAATATGGAAAGGTTATGCTGACCTGAGCAGTAATAAGTACAAAACAACTGATTAGTTCATTTCTGGTTATGCTCCATTTAACTGTTTTCTGCTTGAACCAGCTTTGAAGAGCTGCACGAACATGAAAATTCCTAAGACTAGATGGTCATTCACTTAATTCACTGTGTCTTCTCCATTTTGAGTGTGCCCTTGTGCCCCTCTGCTCTCATTTTACTTCACTGCTCCCTGACTTCTGCTTTTCATGCTATTTTGCCTGGACTGCTGGGAACACAGGAGGGAATGAGAGGCAGGAATTATTATCCTCAGAGCAGAATCTTTATCTGTATCTTAAGTACAGAATTCACTGTTCAGTTGCTTTTTGCCTTCATTTTTTTTTTCAGTGAATTTATTTACAGTGGAAGAAGTTGAGTGGCAGGTTGATTGAAGAAACTCAAATTTGCAATGCACAGTAGGTAATCAAACACCATTTTCAACCCACCAAGAATTTCAACCTTCAAGAAAGCACATTTGTAGAAAGTTTGGATTATGTACTGGTATAAAAAATCCAAGCAATTTCTGTAAAAAAGAAATAAAAATACCTGGTTTACTGTAACAAGGCTCAAAATCCATATTCATCCCTTTTTTATCTTCATATTTGAAATACTTTGGATATTTATTTTAGCTTTTCATCTCATTCTAATGTTGATTGATACATCTCTTTATTTACCCAGTAATTATTTCAGGTTTGAAAATTAAAAGCTCTTATTTAGACCAATATACTGATTTTTTAAAATTGAGACACTTGATACTACAAGCAATATGGGAAAATCCTCTTGCTTTAGGAAAAGACAATAATTTGAAAAATTATTTTGAGTTCCAATTGCTTAGACTCAACATCAGGGTCAGTTTTTTGTGATTTGTTTCTAGAAGCTACCTAAGCTTGAGGCTTTTGAAAATAAACAAGCTATCTAAGCTGAAAGCTCTTCTCACACCTAACAAAATACATTCACTTATTTTAGTTTTGGTAATTTCTTCTGAGTTCACTGAGTCCTTGTGAAGGATGATGGTCTGTCAAAATAGTTTTTCCCAGCAACAAACATTCACAGAACTCATGAAACTCCTAGAATTTCCATGAAAAAAATTCCAAGTCATCAATTAAAACTCATTTTACCAACTTTTCTTTCTGTCAGCTGTAGAGCATTTGATACAACTCCCTGAGCATGTGATACATCAGCCTGATCTCTGATTACTTTTCTTCATTTTTTTGTACAATAGTGCCCAAAGGACCTGAGTTCAGAACGAGAGCTCCATGTCCCCACACAAGACACGACTTCCACCAAAACAGCTTTCATTGCAAGTGATAAAGGCAGCCCATTTTTATCCCCCATTTTACTCACACAGAATGGAGTACAGGGAGATTAAGTGATTTGGCCAAAGCTCCCCAGGAAATCTGAGTCCAGAAGTCCTCAGCTTTAATACACAAGACTATCTTTCCTCTGCTAGGAAACAGATGTTAAATTGGAAGTTAATTTTGCCATGAAACTTTTTTAAGAACTGTGAAAGGCAAAGAGTCTCCAAGAATGATTACTTAGCAGGCTACCAGCTCTGCAGTCTTGCATCTAAGAAGTAATTCATTCCATCTTTTCTGGCAGGCTTTAAAAGGCCTTTTGTTTTCACTTACTGATTAGTATAACAATCTATTTTGAAAGATATGCGGGCTGATAGAGGGTATAATTTATTTGCTTCAATGGTAGATTTTTGCAACAAAATATATGAAGCTTTTAAGTGTCATAGATTGAAGCCTCCGATGTCAAAGACAAACTTTGGGATTATAAATACAGATCTTCTAAAGTACTGTAAGTACTGTAATCAGTAACAGAAACCTGCATCATTCACTTGCCTCTTTTAAAGTGCTGAAGGTTTTTCCTTTTAAAAACCACAGGCACATATATTATTAGTCAATATTAACAACTGAAGCAAACATGTAGCCTGAGTTAATTTCTGCTGCTTTATATAAAGTTCCCATTTAATGCTAGATTGCAGCACATTGTGGGTTAACTTAGAATTCCACTTGGCCTTCTCCTCCTCTTTTCTGCTATTCAAATCAGACTTCTGGAAAATTGGCCTCAGTACCAGTGACGTGCTGCTGAACTTACAAGATCTCAAGAATATCCTACCAGATTTTGTTCTTTTGTTGTAGAATTGTTTCCATCTGGGGCCTAGATATAAACTTGGAAAATGCTAAGACTTTTCCCTCTCACCCTGCCTGCCTTCAAAACATTGGCAAATAACCCTTCTTGTCAATGCAGTTCATATTGGATTAAAACAAGAATAAATTATATTTCTGCGGGTGTAGGAATTAGTGGCATTTATTGAAAGTTTAATGTACTGCCTAACAACCCAGGAAGCAACAATATACTTTAGAATCAAGTGAAAATTAGCATTGAGCATATCAGAATAGAAGAGAATAGTAGATTATGGAAAGAAATATTAGTCACATGAGACCAGATCTGCTATAGAGCACAGTTACACACATTTGCAAGTGCTTCATTTGTGTGGAGTCTCAGTGTGTGAGCATAACTAGCTGGCTAGAGTCCACATAGCTGTTTTACTAAACTGGAGTAGCAAAGCTGGGAACAGAACCACTGTTAGCTCGTCTACACTCAGCAAAGGCAATGGTGACTCTATGCCTAAAGCAGTGCCTCATGCAAAATTAAATTCATGTTATTTTGTTTGCTCTGTGCTACTTTGTTTAGTAAAAATGCCTTTGATATAAATGTCATTTATAAAAATATTGGTACTAAGCTTATACTGGGGAACTAAGCAAAAAAAAAGGCATAGCTTGCTGGAGGGGAGCAAGTTACTTCAGACTTTTCAAAGTGTCTGCTTGGTTTGTCTGTTTCCTGGTGTATACAGCAAGCTTTAAGTGTTCATCATTTGACAATGCTGTCACTGCCTCCAGCCTTTGTGCTAGACATTTGTACATAAACTTTTGTGTGGGTGTGTGTGTTTCTGTGCCTTCACTACTGTTAGTGCACCAAGAAACATTCTTATGGCTCCAACAATAAAAACTCATTTGGTACTGAAAGGACTTTTACAATGATAACAGGAATTTGAAAATGCTGTCTAAACTAATAGTCTTTCCTTTTTTCTCTGCATCTCCACAGAGCAGCAGTAACTCTGCAAGTTATGAGCAGTTTTTCTGCTTTATATTTATATTTATATTTATATTTATATTTATATTTATAGATACATATTATCTGTCTGTATAGTGTCCCAAATATCCACACCATTTTTAAATGAAAATGTAATCTCTGCATTCCTGACTGGCAGATATATGTTATACTCCTTTTGTCAGCAGCACTGATAGGTTCACGACCAAAAAAAATTCTGCTAAGAATGAGCACAAAGACTCCTTCTGTACTCGAGCACTGACATCTACTTTCATTAGTGTCCACAACTTACAAGCAAGAGCTCTGTGGGTGAAGAGCAGCTTCAGCATCCCTTCGCAGGGATGTTGTCTGCATTATTGAGCAGCGCAGAGCAGCAAGGGTGCATCTGCTTGTCAGCGCTGAGGACATGACACCCACACACAATCGCTCTGCTGTTGGGAAATGCCCTTCCAGGGTAGCTGCTCCCACAGGCTGAAAACCACTGGCAGCTGCAGCACGCTGGGTTCATATCTAGTTCACCATCTTTGAGAATTTAGGTTCACTGGTGTAGGCAAATTGTTGATGGGCTCAGCCATGCTGTAAGGTGTCATTAATATTTTCCAAGGTCTAGACCTAGGCCAGCTGTGGCCCTCAAAAAGCTGTTTGTGGTCTCTGGTACTACTCATCTACACTTTTCCTTCCAGATGTAACAGCTCTTCCATCTTTTATCTTCCCAAATATTATTTACTTTGCCTTTGTATGCCTTGAACGTGAAGTGAGAGATACGTCTTTGTTTTTCCACAGCATGCCTTTCAGAACCATCATCATTTTTTAAAAAGAAAGACGTATCAGTCTTCTTCTTAAATGTTGTTTTCCTGATTTATTTCCTGATGCAGTAAATCTCATATTCCCTCAATATGGATAACCTTATAGCTCTGATTCTTATTCATGTACTTCTTCCTTTCATGCTAATTTTGTTGATTTTGGAGCTGATGCAGCCAGTCCTGCTTACTAGTTGTCTCATTTGCTTTTATAATTATTAAATGGATTCTTATTCATCTCCTGCCAGAGAGCTCTGGCCTTACAGAGAGTGCCTCTGGCTTGTGATGCTGCTGTTTTCCTCTGTGCCAGTGGTGTGTGGCCACAGCTGGGGCTGGCATTATCCATCAGGTACCACAGCTCATCCCACGTGTGACCTTGGCAGGGCAGGGGCTGACCAGAGCCGGCTGTCCTGGGCTGTTACTTCTGAGTGCTGAGTGAATCATGGTGTGATTTTGGTTGGAGGGACTTCTGGAGGTCACCTGTCCAGCTTTCCACTAGCACTGCAGTTCATTTCTTGTGGAGCAGGTGGCTTCTTTTGCTCAACAATTTGTTTTCCATTGTTTGGGGTGAACTTCTGGAGGTGTAAGATCCCAGAAATTACCCTACTCCTAGGAATTTGTGGGATATAAGCACCTTAAACTTTAAGACTGACTCTTCATTTTTAAATCAATTAGAAGCCTTTTTGTCCCTCTCTCTTTTCTAAGAAAAAGAATTTTTTTTTAGTGGAGCTTTAATACCAAATTCTGCAGCAATTTCACAGTTAACTGTGCAAATTTGGAGGGGGGGAATGAAAACTGTTACATTATTCTTCAAATAAAACACTGATATTACCCATAGAACCTAAGCTAACTTATTTCTGTATTCAGTTTTTCAAATTTCTGGCTTAAAAATGTGGATCATTAAGATAAACTTTCTCTGATAATTTTATGCATTTTGATAACAATGCTGATGAGAATTTTAACTGCTCAATTTTTCACTGAGAATATATCTTTAATTCATCTTGCTTGCTTGTTCAGAGTTCAGTCTTGGACAATAATTCTGACAGAGATGAGTTTCACTCAGTGTATAAATACAACAAACCCATACAACATAATCTAAGGCCTTCTAATATTACCAGATCTTCTGTGAGTACATTGGGGCTTTTTGAAGGTACAATTCTCTCAAGCCTTGTTCTTGCTTGCTAAATACTTGAGCTGATGGATAGTACTGCAGAAGGGAAACTGAAGAAACCTATCCACCTGGGAGCTGAACATCTGTAGGAAACAAAGATAATCGATTGCCCTGTATGGATTCATAAAATCATAGAATGGGCTGGGTTGGAAGGGACCTTAAAGATCATCTAGTTCCTACCCCTGTGCCATGGGCTGGGACAGCTTCCACTATCCCAAGTTGCTCACAGCCCCAGCCAGCCTGGCCTTGAACACTCCCAGAGATGGGGCAGCCACAGCTGCTCTGGGCAACCTCAGGATTCCAATGCCTCACCACCCTGACCATCAAGAATTTTTTTCCTAATCTCTAATCTAACCCTACTGTCTGCCACTTTGAAGCTGTTCACCCTGGTCCTGTCACTCCAGGCCCTTGTAAATAGTCTCTCTCCATCATTCTCGTTGGGTCCCTTCAGGTACTGGAAGGACACAATTAGGTCACCCCAGAGCTTGCTCTTTTCCAGGCTGAACAATCCCAACTCCCTCAGCCTTTCCTCACAGCAGAGCTGCTCCATCCCTCTGATCAATTTGGTGGTCTCCCCTTGCCTGGCTCCAACAGATCCCTGTCCTTCCTGTACTGGGACCCCAGAGCTGGGTGCAGCCCTGCAGGTGGGGTCTCTAGAAACACTTTTACTTTTAAACCCCAATCTAACCCCAAAAATAGCCAACAATTTAGAGACTTTCTTATAATAACTATAAAGGCTATTTTATCTCATTTTTATGAACTTTTAGTAACTTGCTTCCCTCCAGCAGAGGAAACTCCAAGCCCAAACTCAATAAATAGATATACACTTTGCCATTATGTGAATATCAAAATCTTTGTTTCTGTTGCAAAAGAGGAGAGAAAGAGTTGCAGGTATTACTGATCAAACCTGCCTCCATTTATCTCAACCACGGCAGTGGAACAAACACAGAGTGAAGGTGCCTGTAAGGAAGCCAGCAAGCATTTGCTGTGACATCCCTGTTTAACCTTTTCTTTTAATATGGGATTTAAAATGCATGTTATTTTAACTGCTTGGAATGCTGAAGCCTTACAGTCTCAGTAGTGCTGTGGGTTTAACACACATTAAAAACGGAATCGCAAGTAGTTCTGTTACCCCCTTACGTAACACTTTAAAAAGGTTTACAGTATTAGCTACATAGGCACCTGCAGAGTTACGTGGGATTCTTCACACTTTAGAGCATTATCTGGAAAATGTATTTTTTTCAATGTGAAACACAAGCTAAGAGAAATTATATTCAGTTCTCAAGTCCCTGTCAAATTTGCATAACTTATTTCTCTCTTTCTCCAGGTTTAAACTATTAATGAAGTATCAAGTGCTGGAGTGAAGGACATACAAGTGCAAAACAGATGAATAGCAGTATTTTTCAAAATCATTTTCAGATGGGATGCAGTACTGGTTTCTTTAGAGTCTATAACATTTCCACAAATTATAACTGTTCCACTAAGTTGATCTCAAAACTTTTGAGAGAGTTCTTTTCAGAGCTAAAATGTAAGAATCAAATAAGCATTTCCCTAACTATTGAGTCAGCAATTAATTCTACAAAATCCATACCCTGGAATCAGTATAATGCAGATGTCAATACATCAAAGCTGCTGCCCATGCTTATAGACAAGTGAGTATTTCATGTGATTAATCATTGAGTTGTTGGAAATATTTTCTTCTGGTGAAAAGAAGACACTCTTTTTTCTACTCAGATTTGAGAACATTTTGAAAATGACCGCTAAAATCTAAACCTACATTTGAGGTTGGTTTGTTTTGGATTTTTTTTTTTTTTGGAAATGCACTTGCTGATATTTTTTAAATTAGATTTTAAAATAAGAAATAATTGATAACTCTGTAAATCTTAGTCAAATTAAACCTGGAGAGAAAAAGTAAAAGGGTTCAGAAACTCATACTATTTCTAATAATCTGTTGGAAATTTCCCAGGTCTAGCTCAAATGAAAACTGAATCAACACAAACATTAATCTGAAATGCATGCACTGAAAATCTTCAGGATGTATTCTCAGACAACTACTAGATCGGTTTCTGAGACCAAATAGCTTCTGAAGATACAAAGAGACATTCATTAGTGTGAACACTTCCCTGAAGCAAAGCCCTGAATATATCAAAACTTGTCTGCTCTGCAATTCTATTTATGGGATGCTTGCACCATTAAGCATTTCAAACCTCAAGCAGGAGGTTCTCTCAGCAGAAGGTGAAGATATTTCCCATTACTTGTACTACAGACCTTGCATAATTTATTGCTGCTTTGTGTAATTATTAGGAGCAAATGGCTGGGAAGAACTATGTGGAATATTTAATGCAGTTCCTTTAGTCATGTACAATAAGTTCCATGAACTCGTTCGGAAGGTACTCGCCAGAAGCAGTTAGTTCATTGCTCATCGCTATTCTGTTTAAAAGGTCATCTGAAATCCTTCTTCTTTTTAGGTTAGGAATCTTCTAATTTCCAGACTAACTTGATTTGGGAAGACTTTTTTATCCTGATGTTCTGCTTGGATTGAATAGCTCTGTCTCTAACATACTCCAAACTTCCTAAGACTTGCCTACAGAATAATCAGCACTCATCAGCCTCCCCAGCCTTGACAGAGAGGCAGCTAAGCATGGGCAGGGTTTGCTGTGAAGGCTCTGACATGGAGCAGCACTCCATGGCTTTTGGATAAGATTTGGTGTGCATCCAGTCAGCTTGGCAGAGGTGGCTTGGGGCTATCTATGAAAGACTGGTACAAGTGTGGTACACACGTGTATGTTCAGACATATTTGTAGCTCAGAAACACACCTCTCCTAAGGAAAGACTTCTTAGGAGAAGGAAAGACTTCCATTCCCCAATTTTTCTGCTATCCCTTTCACTCCACCTGTGCCACTTTCCATTATTCTCTTGCAAATGCAAGTAATACATAACATTAATGGCTAGGAAATAAATCACATTTCAGCATTACAGGGTTGTTACTTTCAGCCAGGTTGTCTCATTGCAATGCCATTGCATCATAAAAAATTTATATCACTAGTTTGAGAAGAGGGATGTGATTAGATCAGCAGAGCTCCAAATATTGCTGCTAAACATGAAATAAAAAAATGCTAGTGGATTAAGGAACAAGTAGAGATTCTAAAAGCAATTTCCTGTCTAATCTCTAAGATAAATGATGAACAAACCCCTTGGGCAGCTATTGGACAAAAACTATGGAAGTTCTATGCTTTTGTGCAGAATATCATTGGTAATCTTAACTGCAGACTGGAAAGCTACAGATGTTATGAAATAGTATACTAAGGAGTAGTACAGGACTAAAAGAAAGTGAGTACCCAGTCCGCAGGTTCTACAGCATCTCTCCTGTCAGTGCATGAATGCCAACTCTTAGAATAGGCCATTTTTATTTAGTACAGACTTTTGCCTGGCTCTGTGTGTTGGAAATAGGAATGGCAAAGATTTTTTTTTATTAGTGAGAAATAGTCCTTAAAGAAAAAATACCACCACTTCCTAGATAGCATAACTCCTTTCTATTGAATGCTATTTCACTTTCTTTTTAAGTTGATAGGAATTTTGTTCAGTAGAAACAGAATTGAACCTGTGCTCAAGCATTCAAATGTGTATAGAAAATATAAATATTGTCTGGGGAAACTCAAGAGCTATGATTCTTTGATAAATCCTCATGTGACAACAAAAGGAACTTATGAAAAAATCACAATATACTTTATGTATTGTCTGATTTATCTGTGACTAGTGACCTTTCAAATTTGCCTTTAATATATTATGCTTTGAAAGCTGATTTACTGTATATTTTATACTTTGTTCCTCTGGTTTATGTTGTAAGCCTTTAAAACAAAGTAGAAAAACAAATCATAGAATAGTTGATCATGCTGAAGTTACATTGCAGTTCATGATATGGAAAGCTGTAAATAGTGAAGTTTTGATTAATATTTAAATACTAATTAAGCACAGTGATTTGAAACTGCCCTTTGGTATTGAAACACAGAAGAAAATCTTCATATTTCAGAACACATACAAAAACTACTAAAAACAATGAAAATCAGACAATTTTTCTTATTCCCCAAGGAAGTGGCAGATTGCTTGAGTCAAATGTGTATAATGAACTACAAAATTTTTTATTCAAAAATTTTTAGGACCAACTGGGAAAAATATTTTCACAAGTGATTCACATTCCAGTCCTATTGGCAAGGTTTCTTTAAAAGTGGAAATCAACACAAGTCACTAGAAATAGATTGGATCTTTACTTTGATTTATGAAGACGGAAAGCAAGTTTTGTTTGGGCAAGCACACCCTGTTAAATTTAATTAAGATATATATTCTTAAATCTTCACTGCGATCACTATCCTGGGTAACAGGCCATAGAAGCTGACATATTTCCAATTAAACCAGTCATAGGCAGAAGCAAAACATGGCCTGTACTTACCTAGATCAGGACTGCAGGAGTGACAGACAGGTGTTTAAGCAGCAGGCCATGACTTTATTAATTAAATTCTGTGGGCAACCATCCATTCATCCTTTCTCACACACCAGATGTTTGTCAGGGCCCACTGTGCATTTGCTTCGTTCCCGTTCTTGATCTCCTAGCTTGGAGTAGGCTCTCTCCATGCTCACCTCCAGGAATCAGGTGCTGGAGACCCCTGCAGCTGCAACTGAAGGGAGGAGGAACACCAAGCCAAAGGGAATATCTGCTCTGGAAAACTACAGCTTTTCCTTCTCTCCTCAAGCAGAAGATGTCATTTGGCATTTGGGCTGCCCCTTTCAGTCTTTTTCTCCTCTGAACACAGTCAAAAACTGTGAAAAAACTTTTTTTTTCCTTCAGTTTCTTCTTTGAGGTCTTATTTTTCTCTGACTTGCACCTGCACCAAAGGGGAAAAAAAAAAAAAAAAAACAAAAGTTGAAAGAACTCTGACACTTTGACTTACTTGAGCTCAGATCTTACCTTATGTATAGCAGGAAACTGATCCGAAAAATATGAACAGTGAAGCAAAAGGTTTCCTGAAAGCCAGGTCAGATATTACAGTTCGAGTGATACAAAGCTCTCTAACCTCTGTGAATTAGAGAAAACAATTTTCTACATTTATATGTATGCTTCTCCAAACACTCCATTATAAAATAAGCCTATTTTAGTTTGCCAGCTGCCCATCACTTAAAGGTCTGTTCCATGTTTCTCCAGTTCACCCTAGGAAGACACAAGGCCAGGTTAAATTGCATTTAATTTTCCATCAGGGATGATACTTTAACTTGCTTTGCCTTTATGGTCTGGGACAGTATGATGGGATAATCCAGTATTATAACTTGCTGTAGCTTTCATCTGTCTCTCACCTACACCAAAAGCTCAGTCTAAATCAGATTTTGAGCAATACAGTTTATGTGGGAATTCAAAAGCAGTTTTACTTCACCAACTGAATCTCTGTAGCTGAAAACTTAGCAGGAGCTCTGGACACTTTACATAATTTTACATATCTTTACATTTTCTCTTGATTACTGAAATATATTTCAATCTGGCAAGTTAGCAATTGGACACATTGGGTGAAGTTTTAACTGGTGTATATTTACAGTCCATCACAATAAATTTGGCACTCCATTTTTAGTATCCATTTAGTATTTCATGTTCTCTTAGCCTTTGTCTATTTGAGGCCATAAATTAGTCACTCTATTGCACATCAGCTTTGCCTGTTCAAAACAGATGTGTTTTCCTGAACCAGAAAAGTGTACATGAGTGCTCCCTGTTTCTGCACCCCAAAATGCAAGCAGGGTCCGTTGTTTAGTGCTGTGCCTGTCAGATAATTTCCTCATGCTCTTCTATCCCCTGCAGCACGAAATATGACTGTGGGTGATATAGCTACACATGAAATCACTGAGCATGTCTTAAAAGTCAAACTACAGCATTTTGCTTTCCTTAGCAAGGATCACTGCAAGTGGGGACGCCCTGCCACCTACATTGAACTTTGCCTTTGGAAAAGTCTGGAAATGGTGGTTGGGGCCATCTGGAAAGAAGATCAGCTCAGAAATATTTTCCTCCTGTAAACTTTTTGGCATGATTCATGGACAATTTAAGGTAAAAAAATTGAGAGTGTGGAACACATGGTACTGGAATACCCTGCCAACCACACATTCTGGTTATTTTCTAACCTGCAAGAAGGAAAAAGCTGGATGGAACAGTAACTTTGTGTGGCCTTCCTTTTGTGATGGGACACTACTTCACAACTTGAGAAAAAATTCTTGTTTCAGGACTCCCCACAGAGCAAAGCTATTCTTCAGGAGTATGAATTCCTTCTGAATTCATATAGGTTGTCATGTATGTGGACATAGAAATGCCATCATTTTATATGTGTTCATGAACTTCAGAAAAATAAAAGTAACAAGAAACCAACTCTGGATTATGAGAGTATCATGGAGGATTATGAACCTGATGATGTATTAGGAAAATGTAATTATGAAAAATATCACAGTGGCACATCTTGCCACAGGTTCCAGCAAGGCATGTGCTTAACAGAGGTCCAGTTGTGCCCTTGGTGAGGCCTTCCTGTGCCCTTTACCCTTTGCTTTTACCCCACTGCTGACCCTAACATTTCCAGGCCCCAGAAATATGTGCTTTGTGTTAGAAAAATGCACAATCACATTGCCAGCTGCTGGATTATCCATATTGGGTATTGATTAGTGTGAGCAACAGGAGTGATGTAAGGGTGAATTCCTGTGCTTTTTTTGCTGGGTTGGGTGGAGAAATGTGTGTAGTGCCTCTTTTATGATATTGCCCATCAATTGTGGCATAAGAGAGTGCTCCCTAGAAACTCTCCATAAGAGAGTGCTCCCTAGAAATGCAGTGCCACTGATCATGTTCATGATTTGTATGTTCATATCACATTTCATCATTTTCATATCCCATTTATAAGAGGGTTGGTTCCCTGGTATTTAGTGACAATAGTTTTTGATCAACATCTTCAATTTGCTTAAATTTATTTACTGTGTATTTTAAGAATAATCATTTCCCCTTGCTGTCAAACTAATACAGATCTCTTCTGGGTGTGTGTAGGATGAATGGCTGGAGAAAACTTTAACAGGAACAAAAAGTTGCTGGTAGAAGAATGTGTTTCCTTTCCAAATGCATTATGTTTTCAGATTAGCATCTCTTTTTTCATTTGTGATGAATCCCTCAAATCTGTAAAACTTTAGAGGTGTTAATTATAGATATTTTCAGTCAAGCCTGTTTTAATTGTTATTATTACTCATGCAAAAATTATGAACTAGGTCACTTTGCCACCCATAAAACACCAGTAATCTAAATTACATTTTTCAGCAACCTGCAAGTTTTTGAGGTTAAATATATATTGACTATAACAGAAGGTCAGACCTGTGTTAAGCACATTTGGAAGTGGTTCTTTACTATTGTAATGAGAAGAAGTGAAAATACAAAAATGTAGCATTCTAATCTTAAATAGCTCTTTTTGAAGCAAAACATACTTTTTATATCCAGACCAAGTATAAAGCTAAAGCAGATCTGTATGAAAAGGGACTGGACTTTTTTCTCATTGTTTACACAGAAAGTCTGGGGAGAAAAGATAATATGCTAATCAAATATGTTCTAATAATGTCTATATATGCACATGTGTGTATATACATGTATGCATAGTATATACAAACCTATATTGGTATTCATGTAAAAGTTGATCAGGACCTTTAGGAGCAGGAATGATCTTTCCATCACACCTCTTTCTAACACCTAGGAACTTAATGAAGACTCAGTACTCCAGATCAACAAAACCAAGGCTATATTGGAGTTTTTAATTAGCAGGATGATAACACCTATGAGAACTTGCTATGGGACTATGGACAGGATTTTCCCCTGCAGTCTTTTCTCTTGTCTTAGCTTATAAAACAGAAGAAATTGCTGATAAAGAGACTTTTGTCATCTTAGTGAGCAACTTATGCCACCTGAAACCATTGAAATTTCTCCATCTAATAAGAGTAAGTTACTAAGTCAGGTAGCAGAAAGTACCTAGAGTGCATCATGATTTCCTCCCTCCACACATGCAGCATTAGGAAAAGGTTTCTGGCTTATTGTATTTAACACTTTGTCATTGTTTAGTTTGTGATTAAAATAACTTTACTGACAGAATTTACTTTTGGTGTTTAGGTCAAGCAAGCCAAATTTTTAGCCAGATTCCTAGACAGTGATTCCTATTTTCAGGTGATTAGATAAAGGAAATGTGGCAAGAAAAAACTTCTGGACAAGTTTTCAGTAACCTGGGTAACAATCTGTTAAATAATTATATTGATGCATTTGGGAAGTGTTGGAGCATCTTTCCCTTTCTCTTTTCCTTTCTCTCTGGTACACAATAGCAGTTTGTCACTCTGGTGCACTCTCTACATAAACTGGTCCAGACCTCTTGCTATGACAGGGATGAAATACCCACATATAAATGAAGGAGGGCACATCAGGAGAGAATTTCTTGGGTTCAGAACAACTCAGAAGTAGAAGTAAACTGTGTCTCAATGACACGTCTGACAGGGCAGCCCAAGGCTCAAAGCATCATCTTGATGCTCAGCTCTGAGATGGCTTTGAACCATCACACCTACAGCAAAGCCCTCACTGGAGGTCAGACAGAGAGAAAAGAGAACTTGGCCTCCCTTCTTGCTGACACTGGCTGTTGCAAGCCTCTGGCTGACACACAGGGATTGCCACTGCAGAACAGACACCTGAGTGGCTTCAAGGTCTTCTGCTGCTGCAGCTGAAGTTTGGAAAAGCTGGCACCAGGGAAGGCAACATTTGTTTGGTTTGTAGCTTTGTTTGCTGGTTCTTTAAGTTTCCGTGTGCGTTAGAATGTCACCGTTGAGTCAGGAATGGATAAAGTGACACAAACTCTAGATCAGAAGGCTAAGATACTAAAAGCCCCACATTTATTGAAACGCCTTCTTTTATACCCTGGTCTGATACAGGTGGACCTGATTGGTCATTTAATCAACACATTTCACATGATTAGGTACTTAAGAAGTCTCCCTTTGGTAAACATCTTTATGAGAAAAACAACTGGTTACAAACACCACCTGCAGATATTTTACCATTTGTTTATCATTCATTCTCCCCAGCTCCCTAAAGCTTCCCAGACCAATTCATGGGAAAGCTTATCTAGCTTTCTCTCTCTCTGACCAGATAGTCATATCCACATGAAAACTAGTCAGAAAGGAAGAGTCAGCAATTGTTCTGACAGAAGAGCACTTCAGCAGTCTGGTGCCGTATCTCGGTGCAGAAATTGGGATGGCACTAGCTTGTCAGAGAGCCAAGCAGGCAGCCAAGATGTGGCACAGGGAAGTGGGGTGGCACCAAGTCATACCTGAATAAAGCCCTGAATAAGGCTTCAACTCTGCATGTAAAGCCAATGGGCAGAAATCTGCAAACAGATGACACCTGGCCTTCAGGGTGATTTGCAAAAGAATGTTTCCCAACATCTTTATGTCAGAAGGGTACTCAGTGAGATTAGGATCTCAGAAATCTTTGCTAAGTGTACCTGTAATGAGATGTTATCGCCTCCTCAAGCAGTTAGCTGCTAAATAGAGGAGTCTTTCAGCAAAGACTGCAAAGGCAGTCTTTTATCCTTGTTTAATAGATTAGGAAATGACGTGATCAAATAATTTTCACCATAGTCTTTAAGAGCTTTCAGGGAAAGGAAAAAGCTGAATGCAACTCACCTCAAACATCTAAATTCAGTTCCTTGACTCTAAGGTCATCCTTCCTTTCCTCTTCCCTCCTAGATTTTTATTACAAAGACTGCAATCACAAAATGTATCAGCCTTTACCTTTCATGTAAATACTCATACAACTGAAAGCAGAGTAATTGCATTTTTGCAAGGAGGCTCCAAGCTCGGTCTCCCCTGCAGGCAGTTTTGTTGTGGTGCGTGAAGCTGCAGCACTCACAAGATTATTCTAGCAGGAAGGAGATCCTCCCTGCTGCAGCTGGAACTGAAATAATTTACTCATGTTTTTAGGGCTGATAAAACTCATAGTCATGCACACATTGGAAAAGAGAGGATTTCAAAATCAGGAAGTACTCAGAAAGCATGATTGTTAAAAGCTGTATAACCCCAAGGTTTTGGGACAGATTCTTAACTTTGGGATTGATAACACACAGAGACACAATGTCTTCCTCTCATTTGAATCATGAAATTCAATTGCTTTTTTCCTTTTTTTTTTCTTTTTTTAATAGTTACAGTTGACTCATATATTAACTTTATAACAGCTTGCGCAGTGTCCCTTTTTTAGTGAAGTATTTTAAAATCCCTTAATTACTGAACTGCTCATATTTACATTTGCAAATCCAATGATTACTGGACTGAAGGATTCATTTTTAAATTAGATGGTCTCAAGTTTACTGCAAATACACGTATAATTAACTTTGCCTAGTGAGATACAGCCACCAAATTTTGAAAAAATCCAAACAAGAGACTTTTTTATCTGATGCAGTGAAGGTGCTCTTTATAAAGCTGTTATACTACTTATTTGTATGAAATCTATTTTGTCCTACACATAGTATAAATCAGTTTCTTTCTACTACAGTGCAGAAAAATAAATTTTACAGATTCCAGCAATAGCAAAAGTGTGTCAAGATTTGAGTGGGCATTACCTCTTTGTACTGAAATGGCTTCCTTTGCCCATATGTAACAAATAACATCCATTCAGTGGATGTGCTATAAATGCATCAAATGTACAGCAGTAGTTTTATGTCTGTGAGTGAGCCAGGGAATGTGTGATCAGCGAGCCATTGTGAAGTGCTGGGAGAGTACACTTCACGAAATGGATACCCCAACATAGTTGCCAAAAGCCCCAGATGATCATTTTAAAAGTGTTTTCAAATATTTATGGGTCTTTGGGGGACCTGTAAAGACCATTTACTTTCCAGAAAAAAGACCAATGTAATCTGAAGAAAAAATTATTTTTCTGGCCACCCAGCTGCACCAACTAGGTGAGATACATTGATATTACTTGCATGTAGATATGCCAAAGAATGGTTTTCTTAGTATGTGAGGTTTGCAAATTTGGAGTGGAATATATCAAAATCCAAATTCAGTACTGGAAAGTTACATTTCTTTAGAAGTCCTGTAGTCACTGAGGAGACACAAACTGTTTTACAGCCTTCCTTGAAGCAGGGATAAACAACTTCAGACTTTAAGGTTCTTTAGCCCCCTTTGCTTTCTCCAAATGAAAAGGTCAAACATCCATATATCTCAAGTATGAGCAAAACCTACCATGAATCAATAGTGCCTGTTTAACAGAGAATACTTGTGTTTGAATACAGTAAATTGCAAGCTACACATAATGATCCCCAGAATTGTTAGCGTGGGAATACACTTTGGCACTAGTTATGAAAATAACTAGAACAACCCATTTTCTTTGATTTCAACAGCTGCAGTAAACACTATGTTTCTGAGGCAACCTGGAAGGAGAATAACAGGTATTTTAGTGTGTGAAACTAAAATTAAAGATGTTTTAATGTGCTCAGAGCTGCAAATCTGGTAAACAGCTTTTTTGTCCATCACGTAATAAAAAATATATTCACTTTTAGATACAGATGGAGAAACCAGAACATCAAAGTACTTTATTGGCCATCTACCATTCTTTTGCCTGCTACAGTGATAATGAATGATGTCACTACGGTTTACTGTCCCAATCTGATTTCCTCCATAGACTACCAAAGGTATCAAATTTCCGCTTCCAGGATTTTTTTTTCTCCTTCATTCCAATGAGTTGTTGCAATAATTTATACACAGATTTAACTCTTCAGCAGGACAGTGTCAATTGAATTTGGTTTAGTATTGTAAACAAAGCATAAAAGAGTGCCTTCCTGACTCCTAGGAACAGTTCTGCTACCTGATCCCAGTGGCCTTATCTTTCCCTTCCTTTTCTGTTGGGCTTAAACATCTCCTTTCCTTTAGCACTTTTTATTTCTACACTGAGATAAATACATTCTATCTGAATCACAGAAAATGTGTGTCATCAGATTTGCTCTCTGATCTCATTTCTGTTGACCTCTATCCATCAAAGGTCTATCTACCTTTATTTCTCTGAAAGTTCTTTTGGCTGTTTTAGCAAATTTATTGCTTTTTCCTTTTAGAAAAATTGGAGCACTGTGAATGAAAAGTATTCCTTTTCTGAAGTAAAAGAAGAAGTGTACAGGATATATTTCTCCTTTTTTACTCAATCAGCTGCTTGTCTACTTCCAGCAAGATAAAATGGCTATATGAAAAAAAACCACAAATCCAGAAATATAGTTGTTTTCTGTAAAAGACAACTTTTCTATTCACTATAGCAGCAGAAATTATAAAATTATTAATTTCTGTATACTATATAGGAGTATAGTATATGACTAGGTTTTTTGAGGAAAGGGGAAAGAGCATTTGGGCAAAACTTATAACAATCATCAGAAAATATTAAATTACTGGTTAAAATGAACATAACAAAGGTACAGTCTGAACATTTTCAAAGAAATCACTATTAAGTTTTGTATACTTTTACTCAGGCACTGCTAAAGTACCTCTTTCCATTAAAGGGGAAGGGAAAGATAGTTTTTACATCTCAGTTTGAGAAAAAGGGGAATCCATTATTGTCTACATGCTCCCAATTTGTGTGGATCATTTCTATCATTTTCATGTTGATAAGATGCCATTTTAGTCAATCACATTTAGGTCATATTTAGGATAATTTGACTTGGAATTTATGCTGTAAAGAAAGGAATTTTTTTTATATTAATATATTAAAAGAATGCATTAACTATATCCTTTGGGGTTTTTTTTGCCTAAAAATTTTACATAAGGTTGCAGATCTGCATGGAATGGTTTGAGTTGGAAGGGACCTTAAAGATTATGTGGTTCCTACCCCTGTGCCATGGGCTGGGACAATTTCCACTAGACCAGGTTGCTCAGAGCCCCATCCAAGCTGGCCTTGAACACTCCCAGGAATGGGTCACCCACAGCTTCTCTGGGAAACCTGTGCCAGGGCCTCACCACCCTCACAGGGAAGAATTTCTTCTTAATATCTCATCTAAACCTGCTCTTAGTTTGAAGCCATTTCCCCTTCTCCCCCACATGGGAAGGAGGAGCTAAAGCCCATCATCTCCTGGGAATTTCCTCAGTGTCAGCCTTTTAAAAGACAGCAACAACATGGAGACAATTTCTTTCATTATTCCACACTGTCAGATCTGAATCAAGTTTGCAGGTCTTTGCAGGGAGACAAAGAGGAGCACCATGAAACCTCCTTTGCACTTTTCTGGATTAATCCATACAGAGATATTCCTCTTGTTGCCCTACAAAACTCCCTCACAGCTGTTGTGCTTTCCTCCAGGAGAGCAGTAAGACAGTCTCTGCACAAGCCATGCCCGGAAGCGAAGTGCATCTCACTCATGTGGTTCAGCTCACAGGAGTGGACACCTTGCAGCTCTCACCCTCTCAGCCATTCCCTTTGGATGTGTGATCCAGACACTGAGCACCTGGAGAAGGGGCTAACCCCAAATAAGTTCCTGAACTAAAGTCCCAGTCTCTGATAATGTGTGAAAAGTCAGTGTGTGCACAGAGGTGGGTGATGTTTGGTTAAATTCTCTGAGCTGTTCACAGAAGGCAGAGCAAGATGAGGACAAGAAATTTGTATTGGGGAAGGTGGGTGCTGAGGGAATTGTGTGATACAGTTGCCAGTTGAAGTGGGGAGCAGAATTCAATGATCAAGGAGGTCTCCTTCATTCTTCTACTCTCATATAAGTGTCAAATTGATATAAGCAAGTGTTAGAAATTCTATATTTGATCTTACCCTGCCTGTTATGTCAGGACTACTCAGAGGTAAGTTGGTCCTGCTCTTTATATTGTGTGGTTCTTCATAAGTCACCTATCACAACATATTACTAGTCCTACAGATTATATAGAGACACTCCAAAACCCAGAACTTAGAATTTACCCTATTTCCCATTCGAATCTCACCATAGGCTTGCTCACAGTGAACTAGTGAACACCTAGAAACTGTGCAGCAAAGAAAAGAAATAATGCACTAACAGAAAACAGAAACACATATCTAACTGTACTTATAATTCCAGGAACACATTGTAACTCAAGACTGATTAAAAAGGGAAGCAACTCTGAAATTCTGCCAGATATTTTTCAGCATGAATGACTCCCTTTCTATCTCAAACACAGAACACACCAAGAAGCTGTGTTGCATACTGCAACAACCTCCTATTTCAGCACAAAGAAACTGTCAGAGATAAGGCAAGAGATATGCAATATTATAACCGTTATTTATTCTAGATTAATGAAAGGGGAAAATAGCCCTTTTAGTTGCAGCTTGCATGCAGGAAAACATTAATCTTACAGAGCTCAGACTGTCTATTGTATTCACAATATATTAGCAGTTAGCTGATCTATCAGCTGATATGAATTATTACATTGGCTTACAGTGATAGCAGTTTTCATTATAGGGCACTCATCCAAGTCCTCTCCTATTCTGTTTGCACATCCTTATTTCTTTGTTTTTCCCTTACCCTTTGGATCCTCTCTGGCCAGGAGATCTGTAGGCTGAATATGTTGAGGATTTTTTAATGTCTGAAATGCATGAAGAATTAGAAGATCAACCAATCAAATAAATGGTTTCCCAGAGAATTTTTCTTTTCATTGACCTTCTCCTTGGACTAAAACATGTTATAGCTTGGGTAGACAGGGGTAGAAAGGAAGGTGGGGGTGTTGGTTTGGTTGGCTGCTCTTCATTTGTTATTGTTATTGTTTGGAGTTAGCTTTGTTATTTTGCTTTAATTGTTTGGATTGTTGCTTTGGGTTTTTTACACCATGTTGCACAATATTGTGAGTTCTATCAGCTAAATAAAGGAAGAGGTTACAGAAAGAAATTTGCAGCCCTGGATTTATACAGTGCAAGATTTCAGGACAAAAAGACAAAAAAGGTGGAGGAAGGATGGAATGGCAGGCTACTGTCTAATAGAGATGGCCCAGAAAATTTCCTCAAGAACAGATTTTCTAGCTATTGACATGGCAAATCTGCAAGCATGGCTTTGGATACAGTCTGAGCAAAACCATGGATCCTACAGGACCCTCATGACAAAGTTCACTCCAGCATCTTAGCAGCTGTGCTCCAGGATGTCCCTGGGGCTTCTCTTTCTGCCTCCAAGGCTTCAGGTTTTGGGACAGGAAAGGATGGGATGTGTGTGGGTTGGTTTCATATATTAACTTGACAATATTTTCATGTTAAATTGGCAATAGCACTTGACTGGCAGCAATAGGAGTCCCTCCCTGATGTAGCTTAAGCCATGGGCAGCGTCTGTGCCCGTGTTGGATAATGCTGCCTTCTCACTAAGGCTCTTGCAGGTACGGAGCCCTGAGACTGCAGTGGTCACTGCACGGCACCCCCCTGCAGGTTTCCTCAGCTGCCCAGGGGCTGCCCAGAGTGCTTTTCCACATGACAGAGAGGCTGAATCTTTAAAATGTAAGTCTGTGTATATTTATAGACATACATGAACGTGCACATGTATTTTGCAAAAGGAACTCTGGCAGGTTTTTCCTTACTTAAAGCATTTATTTCCCACCTCCACCCTCCCCTTTCTCCCCTTAGAAATCACTGTCTCTCTCTGATGGCTTGCCTGCTTCAAGCTGTATGATATGATTTTTGGGGCAGAGTTTCTTGTACCTTGCCTGTGTTTGAAGAGGAAGCAGCAAGCACCACTTCAAGTCTAAATAATGACAGTAATCATTTCCAGCAGACAGACAATCTCTTCCTGGCTGGCTATAGTCTTCAGCCAGACTCTTCAGCCAATGTAACTGGCAGTCCTGATATTTCCTCTGAGCCTGGCACAGAGTTAGGATGCTTAGCACTGTTCTAGATGCCAATTTATCAATTTATTCCCTAAAGTGGTTTGATTTTGTTGCATGCGAAAATATATACTTATCTATTAAAGGAAATACAAGTGGAATAAACTAGGAAATATTAAAACACAGCAGGATGCAGTGAGATATGTTGTTTCTTAAACAGTAGCAGTAATCCTAATAAAATGCAGATGCAATCATGTTGAGGGAGCAGTGTGGTAATAAAAAGTGAAGAAAGGAGCAAGGTGCATAAAAAGAAGAGGCAGCCCTCGGGTGGAAGAATGACTCTGAGTTTAGGAAAGACATAATGTGGTGCCTGTTACAATTGAACAGATTTGCTTTCAAAATGTAAAATCAGTGGATGGACTGCTTTAATGCCTGGTGTAACTCCACCAAATTCAATGGAATCATACCCATTTTGAATGTAGCTCTGCACAAGCAATGTAATATACTGTAGATGTGAGTAAAGTCAGATGGACAGAATTGAAAAAAAAGCATTCATGTGCATTTCCTTTAAATGTATTTAAAATTCATGGACCTTTTTGTTCATTTCCCAAGAATATTCACAGCAATCATATTTTGGTCATGGAAAGCAAATTTCTAAGAAATGCTTATTCGTTCAAGTTTTGTAGCTCTCTAGGAAATTTATTTGGTTTCTGTCTTGTGTCAGTTTTCCTAGTGGGGATTTGAAACAGCACCATGTGACACGAGAAACCAGTTCCCAAACATCACCAGCCCTTTATACTTTCTTTGTACAGTATCTAACACAATGAGAAATCTGCTACATGACATAGGGTAGTGTCTGTTACAGATAATTATTTTTATTATAATTATAATAGCCAAATAGGAAGACATATTTTTTAAAAGTAAAGCATTTAAAGAATAATGCAATCATCAGGCACAGTCAACATGAGTTCTCAAAGGGAAAGCATTAATTTGATACTCATCTGTGATAAGGTCACCTGCCTAATGGATGAAGGGAAGGCAGCCAATGGAGCTTTTCTGGATTTTAGTTAGGGTTTTGATACTCTCCCTCACAGCACCTTTTGGACATGTTGTCCAGTTGTGGGATGAGGGAGCTGGGTGAGGAATTGTCTGAACAGCAGTGCTGTGAAGAGAGTGGCAGTGAGTCGGGATACATCTGATCCCCACAGGGTTCAATTTTAGCAGCACTTCAGCTCAATGTCTTTATTAATGATCTTGGTGCAGGAGTTGAAAGCACCATTAGCAAGTTTGCTGTTGAAACTGAGATGGGAGGTGCTGTTGGCTCTCCTGAGGGACAAGATGTCTTGCAGAGGGATCTTGATAGATGGGATCATTGGGATGTGATTAATGGGATGAAATTTAACAAGTCAAAATGCTGGATTACACACTTAGAATCAATAATGACAGACACAGTGTAAATTGGGAAAGGAATGTCTGGAGGGCAGCCCTGCAGAAAGGGATCTGCGGTGCTGCTCAGCAGCCTCAGTCTGAGTCCGCAGAGCAAACCCCATTCCGGGGGGCATCAAACCAGCTGGTCAAAAGAGGGGATTGTCCCACTGTGTTTGGTGTTGGTGCAGCCTCACATCATGTGCTGTGCTCAGTTCTGGGCTCCAAAATTCAAGAAGAATGTTGAAGTCCTTTCCTGCCACAGGGGAGAAGGCTGAGAGAACTGGTTTTGTTCGGCCTTGAGAAAAAAGGCTTAGGGGAGACCTTATCATCCTGTTCCTGTATTCAAAGGGTGGCTACAAAGAAGAGGAGATTCCCTTTTTATGAGGAGTTGCATGGAAATGATGCAGGGTAATGGTACAAGTTACTCTTGAAGAGATTCTGATTAGACAAAAGAGGAAATTTTTTCACAGTGAGAGCAATCAGCCATTGAAATAGTCTTCCAGGAATGGATTCCCCAACATAAGAGAATTTTAGCATTTGACTGGACAGTGGACTGCACCATCTTGGCTTTTGTCAGGAAAGGTTGGCCCAGATGATCTTTAAGGTGCTTTCCAATCTGGGATGCCATGATTCTGAAAATGCACCCAGAGGACAAAAAAGCTAGTAAAAGGGCCGTACAAAATGTCCCGTGAAGAACAGCTAAGGACTTTGGGCTTCTATAGTTTGGATAAAAGGGGGTAATTTCATTGTTTTCTGGGGAGAGGAAGTGCTCATCTCTTCTCCAGAGGAACCGGGGTAAGAATAGTTCCAAAGATGTGTCTGAGTCTTAGACTGGGCATCAGGAAACTTTTTTTTTACTGAGAGGGTGGTGAAACCCTGTAATGGGTTTCTAGAGAGGTCAATGCCTCCAGTCTGTTGGTGTTTAAGAGGCATTTGTACAATGCCCTTGATAGGATGCTTGAACTTTTGGTAAAACCTGAATCTCTCAGGAAGTTGGACTAGATGATTATTGTAGGTCCCCTTCAACTGAAATTGCCTAGACATGAGTCTAACATCTCCTCCTTGTGTTCAGATACCGTGTTTATCAAAAACCAAAACAAGTGTGCAAAGTAGAATAACCTGAAAAAAAATAAGAATCTTTTGATAGTGGTGAAAAATTGTGAGAAAATATTTTGCATGGCATTTTACATGTGAAAACATGTCAGTGTTGCAAGAAAAAAAGAAGAGAGGCATTTATTTGTGTATTGCACATGGGAATCTCATAATCAGTACATCAGTACATTGTCCAAACCTTTATGTGATTTTCCCTTCCTAGTCTAATGGAGTTTAGCAGCTCAGTGTTTAAGCTTAATACATCTTGTTAGTCTACAGGGCTGTCTGAAGTTAGACCTTGATTGTTCTGGTCAGATCCTTGGCAACTTATTTTGGTTTCCAAACATTTCAAAAGGTCAGTATTGCTGGAAAACTCTTACTTGGCCGTGCAACTTCTCCTGCCAGTGGAGACATGATCCAGGGTTTGTGAGGTAGCTTTGCTATTACAGGAACACCTGACATACAAACGGAGGATGACAGAACCACAGTTCTCCAGGGTGGCAGAGAAGAAGGCTTAGCAGTGGTTAATAGCAGTCACTGGCATATTTAAAGACCATTACAAAAATGAAAAAGTCAAACTCTTTTTGGTAGTGGCAGAATATGAAACAAGAAGCAGAAAAATAAAAATTCCAGCTTGGAAGGTACAAAATGGGCATTAGGAAAATCCTCCTTGCTGAAAGGGCGGTGCTGCCATGGAACAGGTTACACTGGGACCCTGTGAAATCTCCATTGTCAGAGCCAGACAAAGTCCTGGTTGACTTGATCTAGTGCTGGCAATAATCCTGCTTGGAGCAGGGATTGGGACTAAACGACCCCTACAGGTCCCTTCCAACCAACACTCTTATTCCATCATTCTAGTATCTTTTGGGTTTGGTTTGGGGTTTTCTGTTTGTTTTTCATTTCTCTGGGCACCTTTGGCTGACTTTGGGCCCTGAGGAATCTTCTTCCACACTCTGCTCTTAAATTGCCATGGCTTCACAACGAATTCTGCACATTTTAACTCTCTGGAAAACTGACCGCGAAAGGAAACAAGTTTCCCTGCTCATTGACTCATCCTGTGTTTGTAAGAAATTCTCACAAATATCAACTGGACACAAATACAAACCAGAAGGTCTAAATGGCAAGCCTGAGGAGACACTGTCTTCAGTTCTGCAGTGGTTTGCATGTTATGTATAAACAATGAAAAATCTCAAGTAATGTTTTGGTTTTTCATCCTGGAAGACAGACAGAAAAAGAGAGAAAGGGTAATAATGCAAACCATGCTCTCAAATGTCTTCTAAAGCTATTAAATTTAACACTGGGGTATAATAAAGAAATAGTCAGATTATTTACATATATAAGGATGCTCATTTATAAGAGATCTGAATCAGATTCTGGATGTGGATTCGATTTTCTAGGGGTACAAGAAATAAGTATTTTTGTGCAGTCCTGTAGTTGTCCCTTTTTTACATAAACAAGTCATGATATATTACAGTTTTAAAAGATACTATAGCACTTGTACTCATCTTTATTTTGCTAGTGTCAAAGATATAAAGTCAAAGCTTCCTCAAACACATCCATATGTACAATTGATGTTTTACAGGATGTGTATCACTGCTATTCTCTTGAAATATTCCTAGGAGGAAATTTAGCACTCTGAACAACACTGCTGTTCCCATTTAGCATGAAAAAAAGAGGTTTTTCTTGAAAAGAAACTTCCTTTTAAAAAGAAATTCCTAGTTATCTGAGATGGTTCTAATAGAACTCACTTTTAATTACCCTTCATCCCCCTCCTTTTTGAAGACATAACTGCTATTACCTAGCTCAAATCTATGAAAAGGTAAATGACCCAAGAGATTCTCTTCAGGAAACCAAAAGCCTCTGTGGTCCTGCTCAATGTTCCTCCTTAGCCAACTGTATCTTGTTTTACTGAGGCTGTGTTGAATCTTCTTTGTCCTCTTTTGATGTTAAATGTCTTTCCTCCAGTTTTGCACCCTTTTAAAATGAATAATGTGTCCAGGTGTCTTTTTCATGCACTCATCATTCTTTTTTCTCTGGGAATGGTTCAGCTTTTGCATCTTTCTCTGTCCAGTGAGCAACCTTTTGGGACTGATTCTTCCCATGTAGATCAGCCAGGCTTCAGCTTCTCTCATGTTGTTCAGACTGGATGTTACTGACAAATTTCTATGGAGTAGAAGATTTAAAAACAAGCTTCCCATGTCTTCAGGCTTCAGTTCCATTAAGGTGATGCCTTTGCCTGCACTCCTATGAAAAACAAGGTGTTGTAATGGAATTCAGCATTGTGCAGGATCAAACATCTCTATAAATAGTCAAATCCCTTAAAAATGCCATTAACACTCAGATTTAAGACGAGATTTTCTATAATTAGAAGAAAGGAAGCATATATTCAATACTTTCATTACAGTTTCCCATCCCAAAGTCTCTTTATCATTCAGCACAGGGTGCAACACAAAACAGGCTTGAATCAAAGTCATATTTTAATGCTCTGATTTTCTCCATAGCTTCAGATGAGCAGTAGTATTCACCTAAGCCATTCTTCTGATTTATAACTTCTCACCACTTCACTCACCCTTGCTCATATAAAAGCTAGGAAAATCTACAGGGACTTTAGCATTAGGGATAGACACAACTCCTTTCTTGTTTTTTTTGGGTTTTTTTTTCTTATGCACTCACACCCAGAAATAAAGAGAACACAATTTTCTTGACATCAAACAAAAAAAGGGACATCTGATAATAATCAACAGTGACTGAGATGCAATAAAACTAATTCAGTACATGGCAAGTGTTATTTGTGTTATCTGTCACTCACAAAAATATAATAAAAAAAACCACACACACCAAAATCTAACATTGACCTTATGGTTACACATGGATCTGTATCAAAATCATCAGTCTGAATGCTTCATCTTTGCGAAAGTTCAGTGGAGATTTAAAGTTTGTGGTTTCCTGCTGTCTCCATAAAGAGATTAAGCCAAAGTTTTGGTTCCAGGCACCCTTGAACACTGTCTTTAAAAAGTATTTTAGGCATTTATTATATGGCGTAAAGAAACAAACAAGGAAAAGCCATATTTTAGATTTAATTTAATTTTTAACTGTACCAGTTGTTCTGAAAGACTCGAAGCGCATATAGGTAGACTTACTGGAGCCTCTTTTACAAGGGCAGAAGTGGTATTTTGGTGCTCATATTTGATAATTGAGAATCCTTTTAGTGCCCATCTCTGCAAAGTGAACAGAAAATTGGGTCAAATATTTGGTTATTTGAGGTATGAGTGAATGGTGAGTGGCCAGAATTCCAACTCCCCCTCTCATAATATCAGCAGATTTTACCCCCTTTTAAAAAATATTTCTATTTCCACCCTGCCTCCATCCACATCATTGTTGCTGAAAAATTCAGCAAGATTCTCTGACTGCTTTTGCGAAGGATGAACACAACTTCCTCAGAGCACAGAAAATGCTGATAGAGGTTTTTCATATGGGGAGCTCAGGTAGGGTTGCTTCACTGAAGGAAAAGGAATGAAGGACAAGTGAGTGGTGAAGGCACGTGCTGAGGAGATCCCTGGAGAGACAGACTTTCTGCCCATTTAACACTTTTTGAGAAGAGAGGTTTTGTGAAATCACAACTGCTCACAGGAGGGAGTATTGTCATCCCACATTATGGCTGCTGCTACTTCAGCTTAGCAGCGGGTCCATGGCAATAAAGGCTGGTCATTCTGCCACTCATGGAGCCTGTTACCCTTGAAATTGCTCTACTTCACTGTGCCTAAAGCCTGACCTTGCTGGCAGGCCAAGAGCCTGTGAGTTGTGGGTTTGCAGAGATCGGTCCAAAGGCACAGAGAAATGTGTGCTCACACACCCACTGCAGCTCCCAACACAGGCATTTCTTCACTTGTCTGGGTGGAGCTGGGCAAGTCTGGCAACTTGATGTTTTCCATCCTCAGTAGCTTTGCCTTTCTGGTAGCAAAAGCCCTTTGAGCAAACCATTGTGCTCCTGCATTTCAAGGGAGTAGCCCAACCTTCTGCCTTTTTGGAGCAGTCACTGGCAAAGGATGTCCTGCAGGATGTTCTGCAAGACCACTGCCGTGCTGAAACACTGAATATATTGCTGTATAAAAATCTATGCAAATTATGAACCCAGCAGTGACTATTTTCCCTCTAAAATTACTTCAAGAGCCCATAATTTCTCCTCTTCAGGCTTTTCTCATATTTACTGTAACATTATAATTTCATCTAATAACTGTGTAACTCTTTGGCAAAACCTCAATTTTCTGCTTGTCCTCAGGTTTGAGATGCCCCTGTTTGACTCATTGTCCATCCATCAAATGCATCCTTCATCGTTTTTATTGAAGACAGGGATGTTTAAAAGACAGGTCCAAGATCCAAGTCCTCTTGGGTCTCTTAGGCTGCAATAGCAGATCTGTTATTTCCTAAGCCTCTTGGAGAGCACCTAGAGTGTGCCAGTTTCCAGCTATGAGGCTAGAAAGCTGGAGGTTCTTGCTGAACAGATCTCAGTTAAAGCACCAGCAGACCTCAGCTCAAAAAAAAAAAAAAAAAAAAAAAAAAAATTATTGACAGGCTCTGTTGTAGAGTCATCAAAATGAAATGCAAATGCACAAGTGTCTGAATCTGCTTGTTTTGGCATCTCAACCTACAAATCAAAATTGTCATATGAAAGTGATCTTTTTGGATCTCCTGCCTTCCAGATGGCATTTTTACCACATGCTCCTGACATGCATTAGCTCTGTCATACCTGAGCAGTCCTGAATGTAGTTCCCTAAACTGGCAAAATTAATTTGAGGCTTATTTCCTTCTAGAGTAATGTCCTGACTCTATCTAAGACTATATCCTAGGGGGCTGTTGGTTTGTCATTTAGTGAGAAAGGGGTTTTTTTCAGTTGTCCCCAGACAACTGTACTTCTTAGATATTTTTAGACTGCCAGGGTTGATATGATCTGAGAAGCTTCTCAACACAAGCTCCCACCATGGGCAATGACTGATTAATTGAAAGGGTACTTGGACCATGCTGCCTTTTTCCTAAACTGAGCTCTTGTGCTGCAATACAGTAGAGGAAGGGAAAAGCATAAACTTGCAGAGCCCTTTCTAGGCTTCTTGAGGGTGTCTTGAGACCAGCTAAGCCTGTTTTGCATCTCCTGCTTGACTTAATGGAAGGGAACGATCCAGCTGCTACCCTTTGCATTTGATTTTCTATGTTTAGGGTAACATAGTCTGAAAGGCACTTGTTTCATAAAATGCAAGATGCATTCATGTGAGCAGCTCCTCCAGGCTTTCTTTGATAGTCAAGAGAGCACAAGGCTTCCTCTCATTCTAGGCAAACACCTATGGAGGGTTAGTGGAAGTGTGCTGGTTTCCTTCCATTCAGTACAGGGCACTTCAGACATCTGCACTGATATGTGGCACCAGGTGAGGTGAATCCTCCCTGCATGTCTGAGTAATGCTCTGAGATGGTGCAGGGTAATTCTTTGAGACAAACTTCACGTTAATACATTACTACAAGGTTCAATTACTTCCAGCTACATTAATAAACACTTTTTCTCCCCTTTTTTATATTTCATATCAAAGCCTCTTTTACAGACCTGACAGTCTCTCAGGGAAACACGTATCTTGTTGACGATGGACTGAAAAAAATGTATGTTACATGTCAGCAACACTAAGAGCTCATAAGCTTTATGCTGAGAAGGAAAGCTAACACAGCATTCACCTCATGGCCATTTAAAGTGATTACCTGTAGGCTGAAAATTATTGTGTCATTATTCTCTTCAACTAGAATGAACTGTTCTTAAAATCATAGGTAATCTGGTTTTGAGCATCTGCAAATAACAAGAAGCTGACAAAGCCAAATCCCCTCCCCTCTTCCCCAGACTCACCTTTGTTAAACCTTTGGATCTGTGCTACTTTCCTGATTATGTGGCTTATTTAAAAATGCCCTACTGTGTTATCTGTTTTTTTCAGACATCAATAGGTGTGCTTGGTGTTTAAATAGGTCTGAATAATGGAGAAATCAGTCTGATGTAAAAGCAGAAGGAGCTTACATTTATGGTAGTAGCAATAATGATGGTACAACATCACACAATGGCTCCTGGAAGAAGACAAATGTCAAAGCAGCATGAAAAACCCCTCTTGCACATTGCTAAGACTGCCCAGAATTCTCCCATAATAACATACATAATCATTTTGATGAATTCAAAGCTAATATCCATGTCAGACCCTTACAAAAACAGCTAGTTTCAGACAGAAACTAATTGCATTGTCTTGTTTAAAAATAAAGAAATCATCCCTTACTTTAGCAGATTTTGTCTCTGGCATTTTGCTGTTCTTGCCTGAAAACGTGCTGTGTGTAAAATGGTGGCGTGAAAGTGTTAGCAAGCTGAGACACAGTAGTGGACTTTGTTGGGGATGTAACAGCACGTTTTGGTGCACAGGAGAAGGGTGTGGGAGAAGGGATGATCTTTGGAGAGCTAGCACACCTCAGTGGAAACTGCCTGTACTGCAGTGAACAGCGTTTTTTAACAAAACAAATCTGTGTTGCCTTAACACAGTCGTGTATATTACCTGGCTGCTAGGGTTTTGGTCTGTTTGTTCTGTTTTGGTTTTGTTGTTATTGTTTTTAAGATCTCGTGGTTTACATAATGCTCCATTCTCATGATAAGTGGAATTTATCAACAGATTTCTTTTTAACTCACTGGGAAGAGTGTCTTTAGGAGGATAATATCCCTGGCAATAGCTCTGGGCTTTCTGCACAGCCTGCATTTTACTCAGTAACCTTTCAAAAGTAATCACTGACCCTGGAATGCTGGTAGTAGCTACAGATTTAATTTTTCAGACCTGTCCAATCCCTAACACTACAGATGAATTCAGTGGGAACTGTGGATGGATACCCCTCCCGTGACTCAGGCCTTGAGTTTACTGGAAATAGAAGTGAGCCCTCACAGTCTGCTTATGCTGCTGCTACAGATCCTGTGCCTTGCAAGGCTGCAACTCCATATTCTTCACTGCTGGTCCAAGCAAAGATTTTTTTAAGGAAATGGAATGGAGATGCACACACCATATAACCACGTGAATTAGCAGAAAATCCCATTCCTGACAAAAACCATGGTTGCTAATAAAGCTCATGGAGTAGAGCATTGTGTTTGTGATTTGTCACTTTACACTGCACATCTGCACTGTAGTGAGGATAGACGCTATAAAAACAATAATGATTACCATATTATGAAGATGACAATAATAATGGTCTTCAGTGTAAATAAAGAGATTTTTTTTCCAGTTTTCATAATAATTAGTATAAGGAACCAGTATGTGAACTGATATCTTTTTTCTTATAGGTTCATGTATACGATAATTATATGGGTAGGAGCTTCTCTAGCAAATATTTATCCCTTATTTTTTCATCTGACCACATTACTCTGCTGTGTGCCTGGTTTTCAACTTCAGCCTTGATTAAGGATTCTATGCTATCACCTTCTCACAGTTATACGTTCTATGAAGTCCTGAATGACTGTGGGTTTAGTACACTTGCCGTTGAAATCCCACAGAAGCCTCCAGAAGCCTTTCCTTTCTCAATAATCTTAACAGTATGACTTATCCCAGTGTATACAGAAAATTATTTTGACTAGTAGATGACTTCTTTAATTGTCTCACCTTTGAAGTTCTAATTGGCCAGTTAAGGTGCAGAAATCATTTGAGAGAGCATTTGAGGGACTCTTGTACTGCTGCTCCTGGACCTGCTCTGCAGGGAGACACAAGGCTGTGTGGCAGTGATGTTGGGGCACACATCTCAAGGAGGTTCAGAAAAGCATTGTTTCCTAAGGTACCTAAATACTTTTGAAACTTCAAACTGTAATTAATCAACAGTTACTGGTGTGTGTGTTTTTATTGCTGGTTTTTTAATTTGTTGTAAAGAAACTGATTCGTTACATAAGCTCTTTTCCTGACACACACAAACACACCCCACAATGAAACCAGGAATGGCAGGGAATCCAGAAATACAGTGAGACTCGTAACAGGGCAGAAAGGTGTGGAAATACTGATCATCTGTAGCACAATATGCAGGAACATCAGCTTGAAATGCTAAAGTTTCAAAATCTACTACTGAAAAACAGAACCAGCATCTTTCTCCTCTCTTTTCAATAGTACAAATCTATTATATTCTTCCTTTAATCACCTTTCGGCCAATTCCAGCTATGAAATCATTAATACATTGAAGCATATGTCATATGCTTGGTCCCAAAAATGGCCACAATAAGGCCAAGGTCTGTAATTTCTTGTGCTTCTTAAATGATGATATGCTGATGTGCTGATATGCTTCTTAAATGCAGATACCCTTGTCAGATACCTCTTCCTTCTTATTTTTTGAGACATCCATAAATATCCTTTTAGAAAATACTGAAGAATGTGAAATGTGTGAGCTTGCTACACATGGTATGTAGGTTTCATTACTGGTTCCCAAAACCTTGCAATAAAACATGGTCAATTTCTTCCTTACACCCAATTGTTCTCTCTGGCACAATGACTACTTGACTGTTTCTTGTAGTAAAAATTATTGACAAAGGGACAAAACATGGGGCAGTCAGATTGTGCCCCACTGTTAGTTCCCATAATTTGGAACTCTGATGTCTTTGAAATAGTAAGAGATGTCCATAATAGATGTGATTTCTAAGATCTTCTGTAGGAGTTCTTTTCAAAAGCTGCATTGTTTCCATGGATGCTGCCGTATAATCTAATTATTCCTGATGGGTTGCCTATTGTACCCCAGGATTCTTCAAAGGAAAGGAAAACAGCAAGGTAGATCATTTGAGAAAAAAATCTTTTATTTGTTTAGGACAATGTTTCACAAAAGCTCTATCTGGGAAGGAAAAAAATCTCTTCTGAGCCTCCTTTCTTTCAGAATTCAAGTTGCTATAATCATATAAAGCAGCTCTGTGTACTGTATGTTTCATCTTTTCCTTTCATTGGATGATAGAAGACATTTCAGCCCCATGTTGGGATGGGATTTTTTTCCCACTGAAAAATTAAATCATTTATATTGTAGGATCTACTGTAGACAACTAGGGTAAAGCAACCCCAAGCAGTCAGAGAATACAAGCCAGGCCCAACATCTGCAGCTTGTCAAAGGAATTATTCCACTCAACTCAGCTGGAATCTTTTCGTGGTAAGACGCACAGTTGTGCAAAGGAGTTGATATTTACATCCACCTCATTAAAGTGAATCAGTTTCCTATTATCACTGAGTCACAAGTTCCTGGACCACATGATGAATCTCACTTGGTCTGTGGTGTGTGCATCTGAGCTGGTTTTGACCTTGGGCATTGTGCTAACAAGTCCCATTGCATGTGCTGTTTCTCAGGACACCTTTGCACCTGCATAACTAGGCTCCAGCCAGCTTTTCCCAGGGAAAGGCCTGGAAATGTACTTTATCATGTCAAATAACAATATCCTGAGCACACGAGCATGATCTGGTCTTGCTGTGCGTGAGTAAATAAGTGAATGCTTCCCTTACAAGCACTGTCATCCAAGCTACCACACTGTAACAATATGGCTGTGTGGGGAACTAATGACTGCTAGAGTGGGAAAGGATGGAGGCTCAGAACAGTTTCTCCCCATCATCCACTCCTGTCTTAGAGCTATTACCATGGTTCTACTATTTTGCAAAGCTAGATTCTGCGTTTTGGAGTTTTGCCATCATTTTATAAATATGTGAAAGGATTTACTGCTATTTAAAGGTTGTCTTCATATGTATAGTGAACAAATAAGAAAAATCTCTATGGATTTTCTTTTACATGGCCTTTCAAGAGCATTTATATTTCCAAAAATTACCTGTATTGCTCCTATATTATCTTTATTATTTTAAGACACAAAGGTTCTGCCAAAGCCCTACTTAAGGCTTTTTCTTCCTTATGTGACATCTATCCTTAACATTTGGTGAGAGTCTGCACTGATAAATGGTATTCAGCTAGTAAACTTCTGCTTTTAAGTAGAGGCAGCTCAACTTTCTTTCCTCCAGTGTTTGCCAACAGAGAATTCAGAGCTTAGCTTTAAAATCTGTTCAGGATCCAGAACGAACAGCAAAAATCTCCAGCCTATGGTGCTCCTTAGGGAAGGACTCCCTGAGCAACATGGACCTGAACTTCTGGAGGAGGGAGGAGGAAAAGTGAGGGACAGAACCAAAGTTACGTATATCTTGGGAAAATGAATGGAAAATTTTGAAGTCTGTAGTCAGTAGAGCTGAAGAGATGGCCAACATCCTTGTTCTACACAGCCCCAAAAGAAGCTGATATTCTGTACCTTTTCCCCCTCCTTCCTGTTTTTCTACTATTTATTAATCTGCAAAGATAACAGTATTATACTATTTAAATATATCTATTTCGAGTTATACATGTCTAGTTCCTCACAAACAAACAATATTCTTCAGCCTTCAATATTCTCACCTTCAACTACAGATAAATTGCTTGCTTTAAATTAAGTGTTTGAATTTCCCTTTGGCTAGGGCTTCAGTATATGCAGGGAAGGAAAAGTACTGATGCAGTGAAAAATGTGATGTGCATGCAGCCCCTGGCAGAGGTACAGTCTGCAGGGCTGAGTCCCAGAGCCCATCTCCTTTGAAGGTTCTCCCTTATAGAAAGAAACCACATTCTCTCCTCTAGTTCAGCCAGTTTCCTCTCATGTGAAGCCACAGGAAAAGGGGGTGATGATGCCACTCCAGATAATAGTTGTTATCATTCAGACCATGGAGAACCAGAGCAATAGAACACCATATCCAATGTAAATTTGTTTCCAAGCAGGAGGGTTACCTTCTACACCTAAATCTTCTTCCAACATGTGGATCTCTTATGTACATATTTAACCAATGGAGGCTGAACGTAGCAAACATCAGAAACAACATCACTGCAGATCTGAATCTACTACAATGGAAAACTTCAGCTCTAAATCTATTGTATCTAAAATTTATTTATCTATGTTGGAGCACCAGTTTGGGGTAGTAAAGCTGAGGAGACTGCAAAGTAGTAATAGTATTAAAAATATTGCAATATTAAATACTGTTTTCCATGTACTAGGAACTTATAAGGAGGGACAAAATCATGGCTTGATATCAAAAACCAGAGAAATTGAAATCTGAAAAACTTCATTTTAAGAAGCAAACATCCTCTCAGGGCATGGTTTACTTCTAATAATTCAAAGTAGTAGGAGATACAGAAAAAAAATATTCTCAGATGATGCCTCTGGATGACTTGTAGTAATCAGAAAGTATGGAATATTTCTTGGCATGTATACATGTTTTGGGATGATACTAGATTTCAAGTTTTCCAGAGGGACAGTCCTCCTACAGCAGTATTTCTTTAAGCTTTTCTTTTTTTTTCATAAAAAGCAAGCACATCCATACATGGCTGTATTGAAAAAGCACAGTATTATTCAGGAAAAATGTTTGGAAATGTTTGGGAAGGTAATTTAAAATTTTGGAATAGATTTCCCACAGCATGAGCTGTAAACAGAGAATAATCCTACTAGTGTGTGGCATAAGCATTATAAAAAAGCAGAAATTAAGAATCCTGCAGAAGATACTTGTGGCTACTTGGACTCAGAGCAATTATGACATCGTAAAACTTTTTAGTTTATGAGGGACCTGAATATATTACAATTTGGTGATTTTTAGTGGATCATTTCTCTGTAAACAGAAATATTTTAATTTAATACATATCCTCTTATCCACCATAACCTTGACTTCCAATTACTACTAAATCTGAAAAGAGTAACATCTGATCACAAACTCCCTATAGATCTCCCTACAATCTCCCCTGACACTTGTCATGGAAAATGGGATGCCTTGGATAAAAGTGATTTTTATCACACACTGTTAATGTGGTCACTGACAATAAATGATATTTTAATTTCCTGGAATCATGGAGTTATTTAGGTTGGAAGGAAGCTCTGTAGGATTTGAGTTCACTGGGAGTGTTCAAAGCAAGGTCAAAGTCAAGCCAGGCTGCTCTGAGGTTCCTTTGTCCAGCTGGGTTTTTTATACCTCCACAGCTGGTGATTCCAGAGCCTCTCTGAGCACTTGTACCAGTGTCTGACCCATTTCATTGGGAGTAATTTTTTTTTCATTATACCTAACCTCAGTTTCCCATTTTCCAGCTAGTCTGTGCTGTCTTTTCTCAGGGCACCTTTGACAATATTCTAGTCCAGTTTCTACCCATTAGGTATCCATAGAGAACAGCCAGATCTTCTGCTTGGCCTTTTCTGAGTTGAAAAGATGCAGTTCTGTCAGCCTTCCCTCATACTTCATGTACAACTAAATATTTTTATGGAACTATAGGAGGAAAACAATGGCAACTTGAAGATCACAGGAAGAGGAAGGCAGGGGAAGGAGAGAAAGATTTAAAGGAAAAAAAGTGACAGGAACACTGACTTGATGTTGGCAGAAGATGAGAAAAGGCCCTGAGGGAATCCTGAAGCAGAAAAGAAAAAAAAAAAAAAAAAAAAAAAGGAGAAAAAGGAGAACATTAAGCAAAAATGTAATATGCAGAAAAGGCCTCAGAAGTTGAAGAGTTATAGAGGTGAGAAATAGGTAGGAAATGGAACGGCCACTCCTCTACTACTATGGGAGAGGGTAAGGACATGCCTTCTGAAAAAGATGCTTCTATAAGTGAACTTATAGCTTAATTTTGACCACAAAGCTCATTTCTGCCTTAGAAAGAGGAGGATGAAGAAAGGATTTGTGGGTAGAGATGTTTTATGAAGATGACATGACTAGTGCAAAAAATGAATGAGCACTGGAGCCTGCAAAGACAGCTCCTTCATAGTTCCTGTCCCACTTGCAAAGTCTACAGAAGACTTTATCTTTTTTTCTTTTCACTTGCAAAGTATACAGAAGGCTTTCTTTACCTCTTTCATGTCTTTGTCCTACTCTAGAAACAATCATGACTATAGGACGGCAGCCTTGAGTGACAAATTTGGCACCTTTGTTTCAGGGTAATAGCAAGTTCTAAAGAACATCATCTTCCCATCCATCACCCTAGGCTGAGGTTTATTACATTTGTAGGTAAAAAAAGGGCTGCAAATGTACTGGAACAAGGCTGGAATTCAAAGTGCTCTTGATATAATGGTAAAGTCAGAAAATAACAGGCTCCTAACTTTTCTAACTTTAAGACTATTCTTCTATTCTCTACCTCTTCACAAATTTTATGATAGTTTAACTCTATTCACTGATGAAATTGCTCTGGATGGATACTAAAGTGAAAAGAGCCCTACAGGTTCTGAATTTTACAGCTTCTGTTTTCATTCTTTATCCAGGTGAATATTCATATTTCTTACAAAAATAATAGAATGTAAAGCTAAAGGATATAGAAGGCAAACTTCAAAGATATTCTTGCAATCAGGTAATATAATATAGATTCTTTTGTATCTTTTTAGAGAAACCATTATTCACACACATTTGAAAGGAATGGAAATATGGCTATTCTCAGCATTTGACCTTGAAGGATAGGTTCAAGTCCATTAATAGTTCTTAAGTTACGTTGCTCCATGCTGCTACTTTTATTCCTCAGCTATACATGTAGGAATATTAAATAAACCCTGCCATTAGACAGCATGCCATTGGAAAAGCTGGCCTATTTTTCAGCAGCAAATCTTTCTTCTGGAAGAACTTCCCACCTTTCCCTTTGGCTGGTCTAATAATTATTTGGGACAATTTACTAAGGATATTATCTTGTTATTTTATTTTGAACTTTCATTATTAACTCTGAATGTTTTAAGGAGTTGAAAGTGCTTATGGCCATGTGAAGAAACCAGTGTAGTTTTTCCAAATATTTTCCTGTGATATGTAAATGCTTGTCCCCATTGGTGTGGAGGAACAACAGTGACAACCATGTGTATTTGGCCAAGAAGTGGCCAAAATAATTCTTTGCTAAATTCTTGATTGTTTCCATTGGTTTAGTATGTTCAGCACTGTCATAAGCAGGAGAGCAAAGAAATTGTTGAAGTGAACCACTGAAAAGAAAATTGTGTCAGGCCCCATGTAACAATTTGACCAAAATATTGTTATAGTCATCTCTGAAATAATTGCAAGATGATTATTGAGAATGGAATTTCTGTGTTGGATACTGTGCAAACCTTTGCCAGAGCTGACATAGCTTGTAAATTCTTGGTTATTTTACAGTTACTTTGATAGTGTCAATAACAGTGCTACACAATGCTGTGGATTAGACCAAGTATATAAAAATCATTTACAAACCATACAGTGTGCTGTGCCAAACCACTGATCACATGTTTGATGATGCAAATATATTTCCTGTACTCATTCCTGGTCTTCCATTAGAAGAACAACCACTTGAAGGAATGGAGCCTGGTAGCAATCCTTGGACAACCACAATTTTAGAAGGTGGAATCCCAATTTCAGCCTTGAACACCTGGCTGTGAAAGAGGGCTGTTTTCCACAGGAAGAAAAGCCTGGCAGCCCAGTGTCTTGGAGGCAGCTGAGAGGCAGCCCCCAGGAGACCAAGGCCAGCCAGCGCCATTAGTCCTGGCAGCTTTCATCTGGGAGAAATCCTCTGATGTCCACAGTTTTAGAAGGCATAAGCCAAATTTAGGCAAGTGGAAGCTGGTGGAAAAGGAGGGCTGCTTCCCTTAGGAAAGAAACCCTAACAACTCATTGTGTCATAGGCAACTGAAAGGCTGTCAGGAGTCCAAAGCCAGCTAGAGCTGTCATTCCTGGCTGCTTTCATATGGGAGCAACCCAAGAATGTTTTAGGAGTCAGAATCCAACTTTCAGTTGGGCAGTAATGATGGCTCTTTTCCACAGGAAGGAAAGCCCAGCACCACAGTGTCTCGTAGACAGGTGAGAAGCACCCCTCAAGAAACCAAGGCCAACCCAAGCCGTCAGTACGGACAGCTTTCATCTGGGAGAAATCCTCAATTTTAGGAGGCAGAATCCCACTTTGGGCCACAGGCACCTGGCTGTGAACAATGGCTCTTATCCACAGGGAGGAAAGCCCAGCGACACAGTGTCTCATGGGCAGTTGAGAGGTGTCCCCTGGAGTCCCAGGCCAGCCAGAGCCAGCAGTCCCTTCTACAGATGGCTGGCATGAATAAAGCCAGTCCACTGATGTGCAGCACCCTTGCAGACCCCTAGATGGACAAGAAATGCATGTTTCCTTTCTGTGTTGGATTTGTTTGGGTTTTTTCCCATTTGGATTTCTTTGCATTCTGGATTTTGTAACAATATAGAGTATTTAACACGGTATTGTGAGCTGGTGCCAGCCAGCAAGTGAACTTCTACCCAGCTGCTTGCTCCCTCCCATGTGGGACTTGGGAAGAGAAGAAGAACAAGACCAAGAAAGCTGATGGGTCAAGATGAAGACAGGATGATCACTCACCCTGTTTTGCCATGGGACAGACAGACATGGGAGAAGAGAGCAAGAACAAGATCAAGAAAGCTCATGGGTCAAGATGAAGACGGGATGGTCATTCACCCTTTTTTGCCATGGGACAGACAGGCTGCTCTTGAGTAAATTCCCAATTACATGCCAATTAGCTGACAATTAAAAGGGTTGCTCAGAGAAGTTGTGGGTGCCCTGCGTGATGTTTGCAGTGAAGACGGGAAGAGCAGCGGGAACAGTTACAGTGCGCATCCCTCACACGCTTCGGCATCAACCACCCTCTTACTCCTGCTCTCCCCTTTTCTGGGTGATTGTAAGGAAGGCAAAGAACCAGCTTAAGCCAAGTCCTCAATATCAAAATTCATATCCCATAAGTAGGTGCAAGATGCAGGCAGCCACCAGAGGCATCTCCTGGAGTCACTGGTTGCTGGGAACAGTGGAAGAGGAAAGAGGATCCAGGAGTTGAGGTACGTAGCAGTGTTTTGCTGCCTTTTCTCTGCAGTTTCTCTCAGATAGGTACCTGGATTTTAGGATGAATTTCAACAAATTGTAGGTGAAAAAAAAAAAAAAACAGGTTAAAGGAGGTAAGAGGAGGTTAAAGATAATTTTGATGAATTAAACATATTTAAGTTGGCAGAATTTAATGAAACATACTCAAGTACTTTAGAAACTAGCCCTAACATTTCTGAATCATCTTTAGGGATTTCCTGGTGCACTAGGGAAGCATAACCATGGCACACAAAGTGATACATGGGCAATGGGTGGACCTGGGGAATTACTGAACACGCATCCTTGTTAGGACAGTTGAGGGAAGAAATGCAACTAGCTCTCAGATTGGAAATATCTGTCAGAGCATGGCCTCTGTTCAGTCTTGCATTAAATTGTGGCTGACAAAAGGGGAAGATGCACAAAATCAAGAAGGGAGGGATTGAAATTTTATAGAAAATTTTCAGAATCCAAAACTTAACTCAGGATGATACTCAGAAGAATGAGGATGGAGTCACCAGGTACACATGTACAAATGGAAAATAAACAAGAAGCAGAAGAGCACAAAAGTTTGGAAAACATAGCTTCATTGCAAGCTGGTCACATGACTTATTCTCCAAACACCTTATCCTAAGAGATGCCTGTCAGTAGATCCTACATCAGTTAAAAAGGTGGTGGTGATCGGCATCTGTTTGTTACAAGTACTTAGGGAGCACTGACCTCAGTATGGCACATTGGATCCAATGTGAGCAAACCAGAAAAGATAACCACAGCACAGCAAGAATTAATTATTTTATCATCACACCCCATGGGAGGGGATACAAAGCTGCACTATGTATTCCTACAGAAAGAACATGGACAGTAGCTGTGAAAGCAATAAAGTGCAGGTGTGAGTACAGTGTGTGACCATAATTTTCTGTTACACAAAATTTTGATGGAAACAATGACAAGTCGCTCCATTGGAGACAAAACAGCTATCTTGCCTCCAATTATCAAGACTCTGTGTGGAAAAAAAAAAAAAATCTAAATTATCAAAACAGCTATGGAGATAAAAATTCCAGGAACTTTCTTCTTTCTTTCTTTTAATTTAAAAAATAAAATCCAGAGTGTAAGAGATCCTCAGTGGCATTCAGGGGTAACTCAAGGTAGGAGAAAGATTCATATGGCCATGCTGCACAACATCCTTGTAAAGTATGTGCCACTACAAGGGATTCACTCCAGCTCATGAAGCTCATTTGAAGTAGCTGCATGTGTGTCAGATGAGATGCAGGACTCCTGGCACCTCAGCTTGCAGTTACTGTGTCCATGGTTTCCTGTCTTTGGGCTTCCAGAATTGCACAACCTGGAACTCAGATCACATCTTCAGAAATAATCACTCGCAGCTTCTCCTTCTATTGTTTTATTCAACTGTGTATATTTAAAAGGTTGCTGATTAGAAAGTCCAATAGTTGGAATTACTCCAATAAAATAGGAGTAATTCCGGAGAGCAAAAATATTGCTATTTTCTTCCTCAAAAAACAGGGATATTAATTAATTAACAATTAATACACTATTAAACTATGGAACATTCTCTACAAGGATTGCATGAAAATGACAAAAAAATATTCAGCACAGAAAAAAAAATAGATCAAACAGAGGCAATTTTTGCTTTTATACTTTTAATTTCTCTAATCATTAAATTAGTATTTTATATTATTTTATACAACACTAGTATTTATATTTTATACAACATTAGTATTCATACTATTTTATATAACACAGTGCTTGAATTGTCATTTTATTTAGATCAATTATCAAATCTTGCTAGATCACCAAAAAGTAATGCCACTCAAATGACTCAGCATTGCTCTGCTCCAGAATCAAGAGCTGACCCACAGCCAGCCAGAGCCTCACTCCTAAACCAGCCCACTGGATCACCTTGCCCAGCTGGCCAGACAAAACATCTTGTCTCAGCCAGGCTCTGTTTCTGCAGCCACTCAGCCCCAGCCAGAGACTCAACCCAACCAGCCAGCCAGAGCCACGTTTCCCAGCTGCTCTCTGAGATCCTCCTGCCATCCAGAGTCACTCAGCCTTGCCTGGCTCAGCACAGCCTCTCTTCCCTGGACAGCTACAGCCCTTTTCCCCAGCCTGTTTCTTCAGCTGGTCAGCCAGAGCCACTCAGCCCCAGCCAGCCGGCCAAGGACCCACCCTGCCCAGCCAGCCAGCCTTGCCCTAGCCAGGCAGATTACCCTGCCCAGCCAGCCTTGCGCCAGCCAGGCAGATTATCCTGCCCAGCCAGCCAGCCTTGCCCCAGCCAGGCACAGAGCTCACCCTGGTCAGCCAGCTGGAACAGCCAGCCTGTCCTGCCAGCCAGAGCTCCTTTCTGCAGCCGGGCAGCCAGCCAGAGCAGTGCTCTTCACAGCACGGGATTGGTATGGGAAACCAGTCACAAGCCCTGCTGAGTCTACACAGACAACATCGTCTTACCTTCTGCAATGATTCATCTATTTTAGCACTGAGGCCAATCAGATTGGTCAAGCATCATTTAACCTTAATGAATCCATATTGACTATTCTTGTTCATCTTGTTTTCACTCATTTTACCCAGAGAGAGCTTCAAAGAAGACGTTTCATCATTTTGCCATCAACCGAAGTGAAGCTGACATGTTTGTAGGTCCCCAAATTGTCCTTCTTCCATTTCTTTCTGTAGATGTAATGTGTATCATTCTCCTGGAATGTGTTCTCCCACCTGTGGTACTGGGAAATTTTCTCTCCTGAGCCCCCAGGTCTGTACTCCACTGCTGCCTCCTCCCTGCCCCTGAGGATCTCAATCTCCCTCTGTGTAGTGGTCTGTGCAGCCGTGGTTTTCTTTATGACCCCTCACCAGTGAACCCTGAGAAATGTTATCACTCCTTATCTCCCATCACAAACCTCTGGTATTTGGGCTGCACAGGTCCCTGAGCTCAGCAAGCAGCATTGTTACCACTCAGCTGCACTTTGCAATGTTACAGCTTGCGCTGAAGCTGCTGAGCCAATATTTCCCAAAGCCTCTGCAATATTCCCCCTTCAGTTTTCTTGCACCATTATTTTCATCCTGTTTTTCTCAGGGCTTTGTCCCTGTAAACCTCAAATGTGCTGTTATGGGAAGTTTTCATGGGAATGAACAATTGGTTTTGGAGTGTGGGGACAACAAGGACAAAGCCTCCCCTTCATTATCTTGTTTCATACATCTCAGTTTATTCTGGTACAATCCAACCACACTGCACAACAAAATAGATAAGCTATTTAATTATTATTTAATTTTTTTAATTTTGCATATTTGTTTAGCACAATTTAAACTCTTATTTTATCACTACTTAATTCCTTGTTTTATTCATTACGGATAATTACTTTTTAATTTTTAATTTTTATTATGATTATTATAATTTTATCATTGGATTATTGTTTTCCAATAACATGCACAGTTGGAGAGCAACTGATGTACGGTGTTTGCACCTGATCATCACGTTCCAGTCAGCAGTAAAAGCATAATGAACAGCCAAAAGGGAGATTAAATGAATACTTATGAATACAGCATAGCTGTGTCACCCTGCCAGACCCCCCATGGAGGGAGTCTGCAGCTCACTGAGGACTAAGTGTCCCAGTGGCTCAGGAGTTCTACACAGTCATAGAATAATAAAATCATTAGTGCTGGGAAATACCTCCAAGTTCTTTGAGTCCATCTTTCAATTGAACACCATATCAGATAAAGCACAGCTTTACTAAGTGCCACACTGAGTCATTTCTTGAATAATTTCAGGGATGGTGGCTCCACATGGGCACCCCAGTTCCCAATTCTAATGCTTAACAAATGCAGAGCAGAGCTTTGAGGCCACTTCACATGCCCTACTTCCTCAGTGGCCTTCCCAGGCATGCCATGGCTCCTATTACACCCTGCTCCTCTACCATGGCCACGCTGATCCTGGGTCACCGCAGGAGACCTCTAAACAGGCAGAAAAGCATATTTATGAAAAGTAAAGCACACACATAGAAGATTCTGCCCAGAAGAAAAAAATGGCCCTGGCAGGGTGGAGCTCCAGTCACAGGGCTGGTGTTTGAGTGTGAGTGGAAGGGCAGGAGGAATATCAGCTAGCCCTTTCCTTGCAGAGTTTTCTTGCTTTTCATTTTCCAGTATGGTGAAATAACTTTTGGTGATTAAAAAATGCATGCAAAAGCTGTTACCCCAGCAAATGAAGACACTATTAAATGCTTACTTGATGGACAATGCTGCAGCTGGGGAAGATATTCCATGGCTGGGCTCAGCCCACAGAAGCGTACCCATGGTTGTGTGGTGCTCCTAAAGGGGCCAGCTGTGTCCTCCTCTCAGCAGGACTAGCCAGCAATAGTGCCATGTCACACTCACAGCCACATCCTTGCTGGAGCTGATTTGGCTTGGTCAGCTCAGGGTGCATTGTCTGCCTCTACCCAACCATCCCTTCTGACAGATGCTCCCACCTCCAAACCAACCCAGCCCATGGGATTTTCTTGCCTTATGGCTGAGTGGGCCTTTCCTTACTCCCTGCTTGGTTTCCTCTTGTGACTGGTGACTAAGGACCTCACCCTCTTACAGAAACGGAGATATGCTTGGAACAGGTGCACACATGGACTTCTTGACTTCTGCTTAGATATGTTCATGTCATCTAGTGCTTTATCTTCCTTTATGTTCTTGCTTAGGGATAAGTATCTTGGATAGTATAGTGTTGGATTATTCCCAGCTTTTTTTACAGAGATGGGGCAACTGAGAGGAGTTTTAAAATATTTTATTCTGTTATCAGTCTCGATGAAGGGTGAGACACAAGAGATATAAAACTCCACGCCATTCTATCAGAAGCCAACCTATTTCCTGGTTACAATACCTTATAAATGTTTTTCAGCCTATTAGCTTTTGCCACACAATGCTGCTAATACTTCTAACACCAATCACCTATAATTTTACTCTATGTGGTCCTGCTACAATGCAACTTTCACAGTTCCAATTCTCTAAAATATCTGGTCTTTTTGCAAGGCCATATTTTGAAACTTGTTGAAACTTTTTTCTAGTTCAATATCTCTCTCAACAATGTAATCTCTATTCCATGGCCTTCCTAAGTCAGCACACCTTATCTCAGTGTTTGCATACACACATACAAGACTGTGTGAGCTTTCTGTCAGATTTTGAAAATTCTTTACAAATCTACTTCTCACAGTACAGAGATGTGCTACTAAAGGAAATAGCTCAGGTGGTGACAGCTCACACCAGCTGGCAATTCAAACGAGTTCTCTTACTGCCCTTCAGTAGCGAGACCCTGTTAACTGCAACTGCCTGTAATCCCTTGTTCACTGTTAAATTCTCTCCTTAATCTTCTGTATTTCTCATTTGTCATGGATAATTATTCTTCAGTTTATTTACTCATTTTTAATTCCCATGCAGATGGAACTCTGGATTAATTTTCGGTTCCCCTGATTTCTGCACCACTCCTCTGCTCTTTGAACTATCATGTCATGTGCATTAATGCATATAGATTGATAAACAGAATCCTTTTTGTCAAATAGAGATAAATCATTGTAGCAACTTACATCTTTTGGGGTTTTTCTTCAAGATAAATAACTATTCAGGGTATCTTGCTTTTCCAGTATTTGCAAGACATTCCTATTTACATCTCCCCTTGGCAAATCCAAGTACTTACTTTATCTTACTGTCCACAAGAAATAGAAATGTCATTTTTGCAGCATCCTCACCCTGCTGTAAGTTTGCAGCTGGCCAGCTGATGACCATCAGACCCTGAAAAGTACAACCACCAAAGGTACACTTCTGAGTTGTTGATGTGTTTCTCAGCTGGCTGAAGCAGCTCAGTGAGCTGCCCTGCCCTGATCAAAGTGGCCTTTCCTATCTTGTGCTTCTCCAATTGCCAGCCTCCAATTTCCAACCTTTGTCCTAGGCCTGTCTCCTCATCACTCAGCTCCAGCCACGTGTTTCTTACTCTGGTTCTACCACCATCCTCAGGCTCTTCCTCCCAGCTCCTGCCTCCTGCAGTCCCTGCACAGCTCCTGCTCCCAGCCAGCCAGCCTCAGAGGGGCAAAAGCATTACCTTGCCCTTCAGTTGCCTCGTTTTTCAGGATCCTTTATCCAGATCTTCAGCTCTGCGCAACTGACCTTCTCTGATGTACGATCATGACTCACCATTTCAGCATCTGACTCCTCCCTCCCCAGACTGTTGTAACTGCTGGACTCAGCAGTTAGTGGGTCTGCCAGACACAACCCACCTTGTAGGTCTGCTCCCAAATCCCTTCTCAGGTTTTAACATCTAAATCTGTAGCTCTTCCTTATTTAGAATTGCTGTGCACTAACTTAGCAATTCAGAGATGTCATTATTTTATCAACTCTAACCTAGCTCACAAAGGCAAGCTCTGGCATGCTGGGTTATTATATTTGTTTGAATCTATATATTGATTTTTTTTTAACAGCAGGCTGTGGCAAGATCAAACAGGAAAACAACACAAGGTTTCTATTTATGCTTAAATGACAAGACCCATATCTCTCATTATCCAAGAGCTTTCCCTCTTAGCAATTATTCTAAATTATGTTCTTTCTTTCACAAAGGGCATTTGAGATGCTTAATACCTCTGTACCTAGAGAAACTTGCAAAACTGCAAGACCTTAACAAAGGATAAGGGTGTGATATATAACCACAAGAAATAATTCAGGGTGCAGTTCCTTTATCAGATGGTAGAATGGGGCTGCAACCTCTTCATTAAATCACAGACAGGACATGCCACAATTCTTTAGGTATATTGGTAAAGATATGGCCACAGAGCATAACTGCAGCCATGTGAAATGCATAAGCCAGTCCTTGTCCATGTGTAACTCACTCAGGACTTCTACAGGGGCTCAATAATCCAGCTACCATTGAAACAGAATAAAGTACCTTAGATGAGGGTGTTACAGGACTCAGCGCAATTGGAGATTGAAGGGAAACTGTTATCAGTTTTACCTGGAGAAATATTATTTGATCAACTCTACCATCTTGAAAGGAGAGATGTGATAAGGGGAATGGAAATACACCTTGGAAAATATACCTGTTTTCCTCCTATGTCAGATAAATATGCCTTGTTCTGGGTTACTGGATTTTTTTGTTGTTTTTTTTTAATATTAATCTAGCACCAATGATACTGAAGGGTGAAAATTTTCCTATACTTTGTTTAAGCATTGAATTATAGCTACCTTGAAAACACTTCGTCCAGGCTTCAGAATGTCACCAGGGAAATAATTTGGAGATGGAACCTAGCATGCAGAACACAGAGCAGAGCTAGTTTATTCAAAGACAGATGGAAGTAATTCCTAAAAAAACCCAAGAGTTCAGGAAGTGTTCCATTTGAAGACTGTATTTGCCCTGAAAAACAGAGAGTGTGCTGGATTAGACAGCAATAAAATGATTACTCTTTGACATTTTTTTTAGCAGACAGAAGGTGGCAATTTCTTAGATATTTTTTGTGTCAGTTTTCTGAGATTTTCCAAAAGCTTTCCCGATATGCTTTTGGTAAAATTTTCACTTCAGAACATAAGGAGTTACCATATTGGATCAGATTTTTGATCCATCTGGTCTGGTAGTCTGTCTACAACAGCAAATAGTACCAGACATGTCAGAAGAAGGTGCAAAAACCACACAGTTGATAGAGGTTGTTTCATGCTTTCCCTAATAGGCAGAGCATAGTAAAAGGATTTTTAAACCCTTAAAATAATTTGTCTGCATTAAATAACTCTGGATATCTCTATTGTTGCTGAAAATGGTCCTTCTAAATGACTTCCAGAACTGGCTTCTGTTGTCGGTACGTTTAACAGCCAAACAATACTGGAATTTTACATTTGTGCCTTCTATTTTCATTAACTGATAGTTATATCAGTCAGTGTCTCACTGCCTCACTGAACGCCTTAAAACAGATGGAGTCTCTCTCACCCCTTCTACTCCAGGCATTGCTATGTGTTCATTTCTCTCACTCATTCTCTTTTTGCCTTTCCAGAGCAGAAAAGCCAAGTCCTTTCTGCCCCTTTTCGTGTGAGATTTTTTCCCTGTGTCTGATAATTGTCTCCATGTTTTGAGAGAGAAGAGTGCAGCAGGAGGTCCACTTGGCACAAAGTGCAGCTCGAGGAAAAGGCAGGACAGGGGCAGAGGGGTCACACAGGAGCACAAGGCCTTGTTTTGCAGGAAGCTGAGTAAGAGGAAGAGGACATGAACTCAATTCTGTCCTGCAGAAAGTAGAAAAAAGAAGCCAAGGTGAGATGGTGAACAGCCTCCCAGAGGGGCTACATGAGGTATGGTAGCCTCTACTGCCTTGAAATCTGCCTTGGCTGGAAAGACTGTGAAACCAGCGCAAATTTCAAGAATGCAAAACCTTTTCAGCAGTACTGAACATAGACTGAATGGAAAATATATATATATATATAATCTCAATAATGAGAGAACCTAAAACCCAAAAGCTTGTGCTAGAGGCTGATCAGAATGAGCCAGTTCTGAATGTTATTCTTGACTGTGATTACTGCTGTGTGCTTCTGAACTACTTTCTGACCAGAGGAATAAATTCTTGGATCCAGAACTCTTGAACAAATCCTGTCATTGAGAGTAAAAAATCAAATCTCCAGATATTACCAACTTCACTGTATTTCAGCCAGCTCAGATAAATTCTTCCCAGCTGCTGCCAATGCCACTGCTGAGCACCCACATACTGAAAGTAACTTTAAATAATGTCACAAGGCTGTGCATAGAAGAGATGCCATTGTTAAATAATTTCTGGAGGCAAATTTGAATATCTCTCTCCATTTCTTCTTAAACTGAAGAATGAGACTTAAATTTTTGAAAGAAGACTCAAATATTCCCTATGGTACTGATTGGTTTTTTGACAGGCAGATGTAGGAAATGTTGACACTTTTGTTTTTACAAGTTTTCACAAGTGTAACCAAAGGACTTTGGTAACATGAACTGAGCAAATAAGTTACAAAGCACAGGAGAGAAAGAATTCCATTTCTATGTGTACTTACGTGTTCAAAAGTAAAATGACACAAGCTAATGAAGATCCACAAAATATTAATTGATTCATTCAGAGGAAGAACTGTAGGATGAGTAATGGATACTGGATAGCAGAAACACTGAGAATATCTGTAAAATATCATCCTTTGACTGTACAATTCTGAAATGTCATTATTTTTAATTATTTGATTTAATGCATATGAGTTAATTCCAATACAACATAGGGAAAGATAAAAAAGTCCTTCTTCAATTAGTGCATATTAACAGTACAGTTTGTATGTCTACATTCAGGCTTTTGCATTATACTGTGTTAGAAAATCCAGCTTAATGCTTTAGTTGGTGGGATGCTACTGAGATGTAGAGTTTAGCAGGATCCTGGAAGGTTATTAATATTGATGTAGATAATATGCATTACAAGGTCTTATAGTATGGCTAGACAATTGGGTTCTAAAAAGTGTCAAATCTAAGGACTTCAAAAGTTTTTGAAAAAGACAACTTTGTTTCTAAAACAAAATCACAAGTTGAATAAAAAAAATAATTTGTTTTTATTCTGTTCCACAAAGGTTTCAATTTAATAACACTGAAAATCACCTTAATTGATCTCTTATTTTCCTTCTATTTACTTCTATAGTACTAATTTTAGATGTGAGTTAGAACTTTATTTAAATGTAATAAGTAGTGTGTTTGTAGTTGATCATTTACTGATACAGAATTATAAAATCATGCTCAGTTTTATTATTGTTTTCATAACTGATAAGACTTGTTTTGCCATTGCTCACTGGCAGGTTTAATCAGTTACCTGCACTTTAGTCAGCACTTTAGTGCAAAGCTCTTTGAAACAAAGGTGTGGAGAAAAAACACTGAAATAATGTAAAATGTAATGTGCTGGTGGACTATAACCAACAGTAGATGTTTATGTCTATAGGTATTAGAGAGTAAGAAAAGAGTGGTAACTTCTGTGTGTGTGAAGGAAAAATACATCAAAACACTGCACACACGAGAAATGTATTTACACATGACATGGGAGACTTCATTTGAAAAATTATCTACAAGATTTTGATACCAGGAAAGCTGTGTGATGTCCATTTGTACAATCACTGTGGATTTGTTTGTTGGTTTTAGTACTTGGCCTTCCTTTTTCAGTTCACAGGCCAAATTCACTACTCTGTGAGGTTTTGTGTTTTCTTACTGAGTGTACAAGATGAGATCTTCATTATGCACCCTTTTCAAACCCTCTCCTAAAACACAAAGCAGTGTTCATTTTTATTAATTCAATTAATATATTCATTAACCTAGGGTCTTGTTTCAATGCACTAGCTCTTCCATCTGTCAGTGTTCACAATAATTTTAATTCTGTTTTTACAAGACCTCTCTGAGCTGACAGGCAAAGGGGGCTTATGTCCACTTTACAGATGGTCAGCTGAGTCACTGAAAGTTTCCACCCAATTTTTATGCCTGTAAGGCTTTATTTTGTGGAGTATTTAGCATTATGTTAAGCATTATACCTAGGCTTAGAGTTAACACTAAATTCAGCTTTCTCCAACTTTATTTTAATGCTATGTACTCTTTGCTTCTGCAGGTTAGATTTCAAGATGTCAGACAAGAAACAAGAAAAACACAACTAGTGTGAAAAGCTGAAAATGCTAGGCAAAAAAATATAAATTTCTTGTTTAAAATAATTTTCCACTTTCACTCTGAACTTCCCCAAATGAAAATCTTTCCACTCAAATGCCTGGGTGCAAACTCATATAACAGGACATGCTGGACAACTTGAATAACACAGAGAGTTCCCTGCCCTTGCCATAACACACATTCATTAATATCAGCATTCATTACAAGTTTCAGCAGCCAGGGGATGTTGCTGCAGTGTCAGGGATTTTGTTAGGTGGAAGGTACTGAATACAAAAGGTTAATTCTAGTAATTAGTTGATGATAGATTAGGACCATGGAAAGCTGCAAAGAACATCAATATGAACATTGAAGAATGTCCCCAGGGCCATTTAATCTAATTCAGGAGTCAGAGTAGTAGCTGAAGTAAAGGAAAGCCTGGCACCAAAAGTCAACAAAGTAGAGACAGCAGAGCCAAGGTCTGATGGGCTGTTTTGGTCCAGAGATTTAGAGTGACTGAACCAAAGACAGCAACAAATAATGGACTAGTGGATTGTAAAATATTAAACCAAAATATACTATGGGGCAAATCTATGAGGAAATGCCACTAGATTTTGATGAAAAGCTCTTGCATAATTAGGTTATGTAGCATGCTGTATAGATTGCCACTGGAGCACCATCCTGCCTGCCTTCCGTCCGTGTTCTATTCGATACTGATGGAGTCGAGTTGGATTTTGATTTCATCAATCTAATCTGTACTGTGCCTTAGTTTTGACTTTCCTGACATTGATCTTATTGTCTTTGCATCACACAGAACATCTTTTTTCTGGTTGAAAGCCAATAGTATAACAGAGAATGTGCCACTGCAGAGACTTGTATGACTGGTAGAACCTCAAATACATCACTTCATGAACAAAAATAGCTTCAATTCAGCTATTATTGGGGGAGATTGCTCTACTTGAATGAATTCCCATTAATTTAAATATTTTAAAGTACCAATTAAAATAATCTAGTGTAAGAAGAGGGAAATTAAACATTTTTGTTTACCAAATTATTCCATTGGTTTTTGTGTAATTGACATTTTTTCAGAAATGGTTATTTTTCTGCCTATTTCAAGAAATTGATTTTTTTTTAAGTATTGACTATGTTTTATAGGTTTCAGATGTGAAATTATGATTTTTTTTAATAAGTATTCTTTCTGTCCTTTTATGCTTTTGTTTTGCTTTAATGACCTTCTCTCAGCCCTAGTAATTCCCCTCTTTTTGTATTTTCTCTACACTTGAGGCTTTTTGGGCACAGAAATTATGCACGAGCATAGATAAACTTGGGGGCAACACGTTGTGCTCTTTAAGTGTGCTGGGTTAGAATTTGCTCCCTTAGAAACTGATAAAAATGTCTAACATTGGTGAGGGCAATGTGTGAACTGGGGGCAGCAACCAAGAGTTGTCTATACGCCAGTCAGTAATTCCTCATTTTCCTTTTTGGTCGTAGCCAGGTGGGGCAAGTAGTGACAGGACAAGAGGACATGGACTCAGGATGCACCAGGGAAGGTTGAAGCTGGATACCATGAGGAATTTCTTCACAGAACGGTTAAGCATGGGAACGGACTGTCCAGGGAGCGGTGGAGCCACCACTCCGGAGGTGTTCAAGAACTGACTGGGTGTGACAATCAGTGCCATGGTCTGTTTGACAAGGGCTCAAAGCTTAGATTCGCTGATCCCAGACGTGATTTCCAACCTAAATGATTCTGTGAAATATCCTTTTAAGGATGCCGAAGAGGAGTGCCGAGGAGTGCGATGTCGCTGTGGTTTTCCCCAGGGGACAAGCGGCCGGTTAACACACGGAGGCGAGAGAACGCACTGTCAGTGGGTGCCGGCCCTCTCGCCCCAGCCCCGCCGCATTTCCGGGAGGTTCTTCGGAGGCTGCATCCAGCGCACAGAGCCCGCCAGCACTGCAGATCATTCCCGGCACTCCGCGGCGGCTCCTCCGCCTGTCCCCTGCGGGTTGTGCCCCGGCGCCGCCTCCATCCACACCGCGCCCCGTCCCCGCCACATCTCCGCACACCGGCACCGCCACCGCACAGCGCCACGCCTCCCGGCACACCGACCGCCGGCACACACCATCCTCCGGCGCACACCATCCAGGCACTCCATCCCCACCCACACCATCTTCCGGCACGCATTATCCTCCGACACACACCATCCTCCGGCGCACACCATCCAGGCACTCCATCCCCACTCACGCCACCCTCCGGCACTCCATCGCCACCCGAGCAATCCTCCGGCGCACCATCCCCATCCCGGCACACCATCGCGACCCACGCCACCCTCCGGCACACAGAATCCCGGCACTCCATCCCCACCAGCGCCATCCTCCGGCACACAGAATCCCGGCACTCCATCCCCACCAGCGCCATCCTCCGGCGCACCGTCCCCATCCCGGCCATGCCCCGCACGCCGCCCCGCCGCTCCGCACAGACATTCACATTGCGTCCCTCCGCCGCCGGGGAGCGCTGCGAGCTCGCCCGGGAGGCTGCGGGAGCGCCGGGCGCGGTCGGGGCAGCGCCCGCGGCTCCGCTCCTCCCCGCTCATCGCTGCTGCTGCTGCTGCTGCTGCTGCTGGCAGGAGCAGCCCTGCTGCCGGCCCTGGCTGCGCCGACACGCTCGCACACGTTCCGCGGGTACTGCCCTTCCTGCTGGCTGCGCCTGTGCGCTCTAATTACGCGCGATCTAACTTGAATTTAGCTCTGAGGCTTCGGTGCTTTTGGTTCAAAGCTGGAAAGGTATTTGCCTGCAGAAAGTTTTGGCTTTTCTTGAGGCCACTAACTGCTCTGAACACACCTCTGCCTACAGACTTGCTTCTGCTTTTCCCAGAGAGATAGACCTTAGCCCAGCTGGTTTCTGGGGCAAAGAGCATGTACTGTAAGGACAGATAATGGTGATGAGATTGTAGCCACCCTGCCTTCAAGACAGAGCAGGTTGCCTGCCCTCCTTGGGAACAGAGCCATTGCATCCTTGGGCAGTGTCTCAGAATTCATACCTGCCTCAATTTAAATTAAAAGTAACTCTGTCTTCAGTGGATAATTTCAGCTTGGGATCTGCAGCATTCGAACTAGATTGTTGAGCCAGGCAAGTGCAAACTCCTCACTTAGGCAAGATCACAAAAAATTATGTGTATGCAACTGACTTTGATAATCACAGCCAAATGGTTTGTGCCTTTGGTGTAACTCAGCCCTTACAGCTTTTGGCTTGATTGTCTAAGCAAATCAGGATTAAGTGATAGGGCTGTGTGCTTATACGTGTGTATATATATATGAACACCTGTCTCTCCAATCCTGACCAATTCAGGTAATTGGTCAGAGGAGTCAATGTTAATAATTTTAGACATGTTTTGTGGAGATAGTCTAATATAGAAAGAGGCTGCACTAGTCTGCAGCTCAGGAAAAGCCTGCAGCTGACATCCCTGTTACTGCCTTATTACACAGCAGAGAACCCACACCTTGCAACATTAATGCATAGAAAGCCAGGCTGCTCTCATCATTATTATTTGGTTGTTTTTCCTACTTCCCATCTATGAGAGAGCTTAGAAACTCAGGACTCAAATACTTGAGAGAAGAAACACATCAGAAGCAAGAGCACTATGACTCTTCTGGTTGCCTGCAGATCAGGAGGTGATATCTGACTCCAGACACAACCTGAACTCATCAAGGGAGGAGAGGGGTTAGCTCAGAAACACAGCAGGAACTAACAAGAGGAAAATATATCATATCTTGCCAGTTGTAAAAGACAGCTATGTCTGAGTTTGGAAAAATGATAGAGCTCAGAGAGCTGGTCATTGAAAAAGTCTCTCACTGAGATGGGTTCTATGGTAAAAATGCTTAGTTCTCTCTGTGGCTGTAAAGTAAAACTAGATTGACTCTGGTTACACATTTCTGTGTGGAGGCATTATGTACAGCTGCAGTAATCCTCCTTCTTGAGTCCTAAGTGATAACAATTTGGAAGATTTAGAAAATTAAACATGTAGGATTAAAGATATTAAAGATTAAATAATTTGCTATTAAATAAAACTGATTGTAATAATATATCAATATATATTAATATGTTAAAATACCAAAAAAAAGAGAAAAAAAATAGAAGGACTCAACACAACCAAATTATTTTTCAAGACTAGCTGCATTTAGGCAAGACAGAGCTAGGCATAAAGATAACTTTGTCAAGAGTTCTTAAATGAGCGGGAATTTCTTTTTTAAACAAAACTTTGGTCTTTCTGAGCCCATGGTTAAGTGTATGTCAGCAGTGCTCATCCTTTGAGAGTTCAGGCTCTCACATCATATCACGCGGATTCTCAGGAGAAAGGAATCAGCTCTACCCTGCTGCAGGGCAGAGGGAAAATCCCTTTTTTCAGGTCTCAGGGAATAGGCAGATCCCATTCTCCAGGCTGGGGAATGATCTGTCATGTGTGGGTTATCCATGCTGGGAAGGGTCACACCAAGTTTCCTGAGGCTCTTCGGGCATGGTAGACTAACTCCTAGCAACTTTTTTTTATTAACATTCCCACTCTGTTACTAGTAGGGTTTGCAAGGTAGAACTTTCCAGTAGCCTCACAACTTCAGGCTTTGCTGTGGTAGAATATCCATACCTAGGGATCAGCAGCTGCCAGCAGCAATGACAGCTACAGAGCCTGCCTTACACCAGCTGTGATTTGATGTGCCCATTATCACTGCTGGCTGCTGCTGCACAGCAGCCTTTGGTTTCCAGTCAGATTCCACACAGAGACAAGGCTTGTGCCGCCTCACTGTCATCACCACCATTTCAAACCCTTTATCTCCTAACAGAGAAATGTCAGAGATAGAGTTACATCATAAAAGTCTTGTGTCCTACAGGTTTCCTGGAAACTGGTGAGCAGATATTGCTTTATTGCTCAGCGACGCAAAGCTGTTCCTCTTTCTGGTAGACATGCCAGGCTGCTGAGTGAGTAGCATGCCCAGAGCTTGAATCAGACACAGTATATGAGGTATCTTGCCTAGCTCTCATGTAAAACACTCGGAATAGGAACATTACAAGAGAGATACAGGAGGTATGAAAGCTGAGATGTGTGTAGCAGGAGGCCTCAGGCAATACAGGGGGGAGCTACGTGTCTTAGTTGACTTAGGAGAGCACAAGAGAAAATGGAGTATAGAGATGGTTAGCAGGAGGGAAAAAGAGAACCTGGGGACACTGCAGCATTGGCTTTCTGGGATAAGAAGAGGCAACCAATACAGAAAATATAGAAGATCCATAAAACATGGGGGGAAAAATGGGAGAGGGGAGGCTTTCTATGTCTTGCTACTCACAGAACTATCTTGTGCAGATCCCCCATAACAGAGGATCAGTGGGGCACTTACAAAAAATTTGGGAATACTTGATCAAGCACCAAAGAACAGACAGTTAACTCCTGTAAAGAAAATAGAGTACATCTCAGGAGAATGAGAGTGCACATGGGTGGTAGGAATAGACAATGCTCACTTGTGTAAATGAAGTCTTAATAGGTGTTTGGTTGTTATGGTTTTTATGCAGGTGATCTACTTCCTTTTCCTTTTTTGCTCAAATTGACAGCTTTACTGTGACAGTCACTGCAGAAAGAAATGCTGTTCTGCTTGAGGAACGTCAGAATGCAAGGGCAGAGTACAATGATTCCAGTGTCCCACAGAAGCCTTCTGGTAGGAACTCTTCTTTGGCTTCCATAATATCAGATGGCTCAGTTGCCCTTTGCTCTGACCACCAAATGCTGGCAAAGGGGAGCACAGGAGGAGGAGCAGTATCACTTGGCTTGTTTTATTGATGATGTGCCAGTAAATCCCACATAGTTCAGGAGTTCATGTGAGGGTAATAGGACAAGTCGGTACCTGAGGGCTTCCCATTTCACAACAGTCACAGTCTTGGCAGCCTGTGGCTTCTCCTGTGTGAGTGGTAGCAGTGAAAGCACAAGCACCTTTATTTGCCCATCTTGAACACGGGTAAAGGGGTTCACCTGAGTAATGTTGTGAGGAAGGTAGAAAAGGGCTTTGCATTATGGTTTTATAGGTTCATATAATGCTCTGAAATCCTCAGGAATAAAGCATCCCACTCCTCAACCTGAATGACCACAGTGCAGAAAGATGTATTTCTTACATGCAACTATTAAGAAATGCAAGTTTCTTATGAAATACAAATATGTTTTCTGCCTAATGAGTAAGGCATAAGATCATATAATTATAGAATATGCTGAGCTGGAAGGAGCCCACAAGGATCATGAGTCCAGCTCCTCACCCTGCACAGGACAGCCCCAAGAATCACACCACATACATGAGTGCATTGTCCAAACGCTTGTTTGATGTGGCCAATTTGGGGGGGTTTTTTTTTTTTTTTTTTTTTTTTTTTTTTTTTTTTTTTTTTACTGTAATTATTAAAGGCAAAGGACCTGTTTATTAAAGGCAAAGGTGCTTTTGGGTTTGGGCTTGCAATGGTTTGTGATTAGTATTTTTTTCCCAAGGCTGCTTAGGTGAAAGCAAGCCAAAGGCACTGTGCCAAACCTAAGGACGCGTCAATCACTGCTCTGTTGAATCCCAGGTTCTCCCGGCACTCCAAGTCAAACTTCGGGAGAGAATTAGGAATCCCAGCCGTGATGAAATGGTTGATGCAACTCCAGGCAGGAGTGTGGCAATGCAGGATGCAATTGGGAAAGGCACCGGTGGAGGTCAGTGTCTCCCAGGGCCAGCTCTGCCGGTCCCCGCGGCGCTGAGCGCCCATCGCCGCCCGGCCCTGCCCCGCTTACAGGAGCCGAGTGTCTGCGGCTCTAACCCCGCGAAACTTCATTTCTGTTTCTCCCCATCCTTTCAGGGACGCCAGCACGAGCTCTTCAGCCTGGATATTCAGCCTGGATATTCAGCCTTGTCACAAACAGAAGTGCTGCTGGATCTGAGCAAAACTTTCCAGAGCCTTTGGGGTGGAGCGCAGGTTTCAGGGGTCTCCAGAGTCAGGCAGCTCATGGATGCGGCTGTTTCAAGTTAACTGTATGCCTCTCGTCCTGTGTGAATGCAATGAAAATCAGACCCTTTTCATGGTATTCTTTAGGCAAAGACTGTGTGTTTTAAGATTCCACTAAAATCCGGACCAATTTTACAAAGTACATAAGCAAGGCCACGTTGTAACACTGAAACCAAGCCAGAAACCCAGACCTTTAAATAGGAGGGAAAGTCATGTAGTTAACACCTAGTTGCTGTTTTATCCACTTTGCTGAATGCCTGTCAGTATTTGCATGTGCTTGTGCCTGCAGTATCAGAAGTGCCAGGAGAGCTGGACTTTCACTTTCACACGGACTTTGAGTGAAAGGGAGAAAAGTTCCCTGTACACACTACAAGAACACACTACAAGTGCAAGCTGTCCCTTCAAAGGTACACAGCAGGGTACTAAAATATGTAAAGAGAATTGCCAGCAGAGTCTGGCTGCCTGGCTGGGGACATCTGCATTGGAGACACGCAAACTCTCACAAGCACGTGGAAAGCCCAGAGGAGAGGGAAATGGATGACAGCAGCTGGATGGAGCATGGCCAAGAAGAGAAAGGCTGGAAGATTCAGGCTGTTTAGCCCACAGAGGAGGTGTGTGAGGAGAAACACTGTGGCAAACAAGGAAATTAGTCCTTTCTTCTGCATGGACCCAGTAACAGGCTTGAACTGCGAGTAAAAGTTGAGAACTAGAAAAAGTTTTCCATGGAAAGCAAGGAGATGTGTTGGGACGTGCTCAACCTGGAAAAATTAGGTTAGACAAATGGTCGTGACATAGGTGATCCTGCTTTGGCTAGCAAGAGGGCAACAGACCCTCTCACAATCCTTCCTGGCCTGTTTTTATCATTCATTGATCAACTATAAATCCTGATTTTCATACCTCAGGATCTATTGAGAGCAAAAATAGTTTTAAACAATTGTCCTGGGGTGACTTTATGATGCTTACGTCCCCAGTCATCTGTTCTGTTTATGCTGCATATTAAGTCCTGCACCTTTAAGACTGGTTCCAAAAGCAAAAGAGGGGAGAAGGAGAAACACACTGTCTTTAGAAGCTGCACTTGCTCCCCCACATCCTGCTCCTGGACTGTGTTGTCTGCAGAAGGACAGACAGCTGGACAGAGCTCTCCTTTGCTTTTAGTTAGTTTTTAGTTAGCTGAGGCAGAGAAGTTCCCTAGACTGTGTTTTTTTTCTTTTTCTTGGAGCTGTTTAAACCTGCTCTGCACTGAAAGCCCAGAAGAGCACCGGCAGCTCACACCTGTGCCCACCGGGCCAGGCCTGGGCCACGGCATTTCCAGCACCAGAGGGACTGAGCAGAGACTGAGTGAGCTGAGCTACAGCCCAAGGAGTGACTTTCTGAGCTTGTCATCTCTTCCGAGAGGCAAAAAGTTGTTTAATATTATTGTTTAATATTTTTTCTTTTTGTGGGCTGATGAATACTTTGCCTGTTAAATAAACAGGTTTTTTTCACTTTTCTCCAAGAAAACATTTTCCCAAACCAGCTGGGGGAAGAGCCACTTAAATTTCCTTTCTAGAGAAACCCCTTCTGAAGTTTTCTCCCAAATTTGCCCTAAACCAAGATGGCAGTGAAGCCTTGTATTTTCTTTTCTTTTCTTTCTTGATTAAATAAGTGTCTGTTAAGGTTTAAACTTTCTTAAGTACTCAGGCAATTTATCTCCTGGACAAGTTAGTGGAATACTTCATCCATCTGGGTGTTAGTGGGAATTCCTCATTATGTGCAGCTGAGGTGTGTTTACACATTCATTTTGAAAGATCTGAATCTGAAAGGTAAGAACAAACCCCAAATCTTCCTTTCTGTCCCCACCACTTACACAATACATATATTCCAAAGAAGACAAAGAGATTGGGACATAATATTACAAAATAAAGCCTGTGTCATTCCTTTTTCTTCTATAAGGGATGCCCACTGCTGTAAATCATTTTCCTTGAGCAGGGTTGGATGATGGGAAAGCTTTAGAGCACAGATCTATTGCATGCAACTGAGTTGAAATCCAGCACAACTGCAGCATGACAGGTTTGGGGTGACAGCTGCTCATTTTTTGACCATTTTTCTTGTCTTCTGTATGGAAGTTGGTTAGGCAGGGATTAGGAAGAATAATCCTTATCTGTATGCTTCAACATTTTGTCTGTCACTGACACAAGATCCTGGCACTGCTGTAATTAAAAGAGAGGCTCTTCTCATCCAATTCCTGCACCTACTTGCAGGTATGAAATAAGGCAGTTTTCTGAGGTGACCAAGATTTAATTTTGCAATTTTCCACTGCAATATTCTTATTTTACTGCTCTAAAAATTCACACTACTATGAGATTTACAAAGAGTGTTCTTCATATCCTCTTTGCAGACAAGTCAGAACCCTTAAATGGAAAAAAAAAATAATTTGGAAAAAAAACAGTGAGACTGAGTGTTTAGTTGAAATCTACCAGACCAACTGACACTCATCCCAGCACAGATACAGTAAACTGCCATGCACAGGTATGGGAAACAGATTAGGAGAACCCTAGATGGGAATGAGAAGCAGAATCATTTCCCTTGTGGGTAAAAGTTAGAGCTGTCTTTGACTTTCTTCAAATTGGTGATAGGAGAATTCCTTCATCCCTCCCTCTCTAATCAAGGAATGTGTAATAAGTAAATTTTTAATGAATTAGATTAATTGTTCTGGCCTCCTTGCAAAGTGCTGTGAATGCCCTTACTACAAAATCCTAGATAAAAAATATGAGGAATAGCTATATTTTATTACAAAAAAAGTCTGCTCACTTAGTATCATGTAAAGCAAAAAGACAAACTGGCAGAAGGGTTTCTGATTTGTGTCTGGGCTCTTCATTAGAGGTTACTAAGCAACACTAGTCCTGATCTTAGCTCTGCATTTCTCCTTGGAATGCAGTGTCTGTTAACACTCAGGTCAGAACTGGGCTTATGTATACATTCTTCTGATATCAAAGGCATGCATTGATGCAAATGAAACTGTGATTCCCTGATTTTCAAGGAAAGGTTAACCCAAACACACACTCTGCTGAGCATGGTTTGGTGGGTCAGCTATCACCCTGCCCAATACTGGCATGCATTTCGTTTCAACAGCTGTATTTCCCTCCTTTTGTTCTTCTTCCTTGCCTGCTTCCTTCCATGCCATGCCCGACAGCCTCTGTGCTTCTGCTGGGGATGTTCATTCCTGTTCATTCCCCAGTGGCAAGGCCTACCAGGATATGTCCTTGTAGAAACACAAATGCAAGAATTACTTCCATGAATTATGCTGGAATGACAGGAGGCTTTCTCAGGTGTTTTCCCTGAACACTTTTCCCAGGCAGTATGCCATCACCTGAATGATGCTGCTCTCAGCCACAGCTCACTAACCTGCCCCAAGGCCCAGGCAAAAAAAAAAACCCAATCAGCAGAACAAGGCGCCCCTTTGGGACTTGGAAGAGCACAAAACAGCTTCAGCGCAGACAGTCTTGTAGAGTAGTTCAGAAGGAAACCTCTTCCCACAGTTCATTGGGATCCCAATGTAATTCATCTTAATGGAGTGAAATAGCCATCGGATATAGCCCCAGAAATCCCAGCAAGTGCTGACATAGAAACTCCTGTAGAGCTTTTGGAGTAGCTGCCCTCACCAATTACATAAATTAACCCAGCAAAGGCTGTTCATACATAGAGAAAATCCTTCCTGACAGGATTCTTATGTCCATTAAATCATTCCTCAGGACCTACTTTTCCTAACATACCTCTGTAAAATGAACTGTTGAGAAGAGAAGAAGGTATACTTTATCTGTTTGTGATAACTTACCAAAAAAAAGTCAGTGTGTTCAATATGACAGAGGTTGCTGTGGTGACTTCTGTTTCCTATGCCAAGTGTGTGCTGGTAGTGACCTGTATAAAACACTCTAAATTCAAAACAATGTATAACCATTCCACAAAGTTCTATTGCCATTGTTACAACAGCTCTTTGCAATTTAACAAAGAGAAAACCCATGGGCAAGAAAAATGCCCCCTCACTGCTAATAAACTTGGATTAAATGCATACGATTTAATTAACTCAATTTCATAAAGCTGCATTCTGGTTTTGCTTGTGCAGCTTGCATGCCAGAGAAACACACTGGCAAGCTCCCAAATAATAAGCAAATACAGAATATTCCAAGGTTGGGCTTGTGCCACCACTGGAGCATGGACAGCCAAATCTGCAATAGAAATGTCTGCAAACTGCTGGAGGAGAAAAGCAGTGCCAAGGCAAAACCCTTTAAATAAAATCCCAGGCCCACAGGTCCCACTGCAGAGCTGTGGGTTGAGAGGTGGGAGAGATGAAGAGAGCATTCAGATATCTGGGCAAAGAAAAAAACCAGGACTTTTCAACAAATCTGTTATGTTCTTGCATAAAGAAAATAAAGTTTATTTTCTTCTAATATTGTTCTCAGGACAGCTATATTTGTCAATATGTTTGTCAATGTATTTGTCAATTTGTTTGAAGGGAAATGTTTCAGAGTACTCTAAGAATGGTGCTGCAACTGTAAGAATACAAGGATAGGTTTTACACTAACACAAACCCTAACAAAATAGCACCATCATCTAAACTAGGCCTGCAAGAGAATTAAACAAGGAGTTCTAAATACTGCTCAAATAAATCAGGACTGTAAAGAGAATCAGTGCTGGTTAGGATACAGCTGATGATCAGCCTGGAACTCTGCACACTTTAACCCCAAGAAAAATGAGTTGTGGTTGAGGAAAATGCCCTCACTCAGAAATGCACTTCAGCATGCACTTGAATTTCACTAAAATCACTTGAATTCAAGTTTGAGCTTAAAACTAAACACAGGCCTACATGTTTTCCTGCATTGGGGGACACTGATTTAAAGGCTGCCAACCATGCAAATTAACCTCTTTTGAAAGCCAGCAAGGCAGCGCTGAAGAATGAAATAAAATTAAAACTCAAAACCAAGGAAGTTTTTGGGTCATTATGTTTCAAGTTGAAAATTGTGGACCTCAAAGTGGAGAATCACAGCGAGATAACACAGGAATGACAGAAACTCGCTAATGTCAACAGAGATGAATCACCTCTGGACCAGGAGGTGGGGGAGAAAGGAGCAGAATTGCCCGAAGGTAACCTAGTACTGATTAGCATGGCAGAAATCACAGGGCTGAGAAGGGACCTTATGATGTCAGACTGCTTTTGTATGATGGACTAGTCACTCATCAGAGCACATACAGAAATGCATGGGTTATATAACTGAAGGCTGAGTAATGAACAAGTTATTGTGCAGCCACAAGCTCTCCAAAGAGGGATGCTAGCTTTGGGAACTATGGCCTAGCACCCCTCTCTGTGCAGAGCAGCATTAAAGGCTGGAAGGTGGATCTCAGCCCCAATGTTCTCCTTGGCCCCTGCACTCTGACAGCTGAACTTACCCCTCTCTGAGAGTCAACAGAGTGATATCACAGAGATCTGCTGCATCCCAATGAAATTAAATGAGTTGTATTAATTAATCCCAAGGTTTTTTTGATGGTAAAATTTGCTTGCTTGTTGTGTTTTTTAACCTGAGAACTGGGTATCTGTGATAAATTGTTTAATTTGGGATTGGAAGAGCTGATGGAAGTGGGGTCTTCCCAGTGCTGAGAAGCTTACTTTCCCCATTCAATCTCACATGTAAACTAACCTGGCTACTCTAGATGTGTAAATAAATAAACATGGAAGAGCATCATCAGCTCCAGGAGTCTCCGTCTTCCTGTTAAAGCTGTAGCATACTGGGATGTGTGCACATGTAGGGTGGACACTTACAGTCAATTACACTCAATTTATTAGATTAGGTATGCAGAGGAATGGAATAATAGCAGAGTCATATGGCAGAGGAGGTTTACCATCTGCTATCTGCCTTTAGCAATGGACCAGTTCTTACTGTGGACAACAAAAAATAGGAGTAGTGAAAAAAATAAATGGAGTATATGCTTTTAAATTCCCAGGTGGGAATTTGACTCCAAATTCTCAATTTACAATCATGTCCTTTTGTAAGTGAACTGAATTATTTTCCAGTATTTTACAGCTGAATAGATTTGCTAGCAGGCTCTTATTAATTACAGTTAATAGTCTTCTGTTAGAAGCCTGTACAGAGTGTGCCAAAGGGTACAGGCTAAGGAAAAGATCCAGATAATGCAATTGACAGCAGCAGAATTGTGCCGAGTTCATTTTGGCAACCATTCATGTGCATACGCTAAGATTTTTGTATTTAAAAAAATGTGTCTGTGCATAAATACTAACTGCTAAAACAGAGCTGAGGAGAGACATGTGACAAACACTCTCAGGCAGCGTCATCAGGCATCTAAACCCAAAACCTGAGGACTAAAACTTCTATTCAGGAATTTTATTCAGCTATTAGTCAACAGTGCCACCCTGGGTGAGATGAGGATCCTCAGGAGCCAAAACGCAATTTCTATGCAACCACAGCACCTCACTCTTCGAAAAAGATATCATTTAGTCTGATGTCAAACTTACCACAAAGTCTCATCTGCTTTTAGAAACTAGAAGTATCACCAGACACTTCAGATACTGCAGATACCCTAATGGCCATCTGCAGTTATGCTTTACATCCACATTGTGGGGTTTTTTTTTGTTGTGGTTTTTTTTTTTTTTTTTTTATTCTAACTTCTATAAATGAAATTTGCCTTCTGAAATCTCAGGCCTTTCTGCCTCTGTGCTGCAACTAGCAAAGTTTGATTTATTTATGCAAGCAATAACTTCTGAATCATTTTGTGAGTGCTTGTGAGATCTGTGACATAACAAAATAAATATAGCATTGATACTGCTGCAGCTGGTTTGGGAGAGTGACTTTCTAGGATCAGTTGATATCCCTTATTCCTGCTTTTCCTCCCTCAGTTTGCTGGAGATTGGTATGGGGTGGGGAGAAGTTGTTTGCAAAACAGACCTTGACCTTGTCAGCAGGAAACCATGGCTGCTGAACAAGCAATCAGTGGTCATTTCTGGGAATTTTTTCAAGAATTGAAATTTGGGATTGGGATTGCATTTGCCATGTCATTTACTACTGTGGCTATTCCAAGAGTTTATAAACTAGATTCTCAAACTCAGTCTACCTACTGATAGTTCAAGTTTGCCAATTTCTGTTTCTGACCTCCATTAAAACACTCACATGTTTAGAAATACAGACTCTAAAATTTTAATATTAACAGCTGAACTAACACCATCCTTACCCTTTAAAATTATATTATTGTAAAAAAAAAACTGAAAAATGAGGCACGCTATCTTAATCAAGAGATGCGATCATCTACAAGAATGGTTTTAAAGTGAAATATTTTGCAAATCTAAAAGTTGGTTTTGTTAAACTGAATTATACTAAAAGATTTTGCATTTCCCTTGCTTTTAACTTGATAATCTCAATCCCATCTGTAAGCAAAGATAAATTAACTCTTCCAAACTAATCACAAGAGAATGAAACTCTATCTGCAGGCATGTGAGCATAAAATGTAAAATTATATTATTTCACATGCATTTGTAGGGGGGTTTTCCAAGTTGTGTGTCCGGTTTTGACCACATTATTCCAGTGTAATTTCAGAATGAAAATATATTTGCTGTTGTCTCAATGTCATGGGAAATTCTCAAATTGCCAGAAACATCCTTCCCTCCATTTGACCTCACCAATATGTGCATTGGGACAGCATGGTGATTTTGGCACCTTTTTACCATAAAAAGAGACTTGAATTCAGGGACTTACTGACCTAACTTGCCCATTTTTTGCTGTTCTTGCACAGAAATAAGCCTTTTATTATTATACTATAAATTTCTGTGTACCTCTACCTGTGAGTTCTCCCTGCTCCTCAGTAGCTCAGGACATGCCAGCCAGTTTAATTTCACAGATAGATGTAGAGGTCTCCAAGACAAAGCATGTAGTTTAAGTGTCATTACAACATATAGAGACTCTAATAATTGACTTCTGAGACTGCTGTGTAAGCTCAGGCCTTACAATACCCTTGAGTTTACCTGGGAAAGGAGAGAGACAAAGGGCAGGACTCTCCAGCAGCAGGAAAAGCACCCACATCAGTCATGCACATGACAAACATGCAGGAATACAAGTTTCCCTTGTTCTGGTGCTCCTTGGGTGGCCTGTAGGTGTACGTGGTGCTCTTTCTGGTCCCAGTACACTGCCTAGAAACCAGTACCTATCAAGCAGGATTAACGACTGGCCTGACTTTGCTTATCTGTTGTTTGGTGGCTGTGGGCAGTGGTCAGGTACCTGGGCCATAGCTCTGCCATGGCACTTTCTATGTGACTCTGCCCTGGACTTCTCCAAGTGACTCTTTGGTCTTGCACAAAGTTGAGTAGAATGAAGTTTACTAGTGGCTATAGAATAAATTCACTTGTGTAACCTAGATGTTAATACCTGGGATTTATGTCCTTGAACTTGCTCTGATGATGGACTGAGAACAACAGAATGTATTATATTGTGTGTGATTATGGGCTGTTAAATCAATAAGCTGCTGGAGGGGAATCTTCCACATCATTTATAAACAATGGTGAGAGATGTGCTGTCAGCAGCATAGCTGTACATGCAAAGTGCCTCCATTGACTTCTACACTGCTATACATTTTACTGCATGATTAATTTAACCTGCTCCCTTTCATGAGCTACCCTCACCAACATTTACTGCTCAAACCAGAGACATAGCTGTTGCAGAGAACTGCCTTCCCAAATCAACCTTTCTAATAACTGGAAAACAAAAAGAAACTATGAAAATCAGAATATGTGAATGCCAGGACTTCTGGTCCACAGGCACCTACACTTACATCCAGGAATGGATGCTCTCTGCCAACAGAAAAAGATCATTTGCACTCCTGCTTTTTCACAATATGTCAGGTTTCAGATCCATCACACATCTCCTCCCTTAGCTTTGTACTTTGGTGTCGAGCACTCAAAACGCTGAGTCCTGTACTCCACACTCATCTAACTCTCTGACCCTGAAATATATTATGATGATGATTATTATTATAACAAATTATGGCCTACAGCTGCACTCTGTTGGAAAATCATCATGGAGCTGGTGCAAGAAATGAAAGGGCTCAAAAGCGTGGGTGTGGGTACATATACTGCAATATCACTTCAGTACACCATGAGAGGAGGAAGTATGCGTGATCACAGATAACCACGAAATCTTAGTCAGAACAATGAGCAAATTAATGACAAAATAATATCAGACTGGTTAAATCCAAAAAGAAGCCTGAAACAATGACAATATAATCATTAATTACTCAGATGTTTTGATGACTGAAGTAAAACTGTGTTTCAATAGATCAATGATTAAAGCATTTAACTGACATTATCAAAATAGCTAAGTTTCATGGAGCAGTTTTTCCAAGTAAGAGGTTTTCTATTCACAGTGAAGAATTTCACCCTCACAGTAAAGAATTTCTTCCTACTCTCTAATCCAAACCTACTCTTTGTCAATTTGAAGCCATTGCTCCTTGCCCTGTCACTCCAGGCCCTTGTAAATAATCGTTCTTGTGGGCTCCCTTCAGGCATTGGAAGGCCACAATTAGGTCACCCCAAAGCCTTCTGTTTTCCAGGCTAAACAGTCCCAATTCTCTCAGCCTTTCCTAACAGGAGAGGTGCTCCATCCCTTTCCTCCCCACTGATGAATATACTGAATAAACAAAACAAGTTGTATTGTCAACTCAGTGAAACACATTCCTTTTATTTGCACCTGAAGTACCCTATTCCCACTTTTCTGACACCGTACAGAAGCTACTAAATGTCAGTCAGTAAGTTTGTGTATTTTCCTAATATAAGCTGAATTCTTATTCTTCTTCTGAGTGTGAATTAGCCAGGTCCTGGAACTCACGAAAAATAGGTCTTTGAGCAAAGAAGGGCTTAGTTGGCCGTTTCAGCAATCTCTGCCCAAACATTAGCACTCATTTCCTCATAGCGAGTCCTTTTGTAATTGAAGTTACTTTGACAATAGACAGAAAGGTTCCTTGTTGATCTAGTGACCCGATAAACCACAACAAACAAGGACCTTCGAAACACCACCAGGAGCTATCTCTCCTCCAGCATTTTTTTCCCAACATGAAAAGACTGTTTCGGGAGAAGCAAACAAGCCTGTAAGATTCTGCGCTTAATAAGATGCATTTATGCAAAACTGCTGGAGCATTCTCTTAATAGATAACCCCAGTACCCAGTAAAAGTCCACATTCCTCTTGATCACCTTTGTGTCTTCTGTGTCCAGATCAGAACCTTTGGCGGGCAGGGCTAGCACCAGTAGCTCAGCAGAACTGCACTTGGCTGTGTTTCATAGATGGCTCTGACTCATAAAGGTTGTCTGGGAAAGTTTGTAAACATGAGAAATAGCCATTAAACATAAAGATCACATTCCCAGTCTGACAAATCAAGGAAGTTCTTGCCGGGTTAGGATGAATAACAAAGGGCACAGAGGTATATTTAGAAAGTAAATGTGTTTGTATGATGAGTTACATGCATTTCACAAGCAGCAAAACTGAAAAGTTTGTGAAAGAACCAGTTCTCACAGGACTCCACCCAGACCAAGACAGCGAATAAGCAGCACCGTGTGATGAAGCAGGCAAATGAAATCAAGGCATATACCCAGCCTGGGTTACTTTCAGCATTTACATGATCATACATAACCTAAATGGATTAAATCGGTTTATTGCACTGTGAAATATTAATCTAACTAATAAGACTACTTCATAATTTTTTTTGAGACACGAGTATGTTTCAGTACAGCATTTTTCCACTGGGAGACAGGGGTGCATGTAGGTAATATACTAAATCTTTCTAGAGAAACACTCCATCCAGTAGCAATGAAGTGCAAAATTCTTTATAATTTTAATTCTTTATGCCACCTCCTCGTCTGTCTCTTTCTTCTTTTGTTTTCTTCCTGCATATTTTGACCGCCGACCTCTCTTTACTTTTTCACGTTTTGATTCTGTCTTCTCCTGATGTTCTGGGCAGTACCGCCAGAAAGAATGGGGAAAAAGGGAGGGGCGGTAAAAGACAAAAACACAACCCAGCCCTGGCTGTGCTCCTGTTATCTGGTGCTAATGATGCTGTAAAGAGCAAATGCCTGGAGTGTCTGCTGTTGCGAGCAGCCCAGCTGCGCGGAAGAGGCTGATAGGAGCAGCCCCTCTTCTGGTGATGCTTATTTTAGCTGGATCGCGGGAGCGGGTACCTGAGTGGGAAAGCCAGGGTAGCTGCTGCCAATGGCGGCGAGGGGCTCAAGGGTGTGCTCCTGGAGACAAATCTTGAGTGGCAGTCTGAAAGCACGGTGATCCCGTTAATAGATGGGAATTAATGCATGGCGGGTACCGCGTGTTTCCCTTGGTCGCAGACCAAGGCTGCATCTTTGACCCCCCTTGTGACGCTGACCTCCTTTTCCTCGGTGTCGGGAGGAGGGACAGAGAGCTGGCGGATGGAAATGAGGCGCTGGGTTACCCCCACGTCCTCATTCTGGGCCGGTTTACTGTGACACGTGGTGGGGGAACCACTCCCTGCGTTTTTAGCAGATTATTTTTAGCCCGCGTAGGTTTCTAAAAACGCAGAGAGACGGTCATTTTCTCTTAGAACACCAACGCGTTAATGAATCGCTGAGGTGGGAATATCATTGTTTATTTACCCCGATCGGAAATCAGGATTCCCAGAAAGGCTTACATCTCACTATCAGCACCAGAGGCAAATAGCGGCATTGTTATTCCATGGATTGCACCTTTTCAATGGCTGAATTGCCAGCCCGAGGCTGTGTCTGGGTGTGCAGCGGCGGGGGAAGGGGGTGGGGGAAAGGATTTGCCTCCAGTCCTTTGGTTTCAGGCTGTTCCATTTGTTTTCCTACAGGATGAGAGGACTTTGGCAGGCTGTGGAAGTTTTTTGTCTGGCCAGCTCTCCCTCTGTATATTGAGCCCCGTGCAGCGCACTGAGCTCGCAACGAGGTTTTGTGTATGTGGGGGAAAAAAATAGTGGAACAACTTGCTTAATTAATTCACATGGTCAACATGGATATTTTATCTTCATTCTGTTCTTCTCCACCAAGCTGTTAGTTACCAGCCCTTGTGGTGGATTTTTTTTTTTTTTTTTTCTTTTTTTTTTTCTTTTTTTTTTTTTTTACCCTGCACAATGAAATGTGATTCAGAGTTCATTTTGCTAATCAGTCCTCCTTTGACCAAAAAGTGCTTTACGGAGCCTTCATCCAGCTTGGTGGTATCAGATTTCAGTGTGAAAGTGTTACATTCCTGACTGCCCTGCACTCTCTTTGTGTTTGATTTTGCCTGGTAAAATAAATGGAATACTTAGAAAGACTAATCCCATTCAGAAAGGAAGGGAAACAAAAGGGGAAAAAAAAGGGAAAAAAATGAAATAACTTCAGCTTTTGTTGTTGTTGTTGTTTGTTTCTTATGCATGCTTGATTCCACCTTTCCATCCATTATATTAATTTTCTGTTACTGTTGGTACCCTACATTTTTCTTTTTTTTTCCTTTGATTCTACTTTCTGACTTCTGAAAAAAGCTCTTCTCTACGTCTCTGAAAAATCACAAAACTCTTTTTTTTTTTTTTTTCTTTTTTTTTCCCTTTTTCCCCAGTATATATAAAAAAGTTACTCTGGAAGACAGCTGTAAATTTCACCTTTCACATTTTGGCAGAAGTAACTCATGCTGGAAATGCTGTTTGAATCATTTGAGAATCATAAAAACACTCGATATTTTTATATATATTTATTTATGAATATTTTATAGCATATAGTTAAAGCCTGCATTTTTACATATGTATTTTATTTTAAAGACTGCTTTTCCCCTGCCTTTAATCTTTCTTATAATTGTCTTTTTGAAGGCACTCGAGGGGGAGGAGGAGCATTTGCATCACTATGGCTTTTTGTCTGAATGCAGTTACACGGGCACAAGATAGTACAATTAGGGTGTCACTATATAGTGACAAAAGTGTTCACTAATTCTTAGAAGAAAAAGGACTTTAAAACAGTATTTGCTGTGAACTCCTGACATACATTTGAAAATCTGAAGGAGTCTTTTTTGTAGACAGCCAATTCTTAATGTAAAAAAAACCAGAAGCGTTTTCAATTTAAAAAAAAAAATCCCACTGCCCATGTCAGAAGTGATAATAACAACAAAACCCCCCAAAACATGAGGGCATCCTACTGTTTTGAAAGTTACATTTATAAAATAAGTAGAACCACATTTTTATTCGTATATCAGATAATGTCTTTGTTTTGCATGCAGTATAACATTTGTGTTGGTTTGTTTTGTTTTTTTTTCTTGGAAGGATGGGCTTCTTTTACATTTTTAAAGGCTGCATTTTTATTGTCTTCTCTTTCTCTGCTTTTGCCTCTTGATTTTTCCTTAAACAGCCTCACTTGCTTTAGAGACAATTAAGAACCTGAAGACCATCAGAAAAGGAGCTTTTTAAATGAATTATTCTGAATATTATAATGTATATTAAAAAAAAAAAGTTTGCATTTCTAAGCATCCCTCCTGGTCTTTCAAAACTGAAGCTGGCATCTGTGTTGGCTTGAATTTAAATGGTCCCTGCAGGCTCTTTAACTCAAAGGGTTGTTTTATTCATTTTGTTATTTCTCATTTCTTCCCGGAGGGTAGAAACTACAAACCCAGCTCTTGTATTTGTTTACTTGCCTTACTTTGTTAAAAGATTATGTCTTCACCAGTGCTTAGGAATTTATTAGTGCTTAAAAATGCACTCAAATTGCCGAACAGTTTGCCTTTATCACTGTATTTTACCTGGAGCATTTTGTGCTGTGATTGTTCCCCGTGTATCCCTAACAATAAGCTTTCTGAATGAGGAAATGCATCCAGCGAGCTGAGCGGAGGATGCAGGGAAGTGTCAAACATTATTTGTCTGGCTTTATTTGCTCCTATTAATATAGCCCTCATTTGTGCTGCCTGCCCTCAGCATTTCCAAATACAAGGGATTCTAGCTGGGTGCCTGACCTGCACATCCACTACAACATGTTACTGACACTGTTTAAGGGGGCAAACCATCTCCCAGGCTGTGCTGCCTCCCCTGCTCTTCCTTGTTCCCCCACTGTGCCCATCCCAGCGTATTCCACCCAGGGCAATGGAAGGACAGGCGACATTCCCCTCGTCCCACCCGTCCCCTTCCCTCCGGCTGATTGCTGCTGCCAGTGTCCAGCACTGTCCCCATGGTGGTACCAGGAGTTTTTGAGAGGTTGCATGGGAATAGAATTCCCTGAGAAGACCTGAACTAAAGAAGAGGGAGATGTGGTACAGCAGAGTCCCCGAGCGTTTGTTCAGCATCGCTGCACTGCACCTTCTCCTGTCACACCCAATGAGAATGACCTCCACACAGCAAAGTCTGCCTCTTCTAAAATATCTTCCTGAATTCTGTGCCTGAAGTTACAATGGCCAGATATTGAAGCAAGGGCGACTCCAACGAGGGGAGAGAGAATGATGCATATGACTTCAACTTATCAGAAGGCAAATTAATTACTTTATTATACTATACTATATACATTGCATCTAAACTGAATCTGCCACTCGCTCACTCTGCTCACAACTGCACAGAACTGGACTCATCTCTGATTCTTCTTATGACCGTCTTGTGACAGTCCGACACACACACTCTGCTGGCCCTGATAGGCCAAGGGAACAAAACATCCTCACTTTGGGCAAACAATCTCCATATTGCATTCTACTTTGGCACAACGCAGGCACAGCAAGTGATAAAAAAAAAAAAAAATTGTGTTTTCTTTCTTGGATGTTCAGAGAATGTGAAATCCAGAAATATTCTTGGGAAGAATTGTGCCTTGCTTTTCTCTGTGAAGAGAAATGTGGCAACAGCCAGAGAGGGAGAATGGGTGAGCAAACCATTCCTGGGGATGTTGGAAATCCCAGAACAAGCTTTGCTCTGGCTCTTGAACCTGCCTTCTTCCCAGGGCTGTTCTCAGCTGGTGGCACAGCAGCCACATGGGCAGCTTTCTCCATCCAGGAAGTTTCACAGGGTCATAGTGCATTTCTAAAGCACATAAAACAAGTGTCATAATTTCCTAGTCTGTGTTTCCAGCCTCACCAGCCTTTGATGTTTATATGGTGCGTTCTGCTCAGGGTTGAAGTAGTTTGATAGGTTTGATAGTTTTATGCCGTGTTCTACTCAACATCAATTATTTGATAGTTTTATAGCCATTAACAAATCTAAGAGATAGCAAATATAAGAGACAAGCAGTGGAAACATAAGAGTCAGCATCTGGCTCAATCTTTTCCCTCTCTGGCAAGAAAAAATAGCATCTGAGAGTTTTTTAGTATATGTGTATCTCACCTGTGGTCTTGAAGAAACAATTGGGAAAAAAAAGAAAAAAAAATAAGATGGTTATATTTGTGCCAGTGCGGGCAGGTTTGAAGTACTTCTTGAGACTCAACCCTGAGAAAAAAATCTTTCTTTTTCTTAAAGGTAACAACACTCCCTGTGGCAGCGACAGACTGTTACTGGTGTCAGAGGAGGAACTGAAGGTTGGTGAGAGGAACTACCGTGCTTGGGATGTACATAAATGCTGTAATATTCAAAATAGGCCACCCAGTTCCCATCTGTATGAGAGCAGAGAGACAGCAGAATGTGACAGAGACAGAGATACCTGAATTATGAGTTGGTGAGGGGAAGATTTTGTGGTCTTCACATTAAACTGGTGATGCAAAACATAAGTCCATCAAAACACTAGGGTTGTTTTGACTGTCTGAAGAGACACTAAACATTTCTAAACTGCTCTGAGAGACTTATACCTACAGAGAAAGGCAACTGATTCTATTAGATTCATTTTATTTTTATATTTATTTGTTTTATTTTAAACCATTGTTGTGGAGCTTCATGGTAAGATTTTAAATTGTGAAGTGTTTGTTTCCTGTATTACAGGAAAATCTTATGGATAAGCTGCTGCCATCATTTTTTCCCCAGTTCAGCAGATACAGGCTTGTTCTCTAACTTCATGTATTAACACATCTAACTTCCAGCTTCATCAGTTTGACTACAGCACATTTCCTTTTGTGTCTTTCCATTACTTCCTTTTCCCAGCATGTCATAAATACTACATGTTTCAGTTCTGCATTGGTCAAGACTTTATCTGTATTTTCTTAAATCTTTACAACTGATTCTCCTTCTTGGTCTCTGTCTTTTCAGATGGTATCCTCTTTTATTTCACATAACACCTTTTTGCTTTCTTCTTTGATTATCAAAGGACCTTATTTGGTTATCAAAGTAGCATCAAAGGACACCTAGCACTACCACCCAAAAAAAAAAAAAAAGGTAAGGCCACTAAGTTAATTTATTCTACATCCTTGCTTAAAGGCTGTCTCTCCCAGGAAACATGTCCGTTTGCTAGTAAGTAGTTAGTTATGTGTTATTACTTGTATCATAATCTCCTTCCATCTGCTTCATACCCACCTTAGTGGCACTTATTATTTTCCCTTACTTACATTGTTTAATTCTTTGCATGCATTGTCTAAATGACAAATCTGTGCCGTACCTTTGGTTGGTTTTGTTGGGTTTTTTTTCCCCAAAAAAATTATATTCTCTACTTGCAGGGAGAAGTGGGGTCTCTATCAATCTGATCAAGATTTATAATTGTTTTGGTTTAGTTCTGATTTGTCTGTGCTGCTAAAGGATAATAGAAAAAAAATACTTCAGGCCAGCTACAGCAAATTATAAAAATTTGCTCACAAATAAAAGGGATAGTTTATAGAGCACCCTGCCCATCTCACCCCACTAAGATACCCCTGCCTCAGCCTTCAGCCACCAAAAGTTACAACACACAGAAAAAGCAGGAATAAAAAGAAGGGCTGATCTCCTTCCTCCCCTTTTTTGGTCATTTCTGTTCACCCTGAAGCTGATAAGATAAGCACACTTTGATATTGCAAATTTCAAGGTGTAAACTAGAGAAGCTGAGCTGTGGGGACACTTCCTGGTTTGCTTTTTTCTGCTATTAGGGTAGTTACCTCCAACAGAGAGAAAAGAAAGGAATTCAGAGTAGTACCATCTTAAATGACAGACAAAAAAACATACCAGGCTCCTACACCACTAAGAAGGGCCTATTATGTAATAAAGTCACACTAAAAATGAATGGTGTTTGACCTGCTCTGAGGTTGTACTGCCAGGTCAATTATCACTGGAGTAATGTTACTTTGTGGTAAAATGAAAATGCTGTATCTCCACTAAGACACTTTATCTTGAATAGTTTGCTTTTATCTAGTTGGGCTCACGATGACTGATTAATTGCACACCTTTTGGAGCGCTAAAAGGAAACGCTGCGGAGAACAGAGTAGATGTTACTTAGGACATAGATCAATATTTTGTTATGCATATGTACTGGATGAAACAGAGCCATGGCTCATAACTGGAACCTTTTAGACAGCACAAGCAGGCAATAGTATTCATAATTCTGACAGTCTTTTAATAACAGGTTTAGCTAAAATAATAGAATTGTTAAGGTTGGAAAAGACCTCTAAGATCAAGTCCAGCTGCCAACCTAGTACCGCCACCACTAAACAGTCAAATGTCCTCAAGGGTCATACCACATCTTTTGAATACTTTCAGGGGTGGTGACTTTACCACTTCCCTGGGAAGCCTGTTCCAGTGCTTTGTGAAGACATTTTTCCTAATGTCCAATCTAAACCTCTCCTGCTGCAACTTGAGGCCAGTCCTGTCTCTTGTTTTTCCGGGGAGAAGAGGCTGATCCCCACCTGGTGCACTCTCCTGTGAGAGAGTTGTACAGATAGGGTCTCTCCTGGGCCTCCTTTTCTCCAGGCTAAACCCCCAGCTGTCTCAGCTGCTCCTCATCACACTTGTGCTCCAGAGCCTTCCCCAGCTGCCTTCCCTGAACATGTTCCAGCACCTCAATGTCCTTCCTGTGACAAGAGGCCCAAAACTGAACACAGGATTTGAGGTGTGGCCACACCAGTGCCCAGCACATGGGAACGATGACGTTCACTTTGCCTGATATAATAATCACAACACTGCCTGCCTGACCTTTTTTTGGGGTTGTGTCACAGCTTCCTGAGCCACTACAAGTTGCTGCCTGGGGGATGACAGGAAGCTAAACCTTGCAAGGGGACCCTCTGACCTATCTGAGCCCTATGGAATCTCAGCCCTTCATTCCAGAGGTGCCAGGATTTCTCCTGCAGCCTGTGCTTAGGTGAAGTATTGTTAAGGCAAAATATCAAGAGCCATTATCAAAACTTATGCTATAAAAGTTTGGTCACGTGCCTGAGGGGGGAAGATCCCAACCCTCATCTGTCCTGATGATTCTTTTGCTCTTGCTAAATTGTGGGATTTGCCCAATCCCATCTACCCAGTGGCTGCAAGGCACTGAACACTGCAGAAGAACAAAAGAGTAGCAGGGAGCAGTGAAAGCACAGGGCCAGAACTGCAGCTTTTCATGTCCCTGCAGACACAGCATCAGCCTTTGCTAGCCTGTACTGTAAACAGATCTCTAAACTTCCAGGGAGAGGTCATAAAATGTGTTAAATTGTCCTACGAAATGGACCTTACAAGCTCCTGTAACTTTTCTTGCACTTCAGTGTTTCCTGTACGATGAGGGTTAAATAAAGTGTTTTGACAATTATACACTATTGATTTTAGTTTTTCATACTGTCCCTTTCAGACAAGCAAATATTTAATCATGCAGTTAGTCAGATGAAGCAAATTGAGAACAGAGAGATGAGGCAAATCGTCCAGAGATTTCAACAAACAGCAAAACCAAGACTCTGGTTGTCCTGCCTCTCCACTCTCCTCTCCATGTCAGGCCATTTAGCTTTGAACTCCTGAATACATTTTGCTCATCCTTCTGGAGCATTTCACTAATTGATGAAACATTAAAGTATAATTCAAGATGACATTCATCACTGAAATCTGACTTAACAAGAGACAATAAGCAGAAAGCATGGAAAAAGGGGGGAAAATGCTTTCAGAAAAAAAAAATAAAGTACATAATTTGAAAAGCAGTTTTCTTTTTTGGTAGAGGACTACTCACAAAATGTCCCCAGATACACCAGAATTCTGCAACACTTGCCACACACAATAAGCAGTGACATTGTTCTAGTTTGCCATTAGGTTAACAGTGCTAGACTTCCAGCTAGGTGCTACTTCCCCTGGGCAAACGCTTTCACAGGCTCCCTGGAGAGCCATCCTAAACAGGTTTCAGGGTAAACAGTTACGCAAGACTTCACAAAGGTCATTAGCTGTAAAAATATGTATTCCATACACTGTCAGCATTTTTTTCCTGGGCTAATGTAATTACAAAGCACTATTGAAACCAACCCAACCTGTTTATACAGTAGGAAGGAAAATTACATAACCCCTACCTAAAAAATCGAAACAAACCACACAAACCAACCAGCCAACCAAACCCCAAAAAAAAAAACCAAGTGAGATTTTCACAATGATGTTATGCTAAAAGATCCAGCAACTAAAAATGCATCCAAGTGGACCTGAAACACAAACTAGAACTCACCCTTACAACAGGACACTGTTTAAACGCACTGGACAGGGAAAGAAAATGTCCACAGAGGAGAACTGCGTGTATGAGAGGGGAGGGCTTCTCTTTGAGTCAGCGAGCAGCACCCACTGCTGTCTTGAGCAGCCACATCATGCTCTCCCTTCCAGAAACTGGTGAAGTTCTGTACTGAAAGTTGTTCCACCTTTACTTTTTCCTCCATGAGGGAAGGCTCCTTCAGAACATCCAATTCAGACAACCAGAAACATTACCCTGAAAAAAACGTGTGGGTTCCCTGTGCCAAGGTCTCTGCCGTACCCAGCGGGTGTGGTTGCTGTGAAGGAAGCAATGAAGGGCAAAGGGTGGTTTCTGTCACACCTATCGGTGCAGCAGTAAAGGGGACCTGCTCCCAGGGTACATGACCAGTACCCAGGGTGCAGGAAATGGAGGAGGAAGTGGCATTCACCTCAGAGTGGGCTAGGAAAATTATATAGTACAGCCAACAAAAAACTTATTAGTAAAATCCTTCTCCACATACCCCCAAATACTATGGCTGAATTAAAACAAACAAACAAATCTTATTGAAACAAATGAAGTTAAGAGTATTTTTATTTGGGTCATTTTTATGATTTCTGCATGCCTTCTTCCCAGCCTATCAGCTGCAAACAGGTTCTGATCTTTTTTTATTTAAAAAAAAAAATCTGTTTTTCATACAGTAGAAGCTGATACTTTAGAAGGCTGAGAAGCACAAAGCTTCAATCAAACTGGAGAAAATTATCATTCTGCAACAACCTCAGGTGTAGTAACAACACGAATTCAGTAGAAGTTCTGTCAGAATTTCTTTAACTGTGGGCCCCAACACACAGATCCTCCGTGTTATTTAACTTTTTTGCTGGAAAAACCAGCAGTTAATACTGAGCTACCTTTAAGGAGCTTGGCTGTAAGAACTGCTGTAGTTACCCTAAAACACCTAAGCTCCTGGGATGGGCAGATTTCACAGCCCTGAGCTATCCATGTAGACTTTCCCAGGAGATGGGAGTGCCAGACACTACGCAAGAAACATGTCAGAAAGCAGCCAGCTGAGCACAGTGTCTCACACTGGTCAAGAGTGAGAGGTGAAGTGTGAGACAAGGACTGAAGGCATCTCAGCTACTGACTCCATAGAAGAGTTGACAGACCTGAAAAGGCACCCTCCTGCCTGTTCTTGGGCTCTCTTCACACACATGCTTCAGGCCCCATGCTTTGTAAGAAGGGGTAATTTCCACAGATTACAGAGAACCTTGCCTCAGGGGTTCTGGGATTTCATCCCAGGAAAGGGTTTTGAGGAGCTTGCTAGTGACCAGGCAATGTCAGCAGTGCCAACCAGGAGAAACTTGGCTGCCTCTCAGGACAGGGGCAGCTGAGTAGCAGTTCAGTGTCATGGGAGTCTCTCTTAAGTAGTAGGTACGGACACTGAGTGCTAAAGTACCCTTTATGAATGCTTTGCACAAATACAATAACCTGGAAGTTCATAATGCAGTCCAAGCCACCATCAGCTAGTTGTTCTACACTATTAAAACTGACCTGAATAGGATTAAATATGAAAGCCCATTGCCTCTGGCATACCTGTGATTAACTTCCCATTCAACTGTAGTCTCCAAAGAGTTCCTTCCAGTATCTGAAGGGGACTACAAGGAAGATGGAGAGGGGATTTTCATCAGGAAATATAATGATAGGACAAAGAGTAATGGGTTCAACCTGAAAATCTTCAGTTCAGCCACTAATGGTGCATTTAATATAAGATTTCTCTTCTGATAAGCAGAATTCCTCATCACTTCTGCAAATCACATCTTTTTGTCTTTTTAAGAAAAGTGTTCTTCAGTCATCACTGTGGTGAATATAAGCTCAGAAAAAATAGTTTGCAAGAGTATGGGTCTCTGTTGTCTATTGCATTAATGGTCCAGCCAGCAGACATTGCACTTTTACTGCCATCTGCATGGACAATGAAAATGTGAACACAAATAAATTTGAATACAAATATATAACTAAGAAAAGATAACACTCACATTTCTATAAAGATGAAACACACTATGTACTCCTCTTCTGGACTTCAAAGAAAGCAAATCTATATTACATGGATTTTTCTTCCTTTTCACAGCAAAAATATAAAGGTAAAAGCCTGGGTTAACTCTAACCACCATTGGTAGCTCTTCCTTCTTTCTCCTTTCTCTGTTTCAAAATGATGAAAACATCCAAGTAACCGCTGAGAAAAAACGGAGGCAAATTATTTTTCTAAGCTTTAATATTACATAGAGACAAAGGTGTAAATTGCTGCCCTCTTAAAACGTCTTTGCTAAAAATTATCTCTCCAAAAAGAGGAGCACGGCAAGGTGTGAATTTTACCCTGAGTGCAACTGTCACTTGAGTGAGGTGCTAAATGGGAAAGCTGTTATTTGAACTGGAAACTAGACTGGCTCTCAAAAACATTAAGTCAAATTAAAGACAATTAAACCTCAGCCACTATTGGATAGTATTTCCTTTACTCCTTATTTTCCCCAGTAATGGATTGTGTTTAGTTATCATTATAAAAAGGCCGTAAGTACATGAAAGCTTAGTTGGAAACAGCCCAAGGTTGTTAAAGAAAAGGCAAACCCTGGTCACAGGGTGCAGCACATCCCCCAGCTGAGGATGGGGGTCACTGGACCCGTCCCAGCAGGGAGGTTGGAAAGCTGCTTTCAGGACACTGCTCCGGGCTCTGCTGGCTGGGACTGCACTCTAAGCGTTATGATCAAATACTCAGCGCTCTGTAACTTTGCCTTCCCAAATCCTTTGCTGTAACCATCCTGAGTTGATGAGAACTTAATGTAGACTATCTCTTGACTCTGGCAGCTATTTTCAGCATATCAGCCTGACTTGACCCGGGCTGGTTTAACTAATGCTGATAAGGCCAGCTAGTGCCAAAAAGCTTAGCAGGACAAGTGCCCGTTCCTCACGTCGGGCACTGATGCCAGTATAAGCATTGACCGAATTTATTTTGGAAAAAATGTCTGCACAAGTTAGACCTTCCTGTTCACACAGCTCTAGATATGGTGTCGATTGAAACTGAACTCAGTTGACTCTCAGTCCTTCCCTTTCCCCTCCTGCCACTCAGCCACTCCCTTTTTTTTTATTCTAGCTGGCAGGCAGGCAAATAACCAGGAAAACACTTCAGGGAGCTCAGCTGGCTGAAAATAAAAGGTCTTCATCTTTGGGCAGCCTGGCTTCCCAAACTATCTTATCCACTGGTGTCCTGAGCTCCAGTGCCAGCACAAGTGCACACGTGGAAGTTTGGGGCTTGGGGGACAGCAGGACTGTGGCACCTCCAATTTAAATGACCAACCCCCAGGTGGGCTCACACTGAACACCAACAGCCTGCAACAGAAATGGTCCTGTCCTCCTGCCTCAATTCCTCAACCCTGGCTAAATCCCCACTCCTTCATGCCTATTCTGGCCTGGATTACAGGGTAAAGCGATGGAGTTTGCTGATCCATCTCTTTTCCAGATGAATATGTGTCCCATATGTGACTCCTTCCTATAACTAGAAATCCAAAGTCCCAAGGGTACTGTTTTCTCCTCCTCTTTATTTTTCTGCCATATTTTTTTTTTCCTCTTGACCTTCTTGAGAGATGCTGGTATCCACTTTAGGAACTATATGGTCCTTTTGGGAATCTTGTCTCAGGTATTGCAATAGCTGATGACAGCAGCTCCTCCTGTACAGGACAGAAACTGAAACAGAAAACAAGCCTGTTTTCCTTGTATGGCACAGACATGTCCTGTGCAACCTGTGTAACACCAGCATGGATGATTTCCATTTCACTGCTTCTGTATATCAAGCCTGTGAGTAACTTCATTTGGAGCTCTTTTACCCATTCCCTCAAGAAATTTAACCCATAGTAATTTCACTTCATGGAAGGTCAGGCAGATAAGAAAATATGTAAAATTTAGAGAAGATTATATTGATTTTACATTTAATTTCAAGTTATCTATAAGTTCAGGCTGAGACTGATGTAGGGGTAGTACTGAAGGGGTTTTTTTACCATTAAACACATGAGATGGATTTTTTTTTTTTATATTTTACATAGAACATAAAATTCTTGAGCATGGGACGGCATTCTTCATAAGACAGATGAGAAATAATTTTCCGTTTGCAAATTGTGTGTGTGTCTGGACTGCAGACCTCTGCTCTGGCGGATACATTTTCCTTTTTGACTGGATTCTGCCTTCATCCTGAAGCCTTTTTTGGGCTTGATCCAAAATACTGGCACCAGTAGAAATCTGTTTAAAAAGTTTTGAACCTGACCTTTTCTTTTTTGAGTGGTCATTTTCACAGTTATCTCTTTCTCCCATTGTGTTCACAGTTCCAGGAAGTATAGGTCAGTAAAATTCTACAGAATGTCACATCCTCTAATAAACCTGCTATTTTTATGCGTTTTTAGCTGGACCAGTGTTTGCAGTGGGGAAGCAGGTTTTTTTGTTCTTTTTTTTTTTTTTTTTAATAATTATTAAACCCTGTTCATTTGCTAAAGTGTGAAAAATTTTCAGGAGCGTGAATTTGACTGCATCAGTGCTGCTTTTGATTTAAAGAAGACCAGGAATAGGTCTGTCTAGGCTAGTCAAAATGTGGAGTTCATGTTTTCTAGATGCAGTACAGTATTAATTTTAATTACTAGCTAGGATTTATTTCACAGGAGAGTGAGCATCTCCATTCTAATGATGAATAATTTTCTCTTTCTGTAATGACTGTGATTGCCTCATTATACTTTCCTTGGTATATAATTTCTGTGTTGACACAAGTGGATGTACAGCAAAAAACCTCACTCATCCAGTCAGCCTGGGATACTCAACTCAGCTTACCCTTTAAAGTCTGCAAACATATAAAAAACCAGAAGAGTGCAAAATCTTAATACCCCTACTTTGAGGTTATGGTTCCTTTAGCTTCAGATTACATGAATATTTTCTTTCCCTCACAGCAAGAAAAGACAGTTCTGTTCTATCATTAGATAAAATGCTTGAAACCTCCAAAATTGAAATTCTATGCTTTATGTATAGTATCCAGCATCTTATTGCGTAGATTCGTTTTTAAAAGGAGATATAACAGACACTGTGAGTTGTCATGTCCTTACAAGATGTAAGCACTACTTATCTGAACCTTCATGGAAAATGACAATGCATTTGCCCTACTTATGAAAAAACTAATTCTGAGCTGGCAGGTAAAAGCTGCTGCTTTATTCCGAGTAACCAACCATTTTGAAAGACGTAAGTGCATGTTCACATAATCAAAATTCCAGCAGAAATGGAGACACTGCCAATTTCAGCACTAGGAACCCTTTAGTGAATGAAAGATGTAGCACCTCCATTTTAGCTAAGTGCATCTGAAACAAACCCTATCTGATACCGACTTAATCCAATGCTTTTGACAAGGGGAAAAAAAAATATATATTCTCACCTCATACATACGAATGTAATAATTTAATATGTATTTAAAAATTATTTATCATGGGCATCACAGAAAAATAACGAATGGTAACACTTTCAAAATTTGTTTGGAATGAAAATCTGGATTGCACAACCTTTATGTAAATATTTGGCTATGTCTGCATTTTCCCAATAGAGCTGTGGACATAACAAAGGGTGCCAAAACTACTTAACCCTTTACAAGCGTCAGAAGCACATTTATATCAAACAGCTTTGCTATTGCAGTATGTTGTAACACACATACGGGAATAAATTAACGGAAAATAAACATCAAGTACATTTGATCTTCTGATAAATGGTTATCTGATAATTTTGCTGTACGTGAAGCATGATCCGGGTCTTTCTGGGACCGGCGAGGGCTGCTATTTTGGGAACCGTGCTACAGAACCAAAGTGTGCTTTGTGCCCTTTCGCACACGCTCTCCCTTTTGTCTCCTGAGCTAGCTTTCCCCAGTTCCAGATCTTTCACTGGCAAGACGTGTGCGCTGCACAAGGAGCGCACAAGGCACCACAGCCGCGTTGCTATGGGGACCAAGACACGTCTGCCCGGCTCTCGCACTAATCGCAGAGGACAAGCGCTCCCGACGGGAGCGGCGCGCCGCCCGCCGCACCGCGGGCATCCCTCCGGCTGCGGGGAGCGGCCGGAAGTGACGGGGCCGGGCCGGGCTGATTCACCTGCTGGGCGGTGCGCGGGGCGCAGCCCGGGCACGGAGTCGCCGCCGCTGGGTGCCCGCCGCGCCATGGAGCCGCCGCTGCCGCTGCTCGGGGTGTCCCTCGTACTGCTCTGCTCCGCAGGTGGGCGCAGGTGGAAGGGACGGGACGGGACCGGACCGACGGGAGGGAAAGGGGAGGAAAGGAAAGGAAAGGAGGGAGAGAGGGGGAGGGCAGGAGGCGGCGGCTCTGTGGGGCTGGGAGGCAGCGCGGCGGGGCTGAGGGGGCTGCTGCCGCCCGGTGTCCGCCCCGGGGCTGGGGTGCGCCGCACCTCGGCCCCTGCGTGTGTGGGGTCCCCGCCGTGTGTGTGGGCGTGGGGGTCTCCGCCCTGTGTGTGTGTGAGACTGTGTGTGCGGGTCTCGGCCGTGTGCGGGTCTCTATCGCTCGTGTATTCCCCGTCCCCGCCAGCCCCTGTGCCCTGCCCGCCCTCAGCCCGGGGCGCGGTGCCCGGGCGGGCGCGGGCGGTGGGGCCGCGCCGCGGAGCCGACCTGGGCTTTGTTCGCCCTCAGCGCGGCTGCCGAGCTTTATCTGTCGCCTCCCCCTCCCCTTCCCCCGCCGCCCTCCCGGGCAGCCTCCGGTGCGGCCGGGTCCGCTGTGCCGCGGTGCCCGCCCGGTGTCTCCCGGCCGGAGCGGCTCTCGCGGTGGAGTCAGGGAAAACCGACGTGGAAAGAGCAAAAGGGGAAAAAAAAAACGCAAAAAAACCCAACAAAACAAAACAAAAAAACCACAAAACAAACAACCCACCCCC